>NW_027316278.1:35110663-35468163 GCF_026437365.1 Eucyclogobius newberryi | reverse complement strand
GTCTTTGGACGGTGACCCGGAGAGAACCCACGGTAACACGGGGACACGGGGGAGAACATGCAGAGAGATCCACCCATGATCTCCTTCTTGGGAGGCAAGAGCGCTAACCGCCTTTGCCACCGTGCGTTCTTATATCATTACTTTTATTTTCGTGGTCAATACCAGCAAGTTATACATCATTTTAAAGGTTTTTTTCTCAACAAAACAAATATGTCATTGATTGAATAATATGCCCCAATAAGCAATTGCCAATAGTTTGTGAGAAAGTCTCAACTTTTACAAACGCATGTCCTACCTGTTTGCTGTTTATGACGGACAAATCTACATTTATTCTGTACATTCTTGTACTCAGTCTGTCCGTAAGAATCCATAGAAAAACAATATCCACTTGTATTTTTCCTGAAGTTATCCGATTTCGAGATATTGTCAAGTAAACAAAGTTTTATTTATTCACATGAACGCTCGTCCGGCGCATTTCTCCGAACATAACAAATGACCTGTTTGACTTATAAGATTGTGTTTCGGAAGGTTCACTGGTCAGAAATTTCGCTAGTCCGAAGGTTCACTGGTCCGAAGGTTCACTGGTCCGAAGGTTCACAAGTCCGAAGGTTTTAAAGGTTCACTAGTCCGAAGGTTCCCTAGTCGGAAGTTTCACTGGTCAGAAATTTCGCTAGTCCGAAGGTTCACTGGTCCGAAGGTTCACTGGTCCGAAGGTTCACTGGTCCGAAGGTTCACTGGTCCGAAGGTTCGCTAGTCCGAAGGTTCCTCATAGGCTAAAGTGAAGGTGCAGACGGCATCGGGATGTAGTAAAATGCGCACAAAGCACGAAGAGACGCACTGGGGCTTGTCACGTTTAATGTACCAGCTGCTCACAGGAGGCACCGCAAGTTGTAATGTGTATATAAAAATAACAAGGGAACATCTCGAATCCTCCGCTTTATGCCTTCATTTTATCATAAGAAATATGCGTGATCAGAATCCTCCACTCTATGCCTTCATTTGATCATAAGTATAGAAATGATATATGTATATATAGAAACGCGTGATCCGATCACCGTAGGATTGGTAGTCAAAAAGGAAATTCAGCTGGCCAAGACGGGAGTGTCTACAGAGCCGCGGCGCGCGGCCGAAACTGCTGGGCTATTTGAGTTAATTCATTCATTAATAATACGATAAGGAGCTCAGGCTATGCACAGAAACAAGTCAGTTATGGAAAATACGTGAGTTTAATCATAAAAAGTGCATCAACACTAGAAAAGTCCAAAAAGCAGTGTGTGGGGCAAAGGGAGGCGAGGAGAGCCCGCTGCACGGAGACACAGTTTTGGTGAGGAGAGCTGCGAGTAGAGCCCGGTGCGCAGACTCACATCTTCGGACTCGTGAACCTTCGGACTAATGAACCTTCGGACTTGTGAACCTTAAAATTTCGGTGAAATTTCGGACTTGTGAACCTTCGGACTAATGAACCTTCGGACATGTGAACCTTAAATTTCGGAATTTTCGGACTCGTGAACCTTCGGACCAGTAAACCTTCGGACTCGTGGGCAGCCACCATCTGCGCATCTGTAGAAACTAGAAGGCCTTTCAAATTATGCATCACACTTGCATGTGGGCTATAAGATCCTCTTTTAATAAGCAATGCAATTTGGGTATGTCCAACCACAGGCGAAATAGGTGGATGGTAACAGGTTAGCTTCGGCTACGCTCTAGCACGCAGCTCTAGCCCAGCTCGTGCGCTGATTGGTCAGAGCGGTGACCATCTAGACCAATCAGCACGAGATGCCATGAACGCGCCGAGATGCCGTGAGCGAGCTACAGGCGTACAACTATGGATCCATGAGAACAGACCATCAAACTAATGACCACCACGGATCTGAGGGCCGTGGATCTACTACTCAGAAGCGATGTTTTGAAATGTTTATGCCTAAAAAACGAAATAACGTAATAAATGCTACGGAAGGAAAACAAGGAAAGGCAATGTTTTTCCTGGTATTAACTAATCGATATTAGGTTTCGTGTTCATCAGTGTGTTCTCTGACAAGCAACCTAAATACTGACTTAATCATGACTTTAGCATGTTTTGTAGATAGATAAACATTTGAATACATTTGACATGTTGCAGAATGATAGGCATTTGGCAGATAAAAAATCCGTAATTTAAGAAATCAATTTTAGACCATACATTCCAATAAGAATCAGAATTATTTCCATTGTCAGTGAAAACGTTTACAAACTAAGCATTTTTTATGGTTTTGTATTTTATTTGCAATAAACCACAAAACACTGAATATTAACACTAAAATATTGAGCCATGACAATAAATAGATTTTAGTAAATACAATACAAAATGTACAGTTTAGCGCTATGTATATAATATAATTAAATTGACATATAAAAACAAAATTGCATGAGAAAATGTTCTGATGTATTGTAAACACTTTAAGGTGAAGCTCATATTTTAATACATCCATGAGTGAAAACAGCTTGATTTTATAATGACCCAGAGGCAGCTACTCTCTCCTCGTCCCGCGCGCCGTGCTCTCACCTCACCCCCGTGCTCCAGTCATTTACTTTTTTCCGGTTCAAAATCCTTCAGTTTTCTTAAAACCAGTTGTTTAATATTTCACTTTTATCTCACACAGGGCTCTGCGCTGCTCTAGTAACTCTCTGATTGGTCAGCACGATCACATGGTACGCAAACCTACGGAACTTCTGGGCCGTGTTGCCCGGAGAGCTAAAGGCTAACTGGCGACATGCGCCACTGAGCAGCTGCCATTGACTTGAATGGGCGGCCATCTTGGCTGGTGGGGCTTGCATTCACACCTCAAGAAATAAGCTCATTAAATAGAGCATTTAGTAAGAGGGGACCAGGGTTCGAATCCTGCTGTGGCTTCACTTTATTTATATCGTTCTTTTCATATTTAAATTTTTCAAACGTGTAATTTGTGCAGAGCCGAGGGTCAGTCTCCTCTGCGCCGTTCTTATCTCTGATTGGATGCTTGTTCTCTTTACCAGTTTCATTGGATATTTTTGTTGAACTGGTGTATGATTGACTGCATGTAGAAAGTGGGCGGGAGCGTAGAAAGTGCGCTGTGTTTAAAGGGGACAGCACTCGATTTTGCGATTTTACCATGGAGTGGCCTTATCTACATCATTTAACTGAGGTTTTGCAAAAACTGAAGAGCATGAATAGGAGCAGATCGACTGGAAAAAAGAAGCATTCAGAACATGTGCTGAAAAGCAAAGTTTAACTAATGTAGAATAGACAACAACAGCACATGATCGTTCATACAATTAATTGTGGTCAGTGTAGCAGTGGCTCAGAGGTTTTATTCATCTACAAAGCTAAAGCAGAGAAACTGCAGGACAAACAGCTCATTGAGGCAGGTGTCAGCAAAAGGTAAGACTGACTTTCACTCTCTACAAAAATGTTTCCATGTTTGTTTTGTCACTGTTTTAAATCAAAGCACTGAGATGTACAATTTATTGTTAAAGTAAATGTAACTAAATGCTACCACCTCAGCTGCTCTGTTCAACGTTTTTGGAGGGAAAAGCTCTCTCAGAAGGCAAAAAGGCCATAGTCCCTCTTTGCCTTTGGAGGGTTACTCGATGTACAGAAAATACAGTTTTGGGGGCACTAAAACCACATAATATTAGCCTGAATGAACCCCCTACATTTCTTTTTGGGCTGGGGTCAAAAACATAATTTCTGACCTCAGCCATGTTCTACATAATGAATATGTGCTGTTACAATCTGTGCCGCTTTAACATCAGTCAATCCTAAAACTAATCCAGGAGCTTAATCTACAAAATACTGTAGACGGTTTTTGTTTTATGTCCTACATGTTCTGTTTTTATGTAATGTAATTTGTTTGTGTGATGGAGCCCATGTTTTAATGCAAGACAAATAAAAATTTCAGATCCCAGATTTGACAAAGTATTATCTATGCCCCCTGAATGTGGACTATTGTATATACACACCTCAATTCTGTCCAAAAGAAAAATAAAACAAATACTCCCAAATTTAACTCACAATGATCAGACAGGATTTATTAACAGGCAAAAAACATAAGATGATCTTTACACATAATGAGCCAAATACAAAAACAAGACAAAGCTCAGCTTTGATTCTGTTAGCTGGTCATATTTATTGAAAGGGCTAAACAAATTGCAGATAGACAACTTGATTGTAAAAAATATTGAGGCTCTTTACGATGGTCCAACATCAAGAATTGAAACCAATTGCCACCTGACGGAGTATGAAGCTCAATGGAAAAATGTTGAAAGTAGTGTTGTGCTGGGGGTTCCTGTGCAGGCCTTACTGACAGATGGTTGAGTCTTTTGAAGGAGGCGGAGAACCCTCGGGTGAAATCTCCGCTTGAAACATAAAAGAATTTAATGTACTTCTCAGTGGAGAACCACAAAATCTCATGTTCAGAGGGAATTTTGTTGGTAAAATGTCTTGCGTTTCTTTAAAACCCCATGTCCATTATTCACAGGGAAATGCAGACTGTCGGAAAACTGCGGCAGCAGGAGGCAAACCACTATCACGTGTTCTGGGGCCGTTATGTCGTTCAGGGATACTGAAATTAGTGATGCACTGCAGACTGTTTTTGACATCGTCACCCTCTCAATTTAAGAACTATGTACTTGGGCCTTAAAACTACTGCCATGGACACAATGATTGGATACCATTGGAACGTACCAAAGGTACCATTATGATTTTTACCATTATTATTAGTATTATTTTGTCTTGAGCTAGCTGTTTTTATTTTATTTCATCTTTATTTCCCCCCTCCATTCCTTATTAAGAAATGAGAGGTTCTGTCTATAGGAGTTTTGTTTATAAGAGTTTTTGTTTATAAGAGTTCTTCTATTAAGAGTGTTTTTTAAACTTCCTATAAATTATCTGTCCTTTTCCTCTGTATCTACCTGCGTTGCAACAACAAAATTGTGTGGACAATAAAGGAGAAAAAGGGCCATCACAAAGAAATGGACACAAACCTCACCAACGATCAAGGACTCGACTGACATGGAAACAGACATCAGACAAACAGAAAAATGACATTCAGACTTTTGGAAAAGGACAAATTTGAAAGCCTTCAATTTTATTTCAAATGTGCCGTGATTAATTTGATGTCTGCTTGTGTTTTTGTTTTTCACTCTCTGGTTGGGTTTTTATGTGTAAAAATATTTATATATATATTCCGTAAATGTAGAATACTGTTGAAATTATGGTCTTTAGGTATGAAAAATTACACAAACAGACGTTAAAAACTCCTTAAAAGTGCACAAGGGTTACAGCTGTTATTCAAAGATCCCATATCATGCCATTTTTCACATTTCGTAGTCTACCCTAAGGGTATATTTGTTAATAATAAGTGTTGTGCAACACCCATAACATAATAGTTGAAATAATGTGATGAAATATCACACATACCTTGGACCCCGCTCACAAACCCGGAAATGCAAACAGCTTGGTTTGAGTTTCGCCACCACCCTTTCGAAGAACGATCTGCCTCCCCTGCCCACCCCGTGACGTAGTCTCAGCAAGAGTGTGTCCCCCGCTCACCCCGTGACATAGTCTCAGCGTGGAGACGGGCCGAGGCGTCGCTACACAGCGGCACACAGGACTGCCAAGTTATCAAAGAATAAAAGCAATAATCACATTTCAAGCACTTGCACAGTCATCATAATAAATTAAAAACATCACAAAACAATGTAATAACAAATGCTTCGTCAGGAAGTCGCACATGTACATGTAGCTTGTACAGCTCTCTCGCTCTCTTAGTGGGAATGGAGCGTTCCCCCCACAAGTCCGAAGGTTCGCAGCGCAGCGGACCGGGCTCTCCTGTCCAACGTGAAACTAGCAACGCTTTACCCGGAATCACCGCCGCCTGCCTCCGTCTTTTCGTCTGCGCAACTTTAGTGAAGTGTCGTGGGCAAACAAAAACACCCAAAATAAACTCCAGACACCTTCCACGTAAGATAAGATAAGATATTCCTTTATTGTCCCACATGGGGAAATTTCATTGATGCAACGCAGGTAGATACAGAGGTAGACACAGAAGAAAAGAACAGATCACTTATAGGAAGTTTGAAAAACACTCTCAGTAGAAGATCTCTTATAGACCATGTCAAACTTTGCGTTACTGTGTCCTCTTTCGGCAAATTAAACAGTGTAGAGACACATATTTACAGCCGAAAACACATTTTCTCCAAGAAGACATGGTGAGTAAATACACAAGTTGGAACAAAAGTGGCTGCGGCTCCTCTCACCCCCCCCCTTTCCCACTTGGCGTGGGTAAGGGGGGAGGGGGGCGTGTTCCAAGTACAGAGTGTTTCCTGGAGGATGGGAAGTGTGCCGCGGCACTCAACACTGATGACGCATTGCTGGGCCCCGTGCATCTGCTCATCCGAGGAAAAGGAAATAGACTGTACTGTTGGAGAGATAACTCCGGACTGTGCGGACTGTAAGGTGCTCTCTCTAACGGCCGGTGAGATGGGCTTCAGCATGTAGGGGCGCGGTACCCGGGGCTGTGGGAGGAACTGCAGTTCCTCTTCCCAGGTTCTCCCCTGTTGCAATAATTCCGGCGGCAGCTTAGGGTCGTCCCATCCCCTGGTTGGTCCTAAAGGTGTCTCACCAGCATTTTGGCCCGCATAGTGTAGGGTAGAATGAATCCCAGGGGGTCGTACTGGCTCGCAAGAACCTTGCAGATGTTGCGCAGAGTTGGTTTGGTGGAGTCCTGAGCAAGCCAAAGTTCTGCGCTGGTGGACATAAGCTCCACAGGCAGGTGAGAAAAACGTCGGCCTCATTGCTGGCTCTTCCTCCCACGAAGTTGAGGAGCCGGATCTGATGGAACATGCCCTCACCACATACCGCCACTGCGTGCTCTTGGAACCGGAGGAGGACCCCGAGGAGGGACGCCCCAAGGGGGCAGGGTGTACTCGTTAAGGGTCTGGCCCTGAAACTTGAAGGAACGATTAAACACCAGGCGATGCTCGCTGTTATGGCTAACAAGGTGGTGCGGGATGTGCCAGGACTCCTTGGTCTGGGTAACCTCCGAGAGTGATAACTCCACCACCAGACTCGATCTCCTCGCAGTAGGTCCTAGCTTCCTCCGGATCCTTTTCGAGTCTCCTCTCTACACCCCTCAAACTCGGTATGACGGCACAAGAGGTTGCCTGAAGGTGCCTTGTCGACGGAGGAGGGGGGTGGCGTATGCCCGCCATCTCCTCTCGAACGGTCTTCAGCGAGCAGGTCGACAGCGTGATTATCCTCCCTCGAGCGCGTGCCCACCTTGCCTTCCTTCACCGGTGTAGCGGTAGACTACTGTTCCCAGAATGCATTGCATCTAGGTTGTTGGGACTTCCTGTTATGGGATTAAACGTACTTCTAGACATAACACGTTTGTGTCCCGAGTATTCTTCATACATGGTGTCAGAAGTGGCGAACTTTCAGTCTCCGCGGCGTTTTTGGAGCAGTGCTGTGCGGATAACTTGCGCAAGAAGTTTTCGGCAGTTTTTGTGCGGGCGAAAGCAGTCACAAGTGCTAACTAACAGGTGTGTGCGCGCGTAGCCCCATCCACATGTCGGCGGAGGAAGAAGTGCAGAGCGACGGTGCATCAGAAAACTCAGATCCTGAACGGGACGACGCCAGGGATTCACAAAGAGAGATGGCGACCACTGTACAAATAACTCCCCCAGAGACATTTGATTTTTCACGGCCTACAGATTGGCCAAAGTGGATCAGACGTTTTGAAAGGTTTCACATTGCAACAGCCCTCGACAGCAAACCAGAGGAATATCAGATGAATTCATTCTTGTATGCAATGGGAGATGCTGATGATGACGTTTTGGCTGTTTTACCACTGAGTGAAGACAATAAAAATAACTATGTTGCGGTCAAAGCAGCATTTGATCAACATTATGTGGGAAAATACGTCATTTTTGAAAGAGCGCAATTCAACTCCAGACGTCAACAAGATGGTGAGAGTGCAGAATCCTTTATCACAGCTGTACACAAACTTTCAGAAAATTGTGAATTTGGAATGCTTAAAGAGGAACTTTTAAGGGACAGAATTGTAGTTGGCATAAGAGATAAAAGATTGTCAGAGCAACTACAAATGGACTCAGAATTAACACTTGCCAAAGCCATTCAGAAGGTCAGGCAGAGTGAAACTGTAAAGAAACAACAGACAATTTTACACAGCAGCGTTGCAGAAGAAAAAGCACTGAACATGGACATTATACGAACAAATATTAAAAGAGGCAAGTCTCAGACATGGCAGAAGAAGGAACAAAATATAACCAGGCCAAATTAAAAAGAGTGCAGTCGCTGTGGACGAAAGAGTAAACACTCATGGAAAGACTGCCCAGCTAAAGATGCAGTGTCGTAAATGTCAGAAAAAAGGACATTTTGCAGTAGCTTGTCGAAGTGAAGCAGCAGGTTTACGTGAAGTAACTGAAAATCTAAGTAATACAGACAGTGAAGAGCTTGTGTTCTTAGGGGAAATAAGAACAAACAGGTCTGAACCCTGGGTTCAAAAGGTCAAGTTAAATGGGGAAAATGTTGAGTTTAAACTTGACACAGGGGCAGATGTTACATCTATTCCAGAAAGACTGTACAGGCCAGACAGGGACGGAAAGCTGCAGAAGCCTAAAAAGAAACTACTAGAGCCAGGCAGTTACCCTCTTAAAGTTAAAGGCTGCTTTGGGGCGCAGTTGGTAGTAAAAGGGCGCACTACGTCACAAAATGTCCACCTTGTGTCAGGTCTAGTACAGCCATTGTTAGGTAGACCAGCATGTGAGGCTTTAGGACTGGTGTACAGAGTAGACACAGTCAGTGAAACTGAAACAGATTTCAGATCAGCTTACCCCGATGTGTTTAAAGGGTTTAGGCAAGCTGAAAGAGCCGTATCACATAGAGCTAGAGCAGGGCGCCATACTTGTGGCCCTGTCTGCCCCGCGACATGTCCCCCTTCCCCTCAGAGATGCAGTTAGAACAGATGTGGCAGTATGGGGTTGTGCCAAAATTTGCCATCCAGTAGGTGGCGCGAAAGCTTATAAAAGCGCCTCGTCTTCTTCTCTCTCTCACTGCGGCTTGTGCGTTTCCGGTCCTGTGTACGCCCTGTCCTCGCTGCGCCAGGTAGTATTCACTCTGTTACAAAACTAGCCACCTTAGTCTATCGCTTAACGCATGGATTGTTTTAGTGCCGCTGTGTGGCCTAGCCCCATCGCACACCGCTTCATCGCGCTCGTGGTCTGTCGCTTTGGTGGCTGGCACATCTGTTGAAGGTGGGGTCCGATGTGTCGTAGCCGGCTATGATGCGGTCAGCCATCACCCGTCAAGGGTGCGCACTCATGAGCCGATACAGAAAGTAGGTGCTGCCTCAGTAGGAGAATGACAATTATGTGTTTGAGCTAATTCTACCTTCTTTACAGAAAGCTTCGGGGTTGAGCCACCAGCCCGTCGCTGCCTTGCCTTTGATGCCTTGCGTTATGCCTTGACTGAAATGCCCTTTATGCTTTGTCTTTACTCCTTTACTGCAATGCTTTGTCTTAACAAAAAATAATGTATCTATTTATAATAAATCAATGTAACGTATCTGAATGGCCTCTTTTTTTAATCAAAGTGAATGAACCTGTGCGCCCTTAGTTTTAATATGGTCCTGGGTCCATTAATGTCCAGGTGGCGTTGTTGGTATTTCTTAAAATGTGTATTAGAAAGCGTCTTGAGTGGACGCCTCACCGCTCGACATGCCATACAGAGTTGCTCAGAATGGAAGAAATGGGAGTTATTCAAACGTAACTGAGCCAACTGAGTGGTGTTCAGGCATTGTGGTGATTCCTAGACCAGCAAAGAAGCCCCCCAGAATATGTGTGGACCTCACACCCCTGAACACAGTTGTAAAAAGGGAACATCACATTCTACCAGCAGTGGATCAAACATTAGCTATGATGAAAGACGCTAAAGTGTTTACAAAGCTTGATGCTCGTTCAGGATTTTGGCAAATCCCTCTCACGCCAGAGTCAAGGCCTCTCACAACTTTCATTACACCTTTTGGGAGGTTTCATTTCAATAGACTTCCCTTCGGCATAGCATCAGCACCTGAACATTTCCAAAGGAGAATGTCACAGATGCTGGAGGACTGATGGTGTGATCTATCATGCCGACGATGTGATGGTGTACAGCAGGGACAGACAGGAGCACAACCAGAGACTACATTGTGTGCTTAAAAAGTTTCAAAAAGAAGGCCTCACACTTAACGAGAAGTGTGAGTTTGCAAAAAGTAAAAATCATTTTTGTGGGACACAAAGTTTCTGCAAATGGCATCGAGGCGGATCCAGACATGGTAAAAGCGATCCAGCAGCTGCCACAGCCCCAAAGTGTGGAGGACGTGCGCCGTCTCTTGGGCATGACTAACTATCTTGCCAAGTTCATGCCGCAGTTAGCCACAGTCGCCACACCGCTTAAGAAGCTGTAGAAAGAGAGAAACGAGTGGATTTGGGCACAACCGCAGGAAACAGCGTTTCAGAGAATAAAATAAATCTTAAGTTCTCCGGAAGTGCTCGCTCAGTACTCCAATAATGCAGACACAAGAGTAGCTGCGGACGCATCGCCATACGGTATTGGAGCCGTACTCTCTCAGAAACAGTCGGACGGTTCGTGGCGGCTGGTGACCTACATTTCAAGAGGACTAACCGACACAGAGAGGCGCTATGCCCAAATAGAAAAGGAGGCACTCGCTGCAACATGGGCATCTGAAAGACTTTCTTCTTACCTCATGGGACTACAGTTCACACTGATTACGGACCATAAGCCTTTGGTCCCTCTTCTGAGCACAAGAGGCCTGGATGACCTACCTCCATGCATCCTGAGATTCCGCCTCAGACTGCTACGAATCGATTCTCATTCAACATTGTCCATGTGCCTGGTAAAAACCTCGTCACCGCTGATGCCCTGTCACGAGCTCCGCTGGCGGGTCTGCCGTCTTTAAGTGACCTCCAGCTGGAGAAAGAGGTAGAGGTTTTTGTGGACTGTGTAGTGTCTCAAATCCCAGTCACAGAAAAAAGGCTGGTAGAGCTAAAGGCAGCACAGGAAGTAGACAAACTGTGTAAAAAACTAACTGACTATTGTTTAACAGTGGCCAGAAAAAAATTAACTAGATCCAGAAGTAAAAGGAGTCTGGCAACACAGAATGGACTTTCATGTAGCTCAGGGTCTTCTCATGAAAGGGGAGAGACTTGTGATACCACCTGCAATGAGAGCGGATATTATACAACGTCTGCATGAAGGACACCAGGGCATTCAAAAGTGCAGGGCCAGGGCAAAACAGGCTGTTTGGTGGCCTGGCATCTCAACACAAATAGGTCAAATGGTGAACAATTGTGAAACATGTCAAAAACACCTGTTGCCAACACCTGTTCCCGACCGCCCATGGCAGAAGGTCGGCATGGATCTGTTTGAATGGTCAAAGAAGCAGTATCTTCTTCTCGTTGACTTTTTCTCCAGATACATTGAAATAGTTGAACTCAAACACACATCAGCAGAAGTTACTATTAAAGCTGTCAAAGAGACTTTTGCAAGACATGGAGTTTCAGAGACTGTGTTTTCAGATAATGGGCCGCAGTTTTCGTCAGAGCAGTTCAGACAGTTTGCAAAAGAGTATCAATTCACATATGTTACGAGCAGCTCCAGATACCCCCAAGCAAATGGAGAGGCAGAGCGTGCTGTTCGCACTATCAAAGACTTGTGGAAAAAGGACAGTGACTACAGCAGAGCGCTGCTGGCTTACAGGGCCACTCCACTGGAACATGGGTTCTCACCAGCACAGCTGCTCATGGGAAGAAACCTGCGTACTACCCTACCTCAACACACAACCAAGCTGGATCCTACATGGCCGGATTTACAGACTTTTCTAAAAAAGGATGAGGAAAGGAGACGTGAGCAGGCAAAACATCACAACCGTAGACACCGTGCCAGGCCACTCCCAAAACTATCATCTGTACAGAAAGTGTGGATTACCACTGAGGAAACCACTGGATCTGTAGTTAGACCAGCCAATGCTCCCAGATCGTATGTGGTAGACAGTAACGTGCGGTGAGGTTCAGGGGGAAAAATTCTTTTTTGGGGCAAGCAGGGGTTGAACACACTTTCTATTGCGTTCAAAGCCGTGTCGCTTACCATTAGGCTATGTTCAATGAGTGGCATCAGCGTTTTTAGATATATAGCTCCATCTAAAACAACCCGTTCAACTCCGGTGTAGGTCTTTCTTAAGTAATCACCTCTTGCTTTGCTTGAAAATCCAGATTTGTGAAACGTTTTAACTTGGAAATGTAATCGTCCAGATTCTACAAACACAATAATAACAAAGAAGAAACCTGTCCACACAGGGCCGGGCTCAGGAGCATGCGCGTCCATGCGGCGCATGTAATGCAGCCTCCCCTGAGTGAACTTTTACAGCGGTTTTATAATGAATCTGTGAGCCTAAAACATGCTTCAGAAATACATTTCATACATTATCGAGGATATGGAAGCACTGAGCACATCGTTAGGGTGTTTTATTTGTTATAAACAGAGGGAGAGAGAGTGACACATCATTTGTATTGCACCAGCTCAGTTTGTGAGGAGTGTGTGTGTGCTCCAGCGGCTGAGCAGGAGCAGCCTCCTCCCTGTATGTGAACGGCATCTGAACATTTTGACATTCTTATTTGACATAATATTGTTCAATATTGGATTCAAACGGAAAGTGGGTTTATAATACATACCAGATGAATTTTAATTTTAATTTTAATATTTTATTTTATTTATTTTTTTCCCCCCCAAGATTGACAGGTGAGGCCCTGCCTACCCTGCCGCCCCTGAATGCACGTCCCTGGTGGTAGAGACTGATAGGGGTTTCCTGAGAAGAAACAGAAGGCACCTCAGACCGACAGGGACTATTACTAGTTCAGGTCGTCTGGTGAGACCTCCTGAGAGACTGAATTTGTAAAGATCCTAATGTTCACATAAAATGTTGTTCCAAAGACATGTTGAGGTAAAATACAGCTATGTTCAATACTAATTTGAAAAGAAAAGCTTATACTAAAATATGCTGTATAGTTGTGTTTATGTGAGACGTTTGTGTTTACTTTAAAGAGTATACCTTTAGCTAAAAGGAGGAGGTCTAGCGGTAGACTACTGTTCCCAGAATGCATTGCATCTAGGTTGTTGGGACTTCCTGTTATGGGATTAAACGTGCTTCTAGACGTAACACGTTCGTGTCCTGAGTCTTCTTCATACAACCGGGATGACATCTAGTCAGTAGCTTGTTCTGCTGAGGGCGAGGTGGCACTGCCCCATCGGCAGTGTTGGGAAAGTTCACTTTCTACATGAACTAGTTCAGTTCATAGTTCATAATTCTAAGTTTTTAACCAAGTTCACAGCTCCAAAAAATGAACTAGTACAGTTCTTTTTTTCAATATAATGTTTCTACAACACAACCACAGTCAGCAATTATTTTCCTCTACAACTTCGGAGCTCTCACACTTGCCAGGCATAGGCTCCGGTCGGGCAACATAACGGTGTGTTTTTTCCTCTCCGACAGGCAGAGACCTCCTTATCCGGCTCGAAGGACCATTGAATGTTGGAGAGATAACTCCGGACTGTGCAGACTGTAAGGTGCTAGTTCTGGGTTTGTAGAAGTCGCTACTCGGGAGTACCTGCCAGAGCACTACTTAAGGCCAGGATGGATGATCGGAAAAGATGAGAAGATACGATTTGCTTTTGGTAGCTTTATTTTAGGTTCACAATTACACGCTGACAATACAATACATATTTCTCCATAAGTCCCGTCCCGGAATCCGAAGATCAAAGAGAGGAATGCCTTGCCATGTGACATAGAGGAACGCCTCGGTCCGTATGACGAGGAAGAGGAGGCGTGACCTGGTCGGTGATGATATGAACAGCGGGGAGGACTCCCCTGGAGCCACTGATCCTGTGCAGCGTAGGGCGTCTTCTTGCTCGTCTATGGAGGGCTCTCTCATTGAGGAGCAGGGCGGGGGGGTTGCAGATATCGGGGATGTGAGTTCAGAGTGTAAGGTGTTCATAAAGCTCGCGCAGGATAATGCGTCCTTTAAGGGGTGGGATCCGATGGCGTTGACAAGGAGCCTGACTGTAGCTGTGGGAGTGGTCAAGCATGCGAGTGTCCTTAGGGATGGCTCGCTGCTGGTCGTGTGCAAGGACGTGGCTCAGCAAAGGAAGGCGATTGAAGCTAAGTGTCTGGGTGGGAAGGACATTCTTGTGTCTGATGCTGTAAGAGGCACGGTCAGGGGAGTTATCGTAGGCGTCCCTATGACGACATCTGTGGATGACATAAAGGAGAATTTGACTGGAGCTAAGGTGGTGGATGCTAGGCGGTTGAAGGTGACCCGGGATGGGGTAAGGTGTGACAGCCTGTCGATAATGATTAGATTTGAAGGTGAGATCCTGCCTCGTGTGGTGTGCGTTGGGTACATGCGCTATGGCGTACGCCCATATGTTCCGCCGCCCCTGCGTTGCTTCAAGTGCCAGCGCTTTGGGCATATTACAGCGGTCTGTAGAGGGAAGCAGAGGTGTGGTAAATGTGCAGGAGACCACGAGTATGGGAAGTGTGACGAAGGAGCAAAACTCAAGTGCTGTAACTGTGGGGGAGAGCATAGCTCTGCCTACGGGGGATGCATGTTCAGCAAGAGGGCTGCTGAGGTGCAAAAAGTTAGAGCCTCTCAAGGCATATCCTACGCGGATGCGGTCAAGAAGGTCTCTGGTAGTCAGGTGAAGGTGGATGCAGTGCGGGCTGCCAGTGCTGCTGGTGACCTAGGCGACAGGGGAGGGGGCAGCGTTGCCCGCGGCCAGGGGGAGGTCCCCACTGGGATCCCTGTGAGTGTGACTTCCACGGGCAGAGGCCCTGTGGGTGCGGAGGATGTACTGGTTGTGAAGAGGAAAGATTTCTTCCTCTTTATGGTGGAAGTGATTAACTGTACTGGTCAAACCAAGAAGAGATCCAAAAAGACTAGGATCATCGCTAAGGCTGCAGGGAAGTACTTTGGGGCTGGGGGTCCCGAGTGGACGGAGATAGAGGATGCGCTGCGGGAGGGCGCCCTGCCCCATTCTGGCAGTGGGAGTGGGGGGGCTCCCGATGCGCCGTCAGGTTCCGGGGGCTCATAATGGCGGTGGTTGTCTTGCAATGGAATGCGCGTAGTCTTCGTGCTAATGGCCAGGAATTTAAGCATTTTGTCTCTACCTTGTTGAACAAGCCTCACGTTATGTGCGTGCAGGAGACTTGGTTACGACCTAGGTGGGTTTTTGGGATACAAGGGTATGTGTGTGTTAGGAATGATAGGGAGCAGGGTAGAGGCGGAGGTGTGGCTGTGTTTGTCCGAGATGACCTAAATTACGTTGTTGTCAGTGTGAGTAAAGCGCCGGAGGCTCTGGCGGTGAGGGTCTGGCTGGGTGGTGAAGCTGTGGTTAACCTTTATAATCCGTGTGATGAGTTAACGTTAGAGTCCTTACATAGTATCGGTAAGGATGTTCGGGGAAAGGCCATGTGGTGTGGGGATTTTAATGTGCATAGCGCTTTGTGGGGCGGTAGTGGTACCGATAGGTATGGGCAGGTGGTAGAGGGTTTCATCAATCAAAGGGAGTTGGTTTGTCTGAATGATGGGAGTGGGACCCGCTATGATATGGGGGCTGGTACGGAAAGTGCAATAGATCTTACGCTTGTGTCCAAGGAGTTAGCTGGTGTTTGTAGTTGGGAGGTTCTTGGTAATCTTTCTTTTGGTAGCGATCACTATCTAGTCCGCACCGAGATTGGCTTTGGGAGCTGTGTGGTCAGGGGGACGAGGATCCAGAGGTGACAGTTGGCAAGGGCGAACTGGGGGGCTTTCCTGAGGAAAGCTGATGATGGTTCTAGGGTTCTGCAGGAAGGAGGATTGACTCAGGTGGATGATCTCAATAGTGCAATTGTCTCGCTCATCACGCAGTCAGCGGTAGGCACGATTCCTAAGAGTGGTGGTAGTGGACATAGGAAGCGGGTGCCGTGGTGGACTGAAGCATGTGGTCATGCTGTTAGGGCGAGAAATGCGGCGTTTCGCCGGCTAAGGGTTGCCCACACTGAGGGTGCCCTCATTGACTACAAGAGGGCCCGCGCTGTTGTGCGGAAAACTGTGAGAACGGCCAAGAGTGCCTATTGGAGGCGGTATTGTTCCAAAATTGGGAGAGAAACGCGTCTCGGGGATGTTTGGGGGATGATTAAGCGGATGCATGGGGTTGAGCGCCGTCATGGGACCCCGGTCCTAATACTGAATGGTGTTGAAGCAGTCAGCGACGTTGACAAAGCTGAACTGTTGGCCAGCACCTTTGTGTCGGTGCACAGCTCTGACAATCTCTCACCTGCGGAAAGGCACTACAGGGAGAGTACTTTGGCCCAGAATTCTGAGCTGATTGGGCACCAGCCTTCGACTCAAGATGACCTTGACCTTCCGTTTAGTTTGTTTGAGCTAAGGAGAGCACTTTCTAAGGCGAAACAGACAGCCCCGGGTAAAGATGAGGTGTGCTATGACATGCTCTCTCATTTGACTGATGACACGCTTGGGCTAGTCCTGGGTCTTTTCAACCGTGTTTGGGATTCAGGTTGTGTTCCATCTGCGTGGAAACGGTCTACGGTGGTGCCGGTTCTGAAGCCGGGTAGGCCGGCGTCTGACCCTTCAAGTTATAGGCCGATTGCCTTGACGTCGCAGCTCGGGAAAACGATGGAGCGCATGGTTAGCAGTTGGATTACTTCTTGGAGAGTCAGGGTTTGCTTCCCGCGCACCAGAGTGGTTTCCGTAGGGGCAGGAACACCATGGATTCCGTGTTGTGTTTGGAATCTGATATCCAGCTGGCCAGGGCTCAGAAAGAAAAGGTTATTGCGGTGCTCTTTGATGTGGAGAAGGCGTACGATATGGTTTGGAAGGATGGGCTCCTCATTAAGCTGCGGAAGTGTGGTGTGAAGGGTAAACTGTTTAACTGGGTCCGGAGCTTTCTGTCTGGCCGGCGTATCCAAACCAGAGTGGGCGCTGCTTACTCTGGGGTCTATGGGGTGGAGAATGGGATCCCGCAGGGGAGTGTGTGTAGCCCTATCTTGTTCAATGTTATGATTAAGGACATCTTTGACGACGTGGATGGGTCTGTTGGGAGGAGCCTTTATGCTGACGATGGCGCTCTATGGGTGAGAGGGAGGAATCTCCGGTTTTACGAGGCGAAACTGCAAAGGGCAATACAGCAGGTGGAGCAGTGGACCCTGAAGTGGGGGTTTAAACTGTCTGTACGGAAGTCTCAAGTGATCTGTTTCTTCAATGGGCATAGGGACGTCTCCCTTCGACTGCATGGGCAGGTGCTCGAACAGGTCAGGGAGGTGAGGTTCTTGGGGGTCACCTTTGACGAGAGGCTTAGTTGGCGTCGGCACATTGATGAGGTCAGTGGTAAATGCAAAAGGGTGAATAACTTGCTTCGTTGTCTATCCGGCCAGGACTGGGGGGCCAGCAGAAGGTCGCTCCTGGGTATTTATCGGGCCGTCATGAGGGCGGCTATTGATTATGGCTGTATAGCCTACATGTCTGCGGCTGAGACTAACTTAAAGAAGCTTGATGTGGAGCAAGCCCAGGCCTTGCGCATCTGCTGTAGGGCTTTTAGGACCTCCCCTGTTTCGGCGCTGCAGGTTGAGTTGGGGGAATTGCCGTTACGGCTCCGGAGGCTAGAACTTCTGTTGGCTTACTGGGTGAATGTGCAAGGTCATACGAGCTCTCACCCGGTGAGGGACTTTCTCAGGGTTGATGGGGGGCAGAGTGAGGCTGGCGGTATGGTTTTCAGCCAGGTAGGAAATGCGAAGGCGCGGCTTGCGGGGGTTGGTGATCTGCGTGTGAGCCCGTCGGTGGCTTTGTCTGCTATAGCTCCGTGGAAGTTTGTCCCGGCTCCTGTTGATGTTAGCTTGCATGGCAAGCTTAGAGGAGTCGCTGGGAGGGCACCGCAGTTTGCCGTTCAAGCGCTCATCGATAAGCACTCAGGTGATGTGTTTATTTATACCGACGGGTCTAGGGATCCTGAGAGTGGGCGTACTGGCGCCGCTTATTTTGTGCCTGACCTGGGGCTAGCGGTCAAGAAGAGGTTGACAGATCGCCTTTCTGTTTTCACGTCGGAACTTATAGCAATACAGTTGGCGTTGGAATGGGCGGAATCTGCTTTGCAGTGTTGCGGCATTGTGGTGGCCTCTGACAGCCTTTCTGCATTGCAAAGCATTAAATCTGGGAAATCGGATTGCAGACAGGATGTGTTGAATGGCATCTTCTGTCTGATGCTCTCCCTGTCCAGGAAGGATGTGAGGGTTTCCTTCATTTGGGTCCCTGCGCATGTGGGGGTGGATGGTAACGAAATGGCTGATGCACTGGCTAAACGTTCCCTTCGGCGGCCATCAATTGATGTGGCGGTTGAGTTGGGCAAGTCTGAAATCAAGCCCGTTATCAAGAGTCATGTGGTCGGCCTTTGGCAGGAATTTTGGAGCCACTGTGTTACTGGACGGCATCTCTATCACATACAGGGTAGTGTGGGTCCTTGCGGGTCTATGGGCAGGAACGCGTGGGAGGAAAGGGCCTTCGCCCGCATGAGGATTGGCCATACTGGACTCAATTGGTCACTGAGTAGGATAGGCAAACATCCGACCGGTCTGTGTGGTCACTGTCGGGTGCCAGAGACTGTCGAGCATGTGCTGATTTGCTGTGAGGCTTATGATAGGGAAAGGGCCGGGTTGGCCTTGTGGTTTCGGAATAATGGGCGGGAGTTCAATCTGCGGAACGTTCTGGCGATTCAGTCACAGGGTTTGTGTCAGGCTGTGGTTGCTTACTTATGTAGCACAGGGCTGGGTAAACGTTTATAGAGGTGGGGGGTGTTGGAGACTGAGCCGAGGATGAGGAGCAAGAGGATGTTGTTGTTGTTGTTGTTGTTGTTTTATGGCGGTTGGCATCCAAGTGTTGCATTACCGCCAGACTTTATTCCTCAGACTTTTCGTAGTCCTCAGACTGTCGTAGTCCGTAAAAGTACTCCTTCCATTGCTTTGGTGTTACAAAGCCCATGAGGTCATGATATGTCTTTGTGACTAGAATAGTTGTTGTTGTTTCAGACAACAACCGGCTTTATTCCAGGGAGACTCTTCTTCATCTTCCTCTCCTTCTTTGACGTTCGGTGCTTCCACCGTACAGCTTTATTCTTTAGGCTTCATTCTACAGGCTTTAATATTTCCACTGATGTCGCTGCTTGGTAGCCGTGCGTCTACGAGACTGGACGAGGACAGGAGACCACCCCCACCCCCATCTCGTCACTCTGATCACTCTGACTCCCCAAAAGCAGACCCCCATCACTCCGACTCCCATTTAGCGCCTTTAGCCTGTTTTCTATATCTGCCCAATCAAGCTCCTTTGTTCTAACGCGCTTGGACTTCATGGGCCTAGAAACGTCAAAGTGATGGAAGAAGGACTTCTAAAGGATAAAACGACAAAGACGTCCCATGACCTCATGGGCTTTGTAAAACAACAAAGACGTCCCATGATCTCATGGGCTTTGTACTTCCAAAGCACCGAACGTCAAAGAGGGCGAGGAAGGTGAAGAAGAGTCTCCCTGGAATAAGGCCGGTTGGTCTCTGACACAACAACTATTCTAGTCACAAAAACACATCATGACCTCATGGGCTTTGTGACGCCAAAGCAATGGGAGGAGTACTTTTACGGACTACGACAGAGTCTGAGGACTACGAAACGTCTGAGGAATAAAGTCTGGCGGTAATGCAACACTCGGATGCCAACCGCCATAAAACAACAACAACAACAACAACAACAACAACGTTTATAGAGTTGGGGGGTGTTGGAGACTGAGCCGCGGATGAGGAGCAAGAGGATGTTCTAACGCGCTTTGACTTCATGGGCCTAGAAACGCCAAAGTGATGGAAGAAGGACTTCTAAAGGATAAAATGACAAAGACGTCCCATGACCTCATGGGCTTTGTACTTCCAAAGCAATGGAATAAGAATTTTTAAGGACTACGACAAAGTCTGAGGGGAGGAAGAACTTCTATAGGATATAATACTACGAAAAGTCTGAGGAATAAAGTCTGGCGGTAATGCAACAATTGGATGCCAACCGCCATAAAACAACAACAACAACAACAACGACAACAAAGGCATCTCACAATAACAAAGGCATCTCATGACCTCTTGGGCTTTGTTAAAGCACTGGAAGTCAAAGCACTGGAAGAGGAACTTTTAAGACTACGACAAAGTCTGGGGAATAAAGTCTAGCGGTAATGCGACACTCGGTTGTCGACTGCCATAAAACAATAACAACAGCAACAACAACAACAGTCTAAGGAATAAAGTCTGGCGGTAATGCAACACTCGGATGCCAACCGCCATGAAAACAACAACAACAACAACAACAACAACAACAGAGAAAGCCGGGACATCACATTGTCACCGCTACCTTCAATGGCACGGGGAACAAAAGATGGTACAAACATGTACTCTCGCTAAAAAATGCAGGAATCAATCAAAAAACCACATATATGAGGCACCAACAGCACTGTAAGGTTAAAAGCTCATAAAAGTCGATTTTGCATGATATGGGACCTTTAATGTGATTTTTTTTTTTTGCCCTGCTAATTCAGAGACTTTGTTTTTCTAATTTATTTTTTGAAAATACCAGGTTTTGTCAATAATAGAGGATTTTTGGCGCAAAATCTGAGTCGAGTCAGCCGAGTAGTCAATCATCATGTCAATCATCCCTTGCGCCCAACTGCACACCTGTAGCCTCTCGAGGCTGTGCATGCGTGGTTGATATGCCAGTGTGTGTTTAGCGAGATCCTTCAGTGTACAGTACAAAAATTACGACAAAGAAAGACTGTGTTCGAGCTCAGAAGAGACTGAAAATGTGGAGACGAGAGATGTGATGTGTTGGATTCTAATATAACTAAGAAAACAAGACAGAATGTGGTCGTGTAGATCAAAATAATTTATTCCCTACAATTACAAAACTAACAAATTGCATGTCCCTCACAAGTCTGCCCCGGCGCTCTGGGTGCTGTCTCTCTCACACACACGAATACGAATATTCATAAAAAGGTGGATCTTCTCGGCACCTGCCTGTACCAGTCTGTACCTTCCACGGACATCCTAATATGGTCATGAGATAAGACCCTGGACCTTAGGTCTATGAGAAAAGCAGACAGAAGCAGACAGAGCAAGAATATATTTGCAGTGCGTGTGTGTCCAGTATGCATAACAATGAAAGGTTTATTAATGCATTACAAAATTAAATGTTTATAATTACAACAGATGCAATCCGTCGCACATCAACCTGGTTCTTTATACTCGCCATTGACTTCCTGTTTCTTTTAGAATTGATTTAAAAAATAAAAAAAAATGTTTTTAAAGCTTTAAATGGCCTGGCACCACCTTATTTGGCTGAGCTCCTGTCTGTCCGAAACCCAAGCAGGGCTCTAAGGTCATCAAGTCAGCTTCTGCTGGACGTCCCCAGAGCCAGACTTCAACACTTGGGTGATCGAGCTTTCTCTGTTGCTGGTCCCAGACTCTGGAACAAACTGCCCCCCCGACATGCGCACCATCACAGATTTTAACCTTTTTAAATCTAGGCTAAAACCTCATTCAGACTGGCTTTTAAACACTATGTAATGTAATGGCACTTCATTTTGTATAGTTTGTTCTCTCATATAGTTTCATATTGCCTTGATTGTATTGTTAAGTACTTTGGTCACTTAAAAGTGTTGTAAAGGGCTCTATAAATAAAGGTTGATTGATTGAGGTTGATTAGCAGCGGGGCTGTTGCGTGCTTCCACACAGGGGTGACTGTGCGCATGTTAAAACATTTGAAAAACCTCTATTGTTCCTTTAACTTCCGATTATACACCACACGCTTTCTCTAATTTGAGCAGTATTTTACTGAAATACTTCCACTTGAGCAATAGTTATTTGAAGTAATATTTCTCTATAACCTCAGGCCAAATGTATCAATTACAAAATAAGCCTTTTACCCTTGTGTCGGAAACAAGAACCACAAAAGACTTGCTATTGATATGTTTTATTTAATCATTTTAATATTCATCCAAACACAGACGTCTTTCAGCGTCTGATAAAAACACGGATGGAGGCACAGCTCAGATAAAGTGCAGCGTCCAGAAAATATACGTTTGATAATCATTTTATGGCTCTGCATTTCAAGAGGCTCGACAGGAACTAATCAATAGTGTGAAGGACGACATGGTTCACATTTGCTAAAGAAAAAGGTTTATTATTTGGCAATTCAAGACTAAATACTATAAAGTAAATGAGAACTAAACCAGGTAAAGTCCATGTGAAAACAAAATGTATATATCAGAACTGAACCAGATCTAAAGAAAAGGACTAAACTGGGACTAAAGTGAGTTAATTTTGTTTAAAATTGGGACATTTTAAAAAGCAACTCTTCATCTAAAACTTTCTATAGATCATTTAATGGTTTAATATGAAAATTACTATTTATTATTCTGAATATTGGATAGTCATAGTTAAGATTCTAGGTTATTTAATTGACCATTTAGTTTTGAATATATAATTTAGTATTGAATAAAACTAACAAAAAAAACGTCATCAACATTTATGTTATTTATGTTTGCGTTTTAAAACACATTTTAGCAGATTTGAGCCTCAAATGCAGCACAAAGCTACAATTTCATATTTAAAAAGGGAGTGTCTGCAGAGCCGCGGCGTGCGGCCATAACTGCCATGTTATTTTTGTGCCGGCCGCGTGCCGCGGCTCCTGAAACTGCGCCGCTATTTGACCGACTTTAAAAACAGTAAAATTTGTTTAAAAAAGTTGGGTGTGTTACATGACTGTTTTAAAGCCTTGACAACAAAAAAACGTAAAAAAATAAAAAAACTAAATGAAACGTAACGTCTTTGAAGATCTGTGCCGACCAATCAGAGGATGGCGTTTACAGGAAGTAGGAATGTGCGTTTGAAGCAACAGAAATAGAAACATGGCACTCTTAAATACATGTTTTTTTCTCTGAGATGAGGAAATCTGTAGACTTTGGACTCGTTTCCATGGAGATTTTATTACTTTGCCCAGAATGTTCCACACTAGGTCATTACACTCATCTGTCTTGCATTTGGTCAGTTTTCGCTTTATTTTTCCAATTTCTTTTCGAGGAGATATATTTAAGGGTTTAGTTTTGTGACATTCCAGGCCAAGAAACATCCTCCATGGAGACGAGCGGAAAAGTTACATAGTTAACAAGTCCATTGGGAGAGAGACAGAGGTTATGCTCCCTTCATGCAGTTGTACCTTCTGAGGTGTTTGACCAAAACATGACTTTTCAAATGATTCAAATCTCACAGAATAAACAGGAGCTCACGTCTGTCCTGTCCGAGCGTCATTAAACGTTAAACTGTGACATGAACGAGTCCATTTAAAGTTCTTTGCTCTCTGCGTTTCAGAGACAAAGTGAGCATCAACAGTCAACAGAGTCCGAATATCTATAGAACAATGTGCAGAACCGTGATTTATAAGTTCTGATCAAAATAAAGTCAGCGTGGAGTAATTTACTTTGCAGATACAGATGTTGTTGACCTACTCTTTCCTGTTTGGTGTGTTCTGAGCTGTGGAGGTTCTGGAGTCTGATCTGCTCAGACTCCAGAAGAAAAATGCCTAAAACTGTAAAATGGTCCTAAGCAGTAACTTCAATAAATATTGGCTTTAAAGTTAAGACTACAAGTGGCCATGGTCACATGACGGTGTCCTGGAGGAGGGGCTCGATGTCCTCAGGGTCACTGAGGGGCGGAGTCAGAGTCGAGCCGTTCTGAGCGTGTGCAGTAGCGCCCGGCTTTGGGGCGTCCGACAGTTTGTGGTTTTCAGGAATAAAAAAGGCCACGAAGACGGCGACGAGAACGGCACAAGCTCCGATCAGGAACGGAGGCCCAGGGACAAGCGGGGTCTGAGGAGAGACCAGAGGGTTAGACCTGAATATTGGATCGTCATAGTTAAGACCCTCTGGTCCATGTCTAACCAGAGGGTTAGACATGGACCAGAGGGTTAGACATGGACCAGAGGGTTAGACATGGACCAGAGGGTTAGACCGGGACCAGAGGGTTAGACCGGGACCAGAGGGTTAGACCGGGACCAGAGGGTTAGACCGGGACCAGAGGGTTAGACCAGAACCAGGGGGGTTCTGGTAATTCTTATCGCCATAGCAGTATAAGTAAAAGTATTTGTAAACTGCCTTCAATTCACACATTATCAAATAGTTTGTAAATCAGTTGAAATTCAAAGTGTTTTACT
Source organism: Eucyclogobius newberryi (assembly GCF_026437365.1). Classification (NCBI taxonomy): domain Eukaryota; kingdom Metazoa; phylum Chordata; class Actinopteri; order Gobiiformes; family Gobiidae; genus Eucyclogobius; species Eucyclogobius newberryi. The sequence continues at coordinate 35,443,791 of NW_027316278.1, read as the reverse complement.
GAAGTGTCTTTCCCTTTCTCTGAAGGTCAAACTGTTCACGGTCCTGAGCTCTGGAATAACCTGCTCTAATAATGAGAAAACTTGTGTCATGACATTCACATGATATTCACTTTTTTCCCCACATTGTCGATTATTTTTATTAAACAGTATTTAATTTGATCGATTGCCCAGCCCTAATTGGAGCAGTCGTGACTAAACATCTACAAACATGTTCTGAAGCTCATGGGAGTGTTAATGGTTTATCACGTGACCTGTGAAGTGCACCCTAAGCTCCTCGTCTGCACGTCTTACCTCTGTAGGCGGGCTCTGGGCTGGTTGTGCCACGTCGCTGAGCTCCACGTTGAACAGGAAGAAGATGAACCCATAGAGAGCGGGGCCCAGTCCGTTACACAGGCCCCGGATCCCTGTGATCATCCCCTGGACCACGCCTGGGACCAGAGAGGATCACATGTCTGCAGTAGTTGCTGTAGCTGTAGCTGTAGCTGTAGCTGTAGCTGTAGCTGTAGCTGTAGCTGTAGCAGTAGCAGTAGCAGTAGCAGTAGCAGTAGCAGTAGCAGTAGCAGTAGCAGTAGCAGTAGCAGTAGCAGTAGCAGTAACAGTAGCAGTAGCTGTAGTAGTAGTGGTAGTAGCAGAGTACCTTGTTGCTCTGGCGAGGCGCAGTGCGAGACCAGAGCAGAAACAGCAGGAAATGTGATGGAGGAGAGCGCCGCAATGGTCCCCGCCGCCCAGATCATCCTGAACACAACACACTTAATCATGCACTACAATGTGTCTAAAGCCATGGGGTTCACAATGACAATATAACAACGTTCCCATAGCAATTAACGTTTTAAAACGAATGTAGAAAAAGATTCAGTTGCATCATCTGGACTCTTTTTTCAGAAAAAATCTAAACGTTTCGACTCACATCCGAGGGTCATTCTGAATCTGCGAATCGAGACCGGGAACTCAGATATTTATCCTATGCCAAGTAGGCCCTGCCCACCGGGCGGGACCTCCAGATACAGGGCATTTTTGGTTTCACCAGAGACTAAACTAGCCTCTTTGTTTACTATCAGCCCGTAACCTGGCTTACTCTCTCTCCTCCTGAGTGCCTGAGTAGCATCCGAATGCCCTGGGCATCTACCTCTCCAGGGATTCAAAACATTATTATAATCTACAGGAAGGTTGAATCTTAAAAGGTGCCATAACATGCTTTTTTTCACGTTTCGTAGTCCATCCTAAGTGTATAATTGATAATAATAAGGGTTGTGCAACACCCTTAACATAATAGTTGCATAAAACTGAGCTCTTCGCTCTAAACAGAGCTCTTCGCTCTCAGAATGCCGGCCTTCTGGTGGTGCCAAGAGTCTCTAAAAGTACTGTAGGAGGTAGAGCGTTTAGCTCCCAAGCTCCTGTGTTATGGAATCAGCTCCCGACCCATGTTAAATATGCTGACACAGTCTCTTCATTTAAGTCCAGGCTTAAAACGTTCCTCTTCGAAATCGCTTATGGTCAGACTAGTTAGGAACAGAAACATAAACCCACAGCTTTAGCAACGCTGCCCTAGGAGTAACTATGCTGGGGGAAGTATGACAGCTTGAGCACTATCCTCTTCTTCTTCTGACTACTTATTCTATCAAACAATATTTATTTTTTGATTCCACTTGCAAACTGTTCACCGCCTTCTCTTCTTTCTCTCACTCCTGAGGACCTGTGGACCCAGATGCCCCTCCCCTGGTGAAGTGGTCCCTGCCCTGTGTGGACGGTCCCTCATCTGCCTGAGGAGTGGGTCCAGCTTGCCCCCGACGGTCCCTCATCTGCCTGAAGAGTGGGTCCAGCTCGCCTCAGACGGTCCCTCTTCTGCCTGAAGAGTGGGTCCAGCTCGCCTCCAACGGTCCCTCATCTGCCTGAAGAGTGGGTCCAGCTCGCCTCAGACGGTCCCTCATCTGCCTGAAGAGTGGGTCCAGCTCGACTCAGACGGTCCCTCATCTGCCTGAAGAGTGGGTCTAGTTCGCCTCAGTCGGTCCCTCATCTGCCTGAAGAGTGGGTCCAGTTCGCCTCAGTCGGTCCCTCATCTGCCTGAAGAGTGGGTCCAGCTCCAGTCTCCTCGTGTCCGTCTGTCCGTCTGCGAGAGTCGGATCTCTCCTTCACTGGAACTCCTCCAGGTTTCTACGCTTTTTTCCCAAAGAGGTTTTTTTTGTAGTTTTTCCTGGCCGAGAAGGAGAGTCTAAGGACAGAGGACCCTGGGACATCGTCCCTCGCCACCACAGACATTGTCTGACTCCCTCGCCACCACAGACATTGTTGATTCATTTCTCCCTGTGGCCCTCAGAGGCAACTGTTGTTGTGATTTTGGGCCTTACAAAAATAAATTGATTTGATTTGAATAGTTAAGAAATATCACCCAGACCTTGGACCCCCTCACCAACCCGGAAATGCAAAGGCTTGGTTTGATATTCGCCCCCACCCTTGCGAAGAGCGATCTGGCTCCCCCGCCCAACCCGTGACGTAGTGTGTCCCCCACAGCTGTGTGCTGTAAGCTCCGCGCCAGTGAGTGAGAAACGATAGAACTTCAGATCAACACTACTTTGAGACTAAATAAATCTGGTGTTTATTCTACAGCGTGCGCAGAACAGATATCTATAGATCTCTATCTATCTATAGGGGGAGGGTGAGGGGGGATGATGACACGTGCTTGCCCTTATGACGCGGTCTTGCCCCACCGCCGGTCAGTTTAGAGATTCGAGGAAAGGAGATAGTCTGTAATATAGCTAAACACTGCGGGAATCAATCAAAAAAACACTCATATATGAAGCACAAATAGCAATGTAAGAAGGTTAAAAGCTCTGAAAAGTCGATTTTGCATGTTATGGGACCTTTAAACATAATTTACATTTAAGGACGTTTTTTCTTTTTTAACAAAGATTGCCTCTTTAACGCCTCTTTCAAACCATCTTTTCTCCCTGCTTAGAATTTTGGAAATGGAACCTGTTGATACACACAAGAAATGTATTTTAACCATTAATGAAAATGCCACAAGGGGGCAGCCAAAGCCAGGACCATCCTGTACAGTGTGGTCAGCTGGAGCAGCATCTCAGAGGGAGAGGAAGAGGCTGGGTCAAGAAGTCCAGCTCTGTCCTGTACGTTCCAGGAGTGTTGCCCCGCTGCGGGACGCTCTGTGTCGCCCGCTGCGGGACGCTCTGTGTCGCCCGCTGCGGGACGCTCTGTGTCGCCCGCTGCGGGACGCTCTGTGTCGCCCGCTGCGGGACGCTCTGTGTCGCCCGCTGCGGGACGCTCTGTGTCGCCCCCTGCGGGACGCTCTGTGTCGCCCCCTGCGGGACGCTCTGTGTCGCCCGCTGCGGGACGCTCTGTGTCGCCCGCTGCGGGACGCTCTGTGTCGCTCGCCGCCCGCTGCAGGACGCTCTGTGTTGCCCGCTGCAGGACGTTCTGTGTCACCCCTGCAGGACGCTCTGTGTCGCCCCCTGCAGGACGCTCTGTGTCGCCCCCTGCAGGACGCTCTGTGTCGCCCCCTGCAGGACGCTCTGTGTCGCCCCCTGCAGGACGCTCTGTGTCGTCCCCTGCAGGACGCTACAGCTTCAGTGACAGACTGAGAAGGCTTCACAGGCTGTGAAGGTTTGGCAGGTCATTCCTTCTGCTGCTCTCAGACTGAACAGTGAACAGTATTACGCCTGAACAGTGAACAGTATTACGCCTGAACACTTGTGAGCCACTATTCATGTGCAATAGTGTAATATAATTATTTCTGGTAAAGAGACTTCAGTGAGGATAGAATAAATATTCTATCTTACTGTATATATTATAATACTCACTTTAACCTGTTACCATCCGCCTATTTCGCCCTGTGCACAATGGTTGGACGTAACCAAATGGCATTGCTTATTAAAAGAGGATATTAAAGCCCACATGTGAGTGTGATGCATCATTAGAAAGCTTAGGCCTTCTAGTTCCTGCAGATGTGCATATGAACACTGTCAGGGTAACTTACACTACAGACGCCCAAACATGCATCCTTTTTTTAGTCTCGCCTGAATATTGTCCGTTTGTAAAGGTCCTAAGCAAGACATACTTCATTGTGTGCTTATGTTTAAGAAACGACTTGTATATTGACTCAATAAAGCTTCTGCAAACATGTATTAACTTGTGAATAATTCATTTGAGTCTCATGTGTACAGTTCTGAGAGATGTTTCCTTGTCCGGCTTGTTTCACACAGAAGATAATATATGCCTTTATTTGTCAACGCAATGGGGAAATTTCGGCGTTGCAACTCTTAATAGAAACTCTTATAAACAAAACTCCTATGGACAGAAGCGCGTCACTGTACATGCTGTTTAACTTGTTGACAACAACTGTATAAAGTTTCAGATCTCTAGGAAGAGGCATTTTGGTGCTGTTGACCTTTTTGTATCAAAAAGTAAATTTGGAACAAGGTATCCAAATATGTGCCAACTGTGCCAAACTGTTTTACTACAAATTAAGCTCCTCTATGATAATAACATACATTTTGATGTTTTGTAGACCACTAATACCTATTAAAACTGCTAAAAACAATGTATGTGAAAATGCGTAAATATGAGTTTACCCATGAATTTCCCATATAGAGGTGAAAAAAAAAGAAAAATAATATTTTTATTGGTATAATAATACATATATCCAACACGTTCAAAAGGCTAAATAAAATCAGAAAACGTGATGCAGCACGCCGAAAAAACTGGCTCTTGGCAGCCTTTGCGCATGTGACCTTTGCGCATGTGAATAGAGAAGATTCTGTGTTAGCTAAAACCCGCCCACCATTCGAAAGCTTGGCTCATTGGCTAGAATAATATGTCAATCAAAATCTTCTAAGTCATCTTAACGGCGTAATGGAAGATTTTTTGGCCCAAATCTCATTTCCTCGTGGCGTGGACTGCCGATTAGTCCTGCCACGTATCAATCATAAAACGCACCTACCGCTCACATGCAGCCTCGTCGGCTCGTCCCCAGGAGAGCAGCACGGTTCCCCGTGGCTAAGCGCATGGATCTATCATAATATAGTTCCCTCAGTGTACGGGACAAAATTAAGACAGAGAAAGACAGTTCGAGCTGGCTCAGAAGAGACGGAAATCTTGTTTACTTGACAATATCTCGAAATCAGATCATTTCGGGAAAAAAGTGGATATTGTTTTCTGTGGATTATTACGGACAGAACGAGTCCACTTACTGAAGGATTGAACGCTGACGAGTCCGTCATAATTTGCAAAACAGGTAAGACATGTTGATGAAAAGTTGAGACTTTATGACAAACTATTAGTAATTGCTTATTGGGGCATATTATTAAATGTAAATCAATGACATATTTGTTTTGTTGAGGAAATAATCTTTAAAATGTATAACTTGCTGGTATTGACAACGAAAATAAAAGTGATGATGTAATAGAACTTCTAAAGTATGGTTTTCGCCCGCTGGTGGGCGTGAACAGGTTAACTGCTATTTATATGGTATTTATTCTGTCCATAAGCTGCGCTGTACTTAAGTACAGCGCAACTGTTAACAGTGGTCATAGCCACTTATTGTACATAAGAGTTTATTTTTGCTCTACCTGCACATTGTGTTAGATTGAAGTCAATTTTAAAAAATGCTAATATTTATTTTGTTTTTAGTTGCATCTTTCTATTCTCCTGCTGTTCTTGAACCGTGAATTGCAACACTGGAATTTCCCTATTGTGGGACAAATAACATCATCCTAAAACAGGTTTACACATCATGTAGTCACTTTAGAGGGCCACAAGAACCTTGAAAACAGCCAGAATAAACACATAAATCCTTTGGTGAGGGGAAAGGAAATGACAGTAGTTGAGCATCACTGACCAGGGCTGAGATCCAACGCCGTACCAGATCAGCTGTATAATCTGGAAGAACAAACCGAGAAGAACAGTCTTTTTGTTCCCAATGGTCCTCATCAGAACACTCAGCAGCACCGTCTGTGGACAGAGAAAGAACTACATGTGAATATGAACACTCAGCAGCACCGTCTGTGGACAGAACTGGATTGCCATTAGAATCCTGGCTCACGGAAGTCAGGATTCCAATATGGCGGCGACCGAAACAGAAGTTAAGCTAAGATAAGATAAGATAATCCTTTATTGTCCCACATGGGGAAATTTCATTGATGCAACGCAGGTAGATACAGAGATAGATACAGAAGAAAAGAACAAATAACTTATAGTTACTGGCCCCAACATGGCGGCAACCAAGACCGGTCCCTCTGATACAGCTCAGGCAATAATTTTCTCTCTTGGGTGTAAATCCGCTCTCTTGTCCCTAACCCAATGTCTGAAGCTTATCGAAGCGTATATAATTATTGTCGAGGACCGCCAGTTTGGAGCCAATTCTGACTTCTGTGACCCCCCCAGCGGGGGTCTGATCTAGTACTGACCGACAGAACTGCATGAGAAGCTGTGTGGTACAGTTTTAAGTCTCAGAACACCACACTTGACACAGCTGAGGTGTCCATGTACACTGGAATGAGTGTGGAAACTGCCCATGTTAACAAAACGGTACATTTTATTGTAGAAAAAGCTTCAGTTGTAGTCATCTGGACTCAGTTTGAAAAAATATATTTATTATTTTTTCAAACTGAGTCCAGATGACTACAACTGAAGCTTTTTCTACTATGGAACACGCCTAGACGAATGAGGGATTACACCGACAGGTACATTTTATTATATATCCGTTTTACCTGAGCAATGATGGAGAGGATGCCCACCATGGCAATGAAGGCAGCAATAGCTGCCGGAGTGAAGTGGATCACCTGAAAACACACAACAGAGGTTATCTACTAGTAGTAGTAGCTCTGGTAGTAGTAGCTCTGGTAGTAGTAGCTCTGGTAGTAGTAGCTCTAGTAGAAGTAGCTCTAGTAGAAGTAGCTCTAGTAGAAGTAGCTCTAGTAGTAGTAGCTCTAGTAGTAGTAGCTCTAGTAGTAGTAGTTCTAGTAGTAGTAGTTCTAGTAGTAGTAGCAGCTCTAGAAGTGGTAGCTCTAGAAGTGGTAGCTCTAGAAGTGGTAGCTCTAGAAGTAGTAAGCTCTAGTAGTAGTAAGCTCTAGTAGTAGTAGTAAGCTCTAGTAGTAGTAGTAAGCTCTAGTAGTAGTAAGCTCTAGTAGTAGTAAGCTCTAGTAGTAGTAAGCTCTAGTAGTAGTAGCTCTAGTAGTAGTAGCTCTAGTAGAAGTAGCTCTAGTAGTCCTGACCTGTTTGAGGTAGAGGAAGAAGCTGGAGTACTGCCCGGCCTCTGGTAGATATGAGAGGAACACAGTGACACAGATGAGCAGGACTGTGGGGTTCTTCCCCACGCTCCGCAGAGACTGAGGACAACACACAACACGATGACAAACGCACATGTTGGATCGGTTAGACTACACAATTCTCTAAAACATACTAACATTTAACTAAACATGTTATAAAAAAAAAAAAAACAGTGTAAATGTCAACTCACGTTAAATGGGTCGGCTTGCTGCCAGGTGAACTTTGAGGAGCGGATTTTGTCAGGCAGAGACTCCGGCACTAGGAAGAAGACAAAAGCAATGTCGAGCACCGCGATCACCGTGGCGACCAGGACCACCACACTGTCGTCAAATCGCTGAGAGAGGAACGCTCCGATGGCCGGAGACGTGACGAGGGAGGCCGCAAAAGTCGCAGAGACCTGAGGGAGACAATATTTCTATCAGACTAAAGAAACAGAAGTATGTGCAACAAAGCCAACACCATTATTGAATAAAATATGTTTCTTGCACTGCTACTTCAAATATAATTTAGTTTCTCATTTTTGTGTCTATGCATTGAAAAGATCTAATTTTTTATTTAATATTTTGTCCTTAAAATTACATTAATTTAAAATTAAGTTAGTTACTTTCACTTAGTAGAAATTTCCCCAAATACATTTTTAGTCTGAAGACAGTAAATTCTTTGACTATTTGAGCAATATGCCAAAAAATGAATACCACACTTTTCTTGGAGCCAGAAGCAGATTTTGATTTCATCCAGATTCATGTTCATGAAGTATCTTTATACTGCCTTTAAAGTAAGAGTAAAGTAAATGCTTCTGAGGTGGACTCAACACATTTCAGTAACATTAGATACAAGATCATCATAAAACAGCAGATAGTCAAAGTGATTAGCTCATGATTCAATGTCTCACCTTGTTGCCCAGGCCTGAGTGGAACCGTACTGTACTATTATTGTTCAGTGTTTTGTGTTGCATCACATCGGTCGAGAAAATCAAGACACAGATGCAGGCCAAACATACAAACTCCACACAAGAACAGGACCATTGACCTTCTCGCTGTGAGGCAGAAGCACTAAACCACTGAGCCACGGGACAACTGTGTTTCCCACAGAGCTGGAGGCAAGTCTGAGTAAAACACATCATCTGACATCACATGATCCAGGAACACACGAGACAGGACCAGGACGGATCAGAGACTAAACCAGGTGTAAAGCAGGGCTAAACCAGAGACTGAACCAGAGACTGAAGCAAGTCTAGACCAAGACTAGACCAGAGACTAAAGCAAGTCTAAAGCAAGTCTAAAGCAAGTCTAAAACAAGTCTAAAGCAAGTCTAGACCAGAGTCTAAACCAAAGACTAAAGCGAGTCTAAAGCAAGTCTAGACCAGAGTCTAAACCAGGTCTAAAGCAGAGACTAAAGCAGATCTAAAGCAGAGACTAAAGCAGGTCTAAACCAGGTCTAAAGCAAGTCTAAAGCAAGACTAGGCCAGAGACTAGACCAGAGAGTAAACCAGAGACCAAACCAGGTCTGAACTAGAGACTAAACCAGCTCTAAACTGGAGACTAAACCAGCTCTAAACTGGAGACTAAACCAGGTCTGAACTAGAGACTAAACCAGAGACTAAACCAGAGACTAATCCAGAGACTAATCCAGAGACTAAACCAGAAACTAAACCAGAGACTAAACCAGGTCTGAACTAGAGACTAGACCAGGTCTGAACTAGAGACTAGACCAGGTCTGAACTAGAGACTAGACCAGCTCTAAACTAGAGACTAGACCAGAGACTAAACCAGGTCTAGTCCGTGTGGTACTGACCAGTCCATATGCGGTGCTCCTCTCGTGTTCCTCTGTGATGTCGGCCACGTAGGCAAAGATCACAGAGAAGGTGACGGAGAAGATCCCGGACACGGAGATCAGGGCAAAGTACCACCTGAACACAAAAACACCAAGGATACAAATGAAACAAAACCAGGATGTGGGTGACAAAAATATCATTATTTTTTGGATCCTTCAGAAATGTTTATGAAAAACATGTCTGTAAATGTCTTTGTTCAAGTATCAAGAAAGTGAAAATTAACAACAAAAAGGTCAGAAACATTACTTTATACCCTTGTATAAAGATTACACTGCAGGTTTCTGTGTTAGTTATTAACTATCGATAGGTCTGCAACTGATAGTTTATGAATAGTGTATTATTAAGGCCCAAAAAAAAAAAGGCGTGTTTCCGGTATTGAAAAAAAAAAAAAAATCCAGGTCGGTAGGTCGGATTTTTTTTATACATTTTAAAATCCTCGCACAGGTTTTGCAGACAATTTTCTTTTCTCAGAAGTGAGCGCTTCGCATTGGTATGCAGATATTGAATAAAACAGTTGTCTACATCTATACCAGTCCAAACACAGGAAAAGAACCATTAGCAGACAACATTTTGTCAACGTGCATATCGCCCATGGATCTATTATATTATCATGGCATGGCTGCACGCTGCCCAAAAAGAGCATCTGCAAACATAGATCAATTTCATATCTTGCAGATAATTTTTTTCCCCTCAGCTTTTGGATTCGCTCTCACAATTTGACATTCTCGATTCCAGCTCGGTCGGGTTAGGGATCATCTCAAAATGGGTTGAAGCTGAAAAGACTTAATATTTTTCGTCTTTTTGTTGCTTTGAAGCTTCAATACATCGCTGTGGCAGTAACCGTTTTGAAATGCTAAAAAACTATCAGCAACGAGCATTAGGCCAACATTGGGCGGCGAGTGCGTGCTGCCGCGTGGCCCGCGCAGGGAGCGGGGCGGGCGTGCAGCGGGCGTCGCGGCTGGTGCAGAAAAGTTGGAAAAGCTTTTCTGCGGCAAGACGTGGGGCAGCAAATGATCAAGAGATTTGGCTCTAGTAACGTGCTACGCACTGATCGGAAGAAGGAAACAAAATAAACCCGCATGAGGTTTCGGCCAATCACAGAAGACGTGAGATTCTCACTGAGACGAAAGCGCGTGTTCTGCTTCTGTCATTCTGACAGCACGTAAGGTGTAAACACAGGCAATTGACAATTACAGGTTTTGACAAGAAACATTAGTTTCTCACTCTTTCATCCTCTTGAGACCATCTCAATGTGGTCATCTCACAGTTTGGGTTGAATGGGATGTGTCGTAGGGCCCCTGGGGCCCGTGACCATGTGGATTGAGTAAACAAACATGTGCGACAGGTGACATTATTTGGAGAGTTCATAACTTCTAAATATAAACTTACCAAAGGATGTTCAGAGATGTTCACTAGAGGTGAGCAGGGTCTATCAAGCTACTATCGTTTTATCAACGCGTAAAATTTTATGTGAAGCCAGACAAAGTCTTTTGGGGGGGAGGTAGGGATGCGTACCGCTACGACGGACCGGATCCGGACTTGTAAAAACGTTTCGGTTCAGGTCCAAAAAAACCGAATCCCCGGTGATTCGGTTCTGGACTCATTAAAAATCTACCACTCACATTCTATATCCTTTACGTTCTAGAATCTAAACCATCCTAAACCTTCCATAGATCGCGAAATTCGCGCTGGAAAAGACGTAATCACTGATATCGCTGTCAATGGCGCGCCCGGAGCATCAGCGACGCAGGCGTCTTCCGCGCGGCAGAAGTTGAAGCCGGCGCAATGAGTTTAAAGACGAGAGAGACCGAACATTCGGGAAGATCGCTGGCTTAATTGAATAGTTTTAAGCCGCCGCGTGCGTCGCCGCTTGTGCCGCTCCGTGAGTTAGTTTAACGCTTGTTAAAGGAGCGGGTGGTGCTTTGGTTTGGGTGTAAATATTGTAACTTCTCGCTCAGGTCAGTAATGCTGGTTTAGTGCTCACAAGTTGTCACTTTATTTCTTGAACAGAGTTGGTTAATGTTGGCCGTAACCATGGTGATGGAACAGGAACATCAGAAAGTACCTCATCTCCTGAGCCGCTCTTAGCTCCGTCCTAGAGACCGCACGCACGCGCACTAGAGACTAGGGTCGCTACAATTTGAATGAGATAACTGTATTATGCTGTGGTGTGATGTAGCATTTATTTAGGTGGGTTAATGTGCCAGATACATATTTATACATCTAAGTAAACACTAAGTCAAAGTAATATTGTTTAATTGCTGGATTCATTAATTAGAGCTTATATTTTGTAATAGTATTTGTATTCTACAGTTGTTAAATATGGGCTGGTGTTTAATGCTGCTAATATGATGTATTGTGTAAAACATTTTCATATTCTATTTTTGATACTGATAAGTTGATTGATTTATAGTGGTTCTAGTTGACTGTTATGCTAGTTTTTGAAGGTTTTTACCTGACTTTGATGCCAATGGATCTGCAAAATTAAAGAGAGGAAATGTATCTAAAGACATTAAACTTCAAGTGTGGGGAACAGCCCAGTCAAACCAGTATTACACGTGACAAACATAGTATCAGCTGAAACAGCCGCCCCAATACCAATACTCAACTTGCTCTTGTTCAGAAGTTGTTCCTCTAGTAAAAGAGTAAAACACATGAATGTGTGTTAGCTACCTCCTAGCTTGTGATTTGTAAGTTGTAACTTCTGTTAAAAACAGTGAATAAACCAGATAAATTGAGTTTATTTCAATCTGCAGTTAAGCCTTGTGTTTGATTGTCGTCTTTGTTCAAGTGTCTTCAACTTAATTTAGCGAAGTAGCTTGTGTTATGCTGTTATAACATTATGCAAAAATGGCATGAGTTCAACCGGACTCATTAGGTCCGGACCTGAACCTAAACCTCTGGATTCGAATCCGGACTTGAACCTGATCGTGGGTTTAGGTATGCATCCCTAGGGGGAGGGGGTCCAGAGAGAGACGAAAAAAATTAAGTCTTTTCAGCTTCAACCCATTTTGAGATGATCCCTTACCAGAAACACACAATTGTTTTCTTCTTGGCCTAATGAAAATCAAATTCTTTTACATTTTGATTTAACAATGCCCCTGTCTTTGCTATAAAATGTATTTTAGTATGTTTTACCGAGGATAACAAATATTTTAAATAACAAATCAGTTTCATATTTTGAGGACAATACAGGGCAAAACAGATTCTGTAAAGTCACCAGCTCTTCACTTTGGCCTTTGGATTCTGAAGGGGTGTGTGTACTGTACTTTTCAGACTTTAAGTTGCTACTTTTCCCCCACGCTTTGAACCCTGAGGCCCATAAAACGGTGCATCTATTTTATAGATTTTTACTGGCTAACGGCACTCTAGCAGGAAGCGCAATCATTTGACACACTGTAGAAGAAGACAACAGTGGAAGACGTCAGTGGACAGTGGACGTCATGTTCTGTATTTTAAGTTTCAAAACGCTGTGTTTTATTACATCCAAATCATATTCACTGAGAAATTAGTCTAATTAGTCCGTTGTGCAGGTGGGGGCGCCGCGAGACCCCCGCTTCAAAAGACAACCAGCGTGCGTATAGTACACTACCGTGATGTTGCATTGCTTTACATACTACAGTGTTATGTTAAAACGTATATGTACAATTCATTTTTTCTTTGTACATTCTTTGCGCAGCTTTTATTCAGGAGCGCTGTGTAGCTTATTGTAATTACAGTTGATCAGAAAGTTGTGGGCAAAGAAAGGGTTAATTTAATACTCTGGCTCAGAATCACATGTGGATCACAAGGCTCACACTCAAATGCACTCTCATACCAGTTAATACCAGGCACTAAGAGGGAACAGGAAATCAAAGGAGCTGCGCAAGGTGTCAAAAAATAAATAAAACCTGATTTTAATACAACTTTCAATTTAATTAAAATGCTATAAACATAAATTAGGAGATTTTCAATTCCACATAAAACACTAAAACTTTGCGCATGTTTTACTAACACATGATTGGCTGTATACAGCATTAAAAATACCAGCAGTGATCATTATAAAATGTGTTATTCAAGTAAAAAGGTAAAAGAGTGCTGCCCGGCTGTTGAGTGGTTAGGGCACAGCACACATATGCCAGGCTCCAGGTGCAGACGGCCGCAGTATCATTCGATTCCTGACTCCGACTATTCACTGCATGTCCTCCCTTCTCTCTCATCCCCCTTTTCACACTACTTTCCTGTCAATAAAGCCAACAGGCACAAAATCTTGAAAAAGGATTTGAAGTATTTGATGGAAGTGCTACTCAGGAAGTAAGTTTGTAAAAAAAAAAAAAAAAAGAATAAGGGCAATCCCTTATTCTAAAAACAAGTTTGGAGCCCTTTGAATCCCCTTGATGAGCGAAAAGTGCAATTTTTATTTCCAAATGAGAGTTGGCAAAGCCTTATGCAAAAGGAACTGTTCCCAAACCTAACAAACTCAAATGTGTCATATTTCATTAAACCTACAGACTGTATAGAGCTGCTGGACACTTTGTTGCCCTCCTGTCCACATCCAGCCAATCAAAGCCAATCAAAGTCTAGCACCTTTGGTCAAAACACACTGCGTCAATAATCTGTGTAACTTTTCTATGATTCATTGCAGGAGTTAGCGCTTCAACTTTGACAGTCCTAATATACAACATTTCCCAGAACAGGGGGAAATCCATGCATTAGCCTGTTAGCTTGGTTTTATTGGTGTTTCAGTGTAGCTTTTACCAGGGGCTGAGTCTCATGAAGGGGATGGGAGCACAGGTAAAGAACACAGTCATCAGGAGAAAGGACTTCCTGCCCCAGATGTCGGAGAGAGCGCCGATCAGAGGCGCAGAGAGGAAGGACAGGAAACCCTGAGGAAACAATTATGTTCAAATTCTAACAATGCTGGAGTGACCACCGTACTTTTCAGGCTATAGAGCGCTCAAGAATAAAAGCCAGGCCAACGAAATTGACAAAGAAAAAATAAATTGTACATATACGGGCCGCACCAATAATTCAATAAGCCGCAGGTGCCCACGTTGTAACATGAGATATTTACACGTATAGTACAGGGTAATGATGCGGCAGTTGTCTAATGAAATGGGGGTCTCTCGACGCACCCACGGTCCGCTACGCCATGAGTCTAATTAGACTAATTTCTCAGTGAATAAGAGTTAGATTGTAAAAAAACACAGCATTTTCAAGCTTAAACAGAAAAAAAACATCACACTGTCCCCACTGTCTGAGCTGTGTCTGTGTCTTCACATCCGGTTCATCGGCTCCTGAGCTCGTACTTATCAAGTGAGTGTTTGTAACATGAGATATTTACACAGAAATATGTCCCAAGGCAGTGATGCAGGGTTGTCTTCTGACTCGTGGGAAGTCTCATTTCACTGCGGCAGGTTCTAAACTGCAGACCCCCGTGTATCGCATGTCCGTGCTCCACATGCGTCTTTGCGTTTTGCTGCATCTAGATTCATTAGACTCATTTCTCCTTGAATAGGAGTCTGATTGTAATAAAACACACAGCGTTTTCAAGCTTAAAATACACACGTCGTGTCCCCACTGTCCACTGACGTCTTCTACGGTGTGTCAAACGTTTGCGCTTTCTGCTAATTTTTTTATTTTTACTAGCCAGTAAAAATCTAAACATTAGAGGCAATGTTGTATGCGCAGCAGGGTTCAAAGCGTGGGGGGGAAAAGTAGCGGCTTAAAATCTGAAAAGTACGGTAGTCATTTTCAAAACCTTAAAATATATTCCGGCACAATATATAGCCATCAAATTGTTGCAAAGTCTGCAATGATTTATGTATGAGAATAACAAAATACCCTGTCATTGAAAGAAAGCTGCTAATGCTGTAGTTTAGACCTCAGGTTTGTTTAATAGTTCAACATTTAAGGTTTTATTCTAATGTAAATTCAGTTTTTAATACTGTAATCTGCGGCTATTTTGAATGTGCTCTATAATGACATTTTGATTGATTTAAATAAACAGAATTCCAATTTTCAGACAAATCTAATTGCAATCCTTGCCTTAAAAATTGCTGCCCCGTTTATATTCAGGCACAATTAAGGCACAAGCTCACACAACGACGATACAAATCACCAGATACACCGGATGCAGTTTGTGTAGGTCCTGACCTTGACTCCTTGGACCAGTCCATTCATGAGAAATGTGTGCTGCAGGAACGTCTCATTGAGAACCTGAAAGAACATCTGACGTGAGTGGACACAGAGGACTTTCACTTCATGTATTAAAAAGGACTCTTTTCTCTCTTTTAACCTTGTTCTAACATTGTTTCCTCATCAAAAACACAGCTGGAGTTTGGCTTCATTCACACGTTTCATGAATCCTGTTTATGAGCTTGTATTCTCTGCTCCTTCACCGAGCCTCACAAACACATTCTGCTTCAAATTTCCCCAAGTCATGATCTAGAGGTGCTGTTTTTAAGGACAGGTGAGTGACGTTTCAGGCGTCAGCCCTTCATCACACCGGAAACGTGACTCACCTGATAATACATTTGGAAGCTTAAGATGTGCAGACTTCATTCTTAGCCTATTGTTACCTTCGTAGTCTACGCTACTTAAGACTTTGGATGTGTGCGTGTCTTCAAAAAAATATATTCAAAAGGCTAACAATACAAATAATGGAGAATATGTCTTTTAAGTCCTTTTACTTTCTTCCAACCACTTCAGGCTGAGAAATAGATTTTCAAAGTTAGGCAGGCTGCGAAATAGACAGGGGCCCGGGGCCCGCAAGCAGTTGAATCTCCGGCGGGCCCGCGGTTTGAAATAGGAGGGGGCCCTTCGTGCCACTCCTCGAAAAAAAATCGAGATTTAACTAGTAATTTGGCCATATTCGGGGCATTTTCATCGCTTAAGTTTCGTTTTGACAGACATGCCCACTTCGCACGTCTTCTCGCTTCTCATTGGCCGAGCAGTGCCGCGCGCTGCGTGCTGCGTTCGTGTTGCGTTCACGTGTCCTCGGAAATGCGCGGTCTAATTTTCGGGGCAATGTATATATGTTAGTAGTTTATTTTGTAGGACGTGATTTCATATATTCCACAAAATCTCCGTGTGTCAAATGCTGTATCTATAATTTTGTATCTATTGAATTAAACAGTTTTAAAGATCATGATCTCTGGTTTATGATTCAGTATTTGTGCTCGTCCTTCATATCAAATAACATATAAAAGTACTTTAAATTGTTTTACATGCTAATAACCAGGTTTAAAACAACACATTTATCTTGTTCTTATGACGCCGCGATGCCGCGCGCGCTTGTGGGCCTCTGAAATTGCTTGGGGGCCCCTAACTTTGAAAATCTATTTCTCAGCCTGTTAGGGGCCCCCAAGCAATTTCAGGGGCCCACAATCGGGCATGGCATCATAAGAACAAGATAAATGTGTTGTTTTAAACCTGGTTATTAGCATGTAAAACAATTTAAAGTACTTTTATCTGTTATTTGATATGAAGAGCACAAATACTGAATCATATAAACCAGAGATCATGATCTTTAAAACTGTTAAATTCAATATAATAATGTTTCTTATATACAAAATAAATACTGTTTACAGCATTTGACACAAGGAGATCTTGTGGAATATATGAAATCACGTCCTACAAAATAAGCCACGAACATAATATGTTAGTGGTTTATTTTGTAGGACGTGATTTCATATATTCATTGATATACATTGCCCCGAAAATTAGACCGGGCATTTCCGAGGACACGTGAACGCAACACGAACGCAGCGGCCAATCAGATTCCCGCTTTCATCGATATTACATCACGGTGTCTCCGTGATGTAAATCTTCTGCTCGGCCAATGAGAAGCGAGAAGACGTGCGAAGTGGGCATGTCTGTCAAAACGAAACTTGAGCGATGAAAATGCCCCGAATATCGCCAAATTACTAGTTAAATCTTGATTTTTTTCGAGGAGGGGCACGGCGGGCCCCCTCCTATTTCAAACCGCGGGCCCGCCGGAGATTCAACTGCTTGCGGGCCCCCGTTTATTTCGCAGCCTGCACTTTGAGACACTGACCGTAAGCATGGGCGTGGTCAGGAGGCCCCAAGCGAAGAACTCCAGGAAGATGATGATGACAGCGTGTGTCACTGTGGCTCGGCTCCGCTGTAAACACAGTTAGTTTTCCAAATGTTTTTTTTTTAAAGACCTATTGTGCTTTTGTCTGCTCTAATAGTTAGTCTACAACACCAGTGGATCATTAAATTATATTTTGGACATTTTAAATGCACTTTACGCAGTAGGTCACCTTTGGAGAACTGCAAGTCACCAGAGTGATCTTTTGTAACCTACATGCGTCACCGTTTGCTAAACTAAGCTTTGTTTCGATGGAGAATCTGTTGGAGCATTGGCGCCATAAAGACTACTCAAATATGCAAACATGTTGATATTAAAATTGACTTATTACTCCATTATGTGGAAAGCCCCTTGTTTTCGAGGAGGTCCAAAACACAAAGACAATATAATACAATACAATACAATAGACAGCATACGGTACACAGACAGGACAAACTTGCTCCCCTTAATCCCTCTCCCTCCCCAGTCTGCTTCAAGTCGTCCATCATTGTCCCTGTCCTCAAGAAGCGCCGGATCACTGGACTTAATGACTACAGACCTGTGGCGCTGACGTCTGTAGTCATGAAGTCGTTTGAATGCGTGGTCTTGCATGACCTCAAATCTTTCACCTCCCCCCTGCTGGAACCCCTGCAGTTCACCTACAGAGCTAACAGGTCCGTGGACGACACCATTAACCTGGCACTCCACTTCATCTTGCAGCACCTGGACTCTGCGGGGAAACTATGCCAGGATCCTGTTTGTGGACATCAGCTCTGCATTCAACACCATCCTCCCTGCTCTGCTCCAGGACAAGCTCTCCCAGCTGATGAAAGCCAAACTGCCAGCGCAAATGATGATGCAGTTTTAAACAGCCATCATTGAGTCCATCCTCACCTCCTCCATCACCGTGTGGTACGCTGGAGCCCCAGCCAGGGACAAACAGAGACTACAGCACATTGTGCGCTTTGCTGAGAAGGTGATCAGCTGCAGACTTCCATCTCTGCAGGACCTGTACGTCTCCAGGGCTCTGGGACGAACAGGTCGGCTCACAGCCGACCCTACTCACCCTGGACAGGGACTATGTGAGCCACTCCCTTCAGGCAGGAGGACACTCCCCTCAGGCAGGAGACTACGTTCCATCCGGAACCAGAACCTCCCACCACAAGAACAGTTTCTTTTCCTCTGCCGTTGGACTCATGAACACTTCTTAAACACTGTCACTGTAACTATAATTTAATCACTCACTGTTCACGTTCTGCACTACATCTGTAAATTCAACGGTAAATTTTGCATACATAGTAAGCCTATTTTTATCCTATAGTAGATTTAAATGTTTTTTCTTGTTTTATCTGCCAGTGTTTTATGTTGCACCGAATCACCAAAACAAGTTCCTAGTTTTGTGATTCAATAAACCTTTCCTGATTCTGAGGTAACAGTTATGGAATTATATCTATCATATTTGCTGTCCATGTCCAACCAGGAAGTAACGTTATTTAAGAAGAATGAAAACTGGGGGAAAATAGTGGTCTAACCTTTTTTTTTAAAGCAGAGGATCAACAGTGTAAAAAGCCTTTGATAAATCAATTAAAAGGGCAACACAATATTTTTTCAGACCTAAAGCTTGCAGGAAATCATTTAGAACCTTAAAAGCAGCTTTCTTAAACCAGACTGAAATTTAGATAAAATATCGTTAGTGTGTAAAATGTGTTTAATCTGATGCTGACAAGCTTTTCAAGAATTCTGGCTGTGACTCAAACTTTAGAAATTCGGTCTGTAATTGTTAACTTCACTTGAATCACCACCTTTTAACAAGAAGATTACAAAAGGCAGATTTTAGGAATTTTACCATTTTAAATATATTGACAATGTCAGTTATAGGATCTGCTGGATGGTTTGTAGCCAGTTTTTAAGAAGGGTTCCAGATTATTTCGTCAAGCAAACAAATGCCATTAAATGTAATTCATTTAATGTTTGTCTCCGGCTTAAATTAGAACGAAATTACGTGATTCAGTATAAACGTCATAATATGGCAATGGTTAAAAACAAGAGAAACCGGTTTAAAATGTTTTTTTAAGTCTTAACACGTACGTAAATAAACGCTGTCTAAATTGTTAGCGTAAATGCTTTGACATGGAAACGAATGAATAATGTTGTCAAATGCATGAGTGGGCGTTAAAGCCGTTTTTCGCGTAAGAAAAACTTCAAAACTTCAAACTGGAGCTAACGCTAACGCATCCTTTAGCCGCTAATGTTTGTAGCATTTAGCTTGTTTAAAAATGAAGATGTGTGATCATGAAGAGAGTTTAAAGACAGAGGAGGAAGTTAAGCCAAGTGCGTAGAGTCTGCCCGGGGATTAAGCCACCACCGGAGCCGACCTAAAGCGGCTGACATACCGGGCGGCGGACCGACATGCTGTGGCCGGCCTCGGACGCTGATTTCCCGCAGAGCATTTCACATGGTTCCGTTGCTTCTGCGGTGCGTGCGGAGGAAGGAGGGCCGTGGGTCGTGGAGCGTGGAACGGGTCAGTCCGTGCTTCTGTGCCTGCTCTCATCCGTGCCACAGCCGCAGGAGCAGAGTCTGAAGCAGCAGCGGGTCGGGGGAGGAGGAGGGACGACGAGCTGTGGAGGGACTCTGATCGAGCAGAACGCACTTCCGCCCGGGTCGTTCCGGAGGAGTGTGCTGGGCGGGCGGAGCTTAATATTAAAGTCTGATAAAGAATAAATAAAAAAAAACCATTAAAAGTGCAAATGCCAGGTCAGGTCATTTCACCAAAATGTAGTCAACATAATCATATTTAAGGTTTAATTAAAAATCGTGCCCTGTTTTTCTTCGTTTGATAATTTTGTTGAAGTTTAGTTGTACTTCCTGGTTGGACATGAAACAGATGAAACTCTGATTTATTCCCCAGTGTCATTCATTTACCGTCGTGGTTCTCAACTGGGGTTTTTGATGGAAACAGCTATATCAATAATACAAGGAAATAGAGGAAATTCGTCCTTCATTCAAATGTGGTAATGAATATAGTTTGAACTTCTGAATTGTATTGTGGAGCACTACACTGCGTCCGGTTTTCATACTATTAAGTTTGAGAACCCCTGTTTACTGAATTTACATCAGTCATGCTAGTCCTTAGTTTGACTATATTTTCATTAATTCATTTTCTACCGCTTATTCCCGTTAGGGGTCACGGGTGACTGGAGCCTATCCCGGTGACTTAGGGCCCTGCCTAAGGCCAACAGACATAGACATAGACACACAGATTCACTCTCACATTAATTCACTAGGGCCAAGAGTTGCCAATTTTGCCAACACATGCTTGTCTTTGGACAGTGGGAGGAAGCCATAGAACCTGGAGAGAACCCACGGTAACACGGGGTACACCATGACTTGTTTTCATTATTTAAATAGCCAGAAATTATTATAAATGTATCTGTCAGTTATAGCCTTAATCCACCAGTAATTTATGTTGAATAGAGTTTGCTGTTTTATCCATCCATCTTCTTCCACTTATTCAGAGCAGGGGGCAGCCGTCTGAGCAGGAAGGCCCAGACTTTTCCTTTCCATGCACACTCCAGCTCTTCAACACACTCTTCCTCCAGCTCTTCCACACAGTTCCTCCAGCTCTTCGACACACACTTCCTCCAGTTCTTCCAAACACAGTTCCTCCAGCTCTTCCACACACACTTACTCCAGCTCTTCCACACACACTTCCTCCAGCTCTTCCAAACACACTTCCTCCAGCCCTTCTACACACACTTCCTCCAGCTCTTCCAAACACACTTCCTCCAACTCTTCCACACACACTTCCTCCAGCTCTTCCACACACACTTCCTCCAGCTCTTCCAAACACACTTCCTCCAGCCCTTCTATACACACTTCCTCCAGCTCTTCCAAACACACTTCCTCCAACTCTTCCACACACACTTCCTCCAGCTCTTCCACACACACTTCCTCCAACTCTTCCACACACACTTCTTCCAGGAGGAGCATCATGGAGGAGCATCACCTCTACTCTGAGCTCCTCCTATGTGAGTGCCCAGCCGCCTTGCAGAGGAAGCTCAATTCCACTTGTATCATTGTATCCGCCATCTTGTCCTTTCAGTCATTGCCCAAAGTCTATTGGTGAGGGTAGGAATGTAGATTGAGCTTTTCCTTTTGTCACCACAACAGCAACAGCATGCAGACCCTGCACCGGTCCACCTGCCAATCCCATGCTCCATGCTTCCCTCACTTATGATAGAAGAGTGCATAACATTTATTTTTAGATTAAGATACTTCAATATATTGTACCTGCTCTAATGACCGAACACATTAAGTCAGTTGGCCTTGATATTTATCCACATTGATCTGTCTGCTCAAGGTTATTAAGGGTTAAATGTTGTGTTTACACGGATGTTGGGCTCAAATTAACTTATTTTAAGAGTTAAAGCATAAAAGCACATGTGCCAGCGGCCTGGGTTCCAATGCCGGCTCCGAGATTTTGCTGCATGTCGAAAAATGCTTCCTCTACAGATGAGAATGTTGATGATTTCTCCGGTGCCTTTGGTTTGTGTAGGGTATTCTTACTAGTACAAGTACTGTAAGGTTATGAAGGTCCTCCCACTTATGAAAGGGGGGGGGGGCATTCAAGGTTGATAATGATTATTGAATTGTTCACAAATTCAAACATAACACATATTGTGTGGGTATGTTTGTTATCATATTTTAAGAGTAAGTTGGGGCACAATTAACAACTCTTATAATTAAATATCTAAATTAATCAATTTCTAAAAAATAATTTGCTTGTTGATCTGAAGGTTTGTGAGAACGTAACCGTGACATTGACCCCTTTTCTGGAATTGAATGAATACTTTACCAACTGTGGTTTATGGACAATGTCTGATGAACCAGATGATCGTTTACACACACACACACACACACACACACCTCAGAGGCATAGTCTGTTAAGCGTTTTAGCTTTGTCTTGGAGAAAAAGCGACTCTCTGAGTTCATTTTAATCCAAAAGAAGTCATTTGATGGAAGAAGTTCTTTCCAACGTTCAAAGCGTCTCTGCTCCTGCAGAGATGCTCCTGCAGAGATGCCCCCACATGGGTTTTTTTAGATAACACCTTAGCCCGTATTCCTGTCACCATGGCAACATGAAGAGGTCATCTGCATATCCTACATTTGATTGTATTTATTTTCCTCTCATCAATTTACCAATTCTATAAAACTCTGGTCGAATACAACGCACAAACAACAGAAACATAATACAGAAAAGATCTATAGGAAAAAAGATACACCAAAGAACAACCGGTCAAGGTAAAATGAAACATAATGGGACAGGTCCAATTAAATACCAAAGAACTTCAGGGACAGGTGAATTGAAACACAATGTGATTTTGAAATTTGTTTATCGGGGACACACACACGCACGCACGCACACACACACACACACACACACACACACCTCAGAGGTTAACCTAACTCCCACATTTATCAAAGAAGAGCTTCAATAAGACTGAATAATAAAACTAAACGGGATTGAATATAGTTTTAAATATACTGGGAAACTAAGGTGGATGCATTTAAATATAAATTGTAGCCAGTGCGTATGTCTTTGTGCTGTGTAGACAGGACAGATTTTCATACATAGCACAGTGGTGTCCTAAAAGGGCAGCAAAGGATGAACCTGCACAGGCCGTTACAGACAGTATTAAGTGTTTAGAGACAATACAATGTTGATATACAACATAATCTAGGATGGGAAGTAGCAGTTGAGAAATAATAATTTTCCTGTTTGGAAAGTTAAAAGCAGTCAAGAGATTAGGGCAATAGTTTTAGAAAGTAGTTAAGTTTATTTGCAATATTCTGCCAAGGAGAAATCTGAGTATCAGGCCAGCCAAAGGCCAAGATGTGTTCTACAAATTTAACAGTTCAATCTAAGAATTTAAGTTTGAAAGGAAGAGCATAGACTATGACTGTTGAGCAGTTGCTTGGACAAGAGCCATGATATAAGGGATTTCAGATGTCAGAAATGTTGGGTTTAAATGGTAAATGGTCACATTTATATAGTGTCAAGGCACTCAAAGCATTACATCAAGGAACCAGTCACCCATTCACACACAGATGTACGCAAACACTGGGGGCGATTTTGTGTCTTTCCCAAGGAGTTCGAACCGCCGACCTTTGGATCAGAAGACTAGCACTCTACCACTGAGCAACTGCCTCCCTGTTTAGAACATTAAATAACAGTATCATCTGCATATGTTGAATGCTACAGTGCAGCTACTTGGAAGGAGGAAGGAAGTAGTGGGAGAAAAATGTTTTCTGACCCTAGACTGCCATTGTGATAGTAATTCATTATTAATTAAATCATTGGATAGTTGAATAAAAATATTTTTCTCATTAACCTTGACTAAACTATTAATGATGAACGACCAAATGTATGTAATGGAATAACTTTAGCACATTTCAGGGTAAAGGAACACTACAAGTACAGGCAAACAGGTAAAATGAAATACAAAAGAACAAATACACTCTTAGTTATTGGAATTGCAGCAACTGAATAATTCCCCTTAAGTATCAATAAAGTGTTCTTAGTCATATCCATTTTTGCCATAGACTTTTCAAACGCTTTGGAAACTGGATTTATTATGTTTTAGAAATATATTTGGAATGAAATTATAGGTCTTATGGTTTAGTTTAGTTATCATACAGTTGATTAGCTCCAAGCAAACTTTCAAACATTTAATTTGTTTTGTTTTTTTGTGGGGAAAGTTTATAAGAGAAATGGATTAATCAGGCGGTGGGAGGTCAGTGTAGAGCTCCATTGCAGTAAGTAAAAGTATCATAAAAAAAAAATGGAAGGAATGGTAACGGAAATAACGGGTGGTCAAATGTGTCACTCTTTTTTATTATTAGTTTAGTTTTTTTGGATATTTTTAGTTAAAGTGAAATGTAATCAACACAGACAAACTGCCTCTTGTCCGCCATCAAAGAGAATGACATCATCGCATTCAGTAATCTTATTGTCCTGTATCTTTTACAGATGTATTTAGT
The DNA here is from genome assembly GCF_026437365.1 of Eucyclogobius newberryi. NCBI lineage: Eukaryota > Metazoa > Chordata > Actinopteri > Gobiiformes > Gobiidae > Eucyclogobius > Eucyclogobius newberryi. The sequence continues at coordinate 35,419,564 of NW_027316278.1, read as the reverse complement.
TAAAAACATAAAACCACCTTATTATCAGTGGCTATGTTTTATTTGTGCATAAATAAATCTGATTTCTGGGCCGTTATGATTTTTCAAACGGCACGCAAACCACAAAATCAGATAAGAGAAATGAGCGGGACCAAGATCAGAAAGAAATCAGATTACTTGCATCAGATTTAACTGTTTACGTGTCATTTTAATCATTTTATAACTTTTAATTTCATTTCCATCTTTCTTACTTTTTGTGGTCCCTTTTGTTATGAAAAACTAAAAATTATAACTGTAATTATCAACTGACATAAACTCAATTATGGAACAGATGAATTCAAAACGAGTCCCGCAGTTTGCACGGTCAGTCAAATTTGTCCATTTCTAATTTAAGTCCGAATGTCATTTTTTCCCATTTGTTTCATGTCGGTTACAATGTCAGTCCAGTCCTTAGTCGTTGGTGATGTTTGTGTCAGCCATTTTTTAGTGATTGCCTTTTCTCCTAACTGTTTAACTGATCTGTAATAATTTCAAGTTCTAAACCATTAGAATGTAATTAAAAAGATAAATAATTTTACACCAATCGAGCAGGTGTTTGTGGAGAAAACGCTGAAAAATCTGTAGAAAATGACAGGAAGTGACATCACACTAGATTTAAGTTTATGCATAATTTACACAAATGAAACTACATTTTTGACATTCTAAAAATAATTCAACAAAATAAAGCGTCTCTCACATATTTTCATCTCTCAAATAAAAAATGATGGCATTAGATGCGTTTTTCCCAGTGTTTGCTGGATAATTTCCTAGTGTGATGTCATCAATTACAAACAGGAAGTGAAATCATAAACCTAAAAAATTAGCTATTCTGGGGATTGAACTAAAATACAGTTATTATATACATCTTAACTGTATTTTAGTTCAATGAGTTGTCTGACCTGACATAGGCACTTTCATGTTTTGTTATCAATGACCCCAGTAGTGAATGGTGGGCTAAAGCTCAATAGAAAAAGCCCTTGATGGAAAACCCCAAAGACACAAAGGTAAAGAAGAAAATCAGAGCTGCCCTGATTCCCATCCGATGCATCACTAACATCCATGTAAAGTGCCCTCAGAATGTAATGAAAGCTGTATTTTGTGTATACATACATACATATATAATTGCTTTGAATTTCAGTTTTCTAGAAGGGAGTGTCTACAGATCCGCGGAACTGCCATGTTATTTTGTGCCGCGGCTCCTGAAACTGCTGGGCTATTTGACCGCGCCGGGGTTAGACCACGCCGGGTTAGGGATAGGGTTAGGGTCAGGGTTAAGGTTAAGGTTAGGGTTAGGGTTAAGGTTAAGGTTAAGGTTAGGGTTAACCATGAGGCTATATGGCCGTGCCGCGGCTCCTGAAACTGCTGGGCTTTTTGATCGCGCCGCGGATCTACAGCCACGGCCTTTCTGGAAATGACTTCTTGTAATATGATTTACTTCGACTGTCCAGAAGGGGGTACTGTGCTCAACTGATTTTGAAACATAATTAACATAGCATGACATAATTTAGTTATATTTTGAACAGAAAGTGTAACAAAATATGAAATATAATTATTGGCATTTGAAGTTACACTGTCTGGATGAAAGGTAATATTTTTCCTTCAATTTCTATAAAAAAAAAAGGCTACTAAAAGCTGCCCTTTTAACACATCCATGAGGATGTTATTACTTTGGTCGGAATGTTCCACAGTATGACATTAAACGTATGTGTCTCCACGAAGACAAGCAAGTAACACCTTCAGTTTACCCAGATACATCTACTCAGTAAAACATAAAATGGTAAATGGTAATTTCTATTGCACTTGAAGCTGTCAAACTTTCCCTATGTCTGCTCTGGATGCAGTGTGAGTTACGACAGAAAATACTGTGTTCCTAAAGTTCATATGCCCATTTCCATCCATGCAATAAGTAGTGCTCAACAGCCTTAGTACATATGTGTAGGTGTCCAGTGACGTGCGGTGAGGTTCAGGGCGAGTGAGGCACCAAAAAAAATTGGGACAAGCAGGAGATGAACACACTTTCTCTTGTGTTTAAGGCCGTGTCGCTCACCATTTGGCTATATAATCAATAAGTGATTTTACTTTAGTTATAACGCCTTGGTTTGCTTGAAAATCTAGATTTGTGAAACATTTTAACTTGGAAATGTAATCGTCCAGATTCTACATAAACAATAATAAGGAAGAAGATAGTGAAACCCGTCCACACACGGCCGGGCTTAGGAGCATGCGCGTCCATGCGGCGCATGTAATGCAGCCTCCCCTGAGTGAACTTTTACAGCGGTTTTATAATGAATCTGTGAGCCTAAAACATGCTTCAGAAATACATTTCATACATTATCGAGAATATGGAAGCACTGAGCACATGGTCAGGGTGTTTTATTTGTCATAAACAGAGGGAAAGAGAGTGACACATCATTTTGCATTGCACCAGCTCAGTTTGTGAGGAGTGTGTGCGTGCTCCAGCGGCTGAGCAGGAGCAGCCTCCTCCCTGTATGTGAACGGCATCTGAACATTCTTATTTGACATAATATTGTTCGATAGTGGATTCAAACGGAAAGTGGGTTTATAATACATACCAGATGACAAAATATTAATATTTTTTATATTTTATTTTTAATTTCCCCCCCTGCCTCCCCTGCCGCCCCTGAATGCACGTCCCTGTAGGTGTAATCTTGCAATTCTTTAAAAAAAAAAAAATTCTCAAGAAGTGTCCATTTTTGCTAAATATATCCTAGAGTACTTTGAAGTACAACTACTCAACTATTTGAAAACATTTGTAAAATTCCTGGCCAGTCTCAAGATATCGTGCATGAAAATGCCTTTTTTTTTCTTCTTCTTTTGTGGCAAAAGAATTGTTTTATACCAAAAAAAATAGATTTATGTTCAACTTACATGTCCTCTCAGTGCTGGCCATTCAGAGCAGGCGCTGCAGTGATGTTATGTGTGATTTTTAGGTGTGAAAAGAAGCAGAAACAGCAGTGAGAATGTGCATGGAACGACTTTGGGTTGTGCTGTGCTCAGAAGGGTTTTTAAATATAACTAATTACAGTTCTCTAACTTCCTCCCACCGTCCAAACACATGCATGTGGGAGGTAAATTGTCTAGTGAATGAATGTGAGAGTGAATGATTGTCTGTGTGTCTCTGTCTCTGTGTTAACATGAGTATTTGTAATCAGTTACTGTAGTTTCCACCACCCACAACCTATTTATTACATAAAAATAACACTGTTTGCTGACTGTTATGATTTACTCTCCTATTGCTATACCATCACTTCTATTAAGATTTCCAAAGTCCATCCCACCATGTCCCACCACAATCCACAATGTCTTCATCTTGAGGTGTCACACACGTTAGCCCCGACTCTACGCACATTTTCACACTTTTATTAATATGAACTTTTCTCAAAAACGTCTGGAACATGCAAGTGTGCGGTCACTGTCGAGCTCCAGAGGCCACAGGAGCGTCCAGTGCAAATGAACCCCGCAGCGCTGCCCGGTGGTTGAGCGGTTAAGACGGCAGCACATTATGCCAGGCTCCACGCGCGCCCAGCTATAGCGAGTCCCTGCGCGGAAGGTTTGCTGCATGTCCTCCCGTCTCATCCCCATTTCGCGCTGAACTGTCCTGTCTAATAAAACCTTCAGGCCAAAAAATTAACCCCGCCCGGTCGGAGTGCGTCAGTGTCTCTCTGAGTCTGAACAGGAGGAATGTCAACCAAAGTAGGTCATGAGAGCACCAATTTTTAAGAAGCAATATAAAGAAAGGACATTGATGAAAATAAATCTAAAATTTAGTTGGACATGTGTTTCATTGGTGAAATATGACGGTTTTCATGTTTCACTCTGGTGATGTCATCAATAAGCAACATCACATCCAAAATTCAGGCACACTTTACACACAACTGACACATTTTTTCCGCCAATTTAAACAGCCAATTTAGCAAAATAAGTGTGTGGTCAGGTATTACCCTTTGTTACATTATAAGTAGTGTGGAATTTAGACGGATTTTGGCCCTGGTTTACAATACAGTTGCTAGGTAACAGCTGTGGAATTACCTCTGTCACATCTGCTGCTCATGTCCAACCAGGAAGTGACATTATAAACATCACCAAAATATTCAAAGTGGCAAAAAAATAGGCAACAGTTTCAGTGAAATCTAAAATATAATCATTATATGTTTTGGGAAAATGTGTGTCTAACTGAATACATGCACCAAAAATATGTATGCAGAATACTAATTTGGAGTAACTGTATTCTGGTAGTTCCTCTTTCATTTGGTGGTATTTAGAATACATTTACTTTTTCCAAATCATTACATTAATATTGTGGTATTTGATCATGAAATTTTAACTTTGTGTTAAAATTAGCACTGAATAACAAACACAACTCCTATAGTGAGGGGGCATTTTACCCTTCTCTAATTTGTGATGAAGTTTTTATTATCTTATAAATGCAACAAAATGTGAATATATTCTTAGCATTCAGAGTACATTACTCTGATTAGACCAAGTAAGATAATAGGCATTTTACAGCAGGTATTTATGTATTCTGTAACTAAATACATTTCCAAAGTATTCTTCCAAACACTGCATTTACTTAAACATGAACAACATCAAAATACAATTGCAATTGTTTTAGTTGGCGACTTGTTAAACTTGGTCAAATAATCGTTCCAGCCCTACAGCTAACCTAATGTTATGTTTGCGGCCGTGGCTGCAGAGCGGCGCGGTCAAATGGCCCAGCAGTTTCAGGAACCTGCCATATAGCCACATGGCTAACCCTAAACCCTAACCCTAACCCTAACCCTAACCCTGACCCTGACCCTAACCTTAACCCTAACCCGGCGCGGTCTAATACGGCGCAGTCAAATAGCCGCGCGCCGCGGCTCTGTAGACACTCCCTATGTTTGCGGCCTAATTTGTAGCGTGGAACCAGTAGTTCCATGTGCTTAAACTGATTCCCTCCCAACAGCTTGAATCTGTGCGTCACCTGCTGGTGTTGTATAGTATTACAACAACAGATAAGAAGAAACACAAGCACAATCTTGGAGAGGAGATGTTTTAAATGTTTTAAAAGACTTTTAATGCTAATTGACCAATACATTTTGCAGGGAAAAACATCAGTGGCAGAATAGCAAGTGTTAAAACTCTATTCAAGATAAATAAAGGATTGAAAAATATACAACCTTATTAAAATAGGTGTCTATTAAGATATCAAGATTATACAATGTATGATATCGTCTTATCATTTTGTTTGCAGCATTAACTTTATTCAATTAAAATTTATTGATCAAGAAATGAAAGCGCTAAAATCAAAGAGGAGAAAATAAAAGAAGAGAGTGAGAGAAAGAGAGGGTGAGAGAGAGAGGAGTGAGAGAAGAGGAGGCGAGAGAAACAGTAGAAAGGAGGAAGAGAGGGGTAGAAAGAAAGAAAGGTAAAGAGCGCAAATGAGAGAGAGGAAGAGAGAAAAGAAGAAGAAGAGAGAGAGCGAGAGAGATGGGGGAGAGGAAATAAGAGCGGGAGTAGAAGAGAGAAATTAAAGTATGATGCAGAGTTTGATGTTTTCCAAAACAGCAGAAAGGCGGGACACGGACTAACGACGCTTCCTGTTTGTACTTTTCACAATAAAGGCACCACTGGAGAACAGTAAACTTTATTAATCACAGCACATGGTTCAAATGAAGAAATCCAAGCGCTGTTCCAAAAATTTAATCATAGAATATTTCACTCTCTAATTATTTAAACACAGAATGAAAACAGAAAAATATATTTACAAAACAAAAACGTCAAGTATGTAACTAAGAAAACAATTCAAGTGAAATCCTCTGGACCCTGTTTTGAAAAACAAGATGTTTCAACTTTCATCACTTTTTTCAGAACAGGATCAAGATGACTACACTGAACTCTTTTTTTTTCTTCTTTTTTTTTTTTTTTTACAATGGAACCCTTCTGGGCGAATGAGGGACTACACCGCCCTCAAGCATACAACATTTGAATATTTTGGGCAAATTTTGGATTTCTTTATTCTAATTGGGGAAAGCCATCAAATGTGCAAATGTGTGTGTGTGTGTGTGTGTGTGTGTGTTTGTGTGTATATATGGTATATATGACACATATATATATATATATATATATATATATATATATATATATATATATATATATATATGATTACAGAGCTAGCTAGAGTTAGAGCTATTACAGTAAGTCAATTACAAAAAAGTATACCTGTATTTAAGTTTTTTCTACATATATTTTATTTTCTTCTTATTTTAGCATAGTCAATACTTTTTTCAAAACAATTATTATTATAATTCTACATTGTTCTATGTTGAAATAAGCCCTTTTCTGATTCTGATAGTGTGAATAAAGTATATGGAAACAATAAACTGTGGTTTGTGCGTACTGAGAAACCAAAGCTGGTGTTAAGAGCAGACAGAACGTCCTCCAGGGACATCATGGTCCAGCATAGATGTGAGTTTAGCCAGGACCCTTCTGTCCCCCACTTCTTGCACTGAGTCCAGAGCCCAGCCCAGGACAGAGCTGGACTTCTGGACCCAGGCTCTTCTTCTCCCTCTGTGATACTGCTGCTCCAGCTGACCACACTGATGCCCCTCAGTCTCTTTAGGAGTGGGAGTGGCCCCTCAGTCTCCTCAGGAGTGGCCCCTCAGTCTCCTCACTGTACAGTGTGTACAGTCTGTATTGTGGGTCCAGTCCAGTTTGTGGTTCAGGTGCTTATTTGAGTCCACTCTCTCCATGTACCTTAATCATACTTTGTTTTCATGACATAATAGTTTTTAAAAAGGGAGTGTCTACAGAGCCGCGGCGCGCGGCCGAAACTGCTTGGTCTCCTTGCTCCTGAAACTGATGCGCTATTTGACCGCGCCGGGTTAGGATTAGGGTTAGGTCTAGGGTTAGGGTTAGGGTTAGGGTTAGCCATGAGGCCGCGGCTCCTGAAACTACTGGGCTATTTGACTACTCTGTAGTCACTGCCTTTTAAAAAAAATATTTTTATCTTCTTTAAAAACATTCATGGTTGAGGTGTGTGTTTTATTAAATTCTCTTTCATCAGAATGTTGAAGATATAGAGTGTATTTGTTTATTTTAAAAGGTTTATATTTGGAACGTTTTAAAATTCTGGGGGACTTTTATTGTGAAACGTGGCTTCCTCCGTGTCCGGTCCCTGCGCTCGGCTCCTTCACCGCGGATCGATCCCGGAGCTCCGCGGCGGCTCTGCTCGGCCTCGTCCTCCTCTGCGGCGCCTCTGCACGGTGCACGGTAAGTAACGGAGCCTTGCTGGACCCTGCCCCGGCTCCTGTCCCGATATGAGCGGCCTTTAGCCCCGTTAGCCTCCGTTAGCTCCTTCGCTTTAGCTGCTGCGGCTAACAACACGGCTAACTCCCGCTCCCTTTGTTCAGCGGGGCTTTTTTCCGCTTCCCCGCTCTGTGCACGGCGCTGCGGGATCGGTATACACGGGTGAACACGGGCTGACGCTGCAGCAGCACCGCGCTTATCACCCGGGCTGCTCGTTACCGGAGACTGAGCGCAGTTTGGTGGTGATTAGTTTTAAAGAGAAACGTGACCTCTGCTGCAGACGCGAGCTGACAGCGCACACACCTCCGCCGCACAGGTGAGCCTCAGACAAACACGGGCAAACCGCCGCGATTTACTGGCAATTTACCGGGAATCAGGTCACGAAACGCGGGGAAACGGAGAGTAAACACAGGTGACATGAAAATTGTGCTAGATTCTGCTGTCATCAATAGAATGTGATGATAAAGCTCCTGCTGTTTGTTGTTGTTGCTTTGGCCTGGAATAGAAGTCGACTGATTTCATAGTGTTACTCACACTTGTTTATGGCAAGATTAAATATCGTCCTAAATATTCCCAAAATGAAATGACACATTCTCTGTCTGTTATACAGGCTGATATTAAGATTAAGTGTGTCTATTTTGGATTTTGGATTGAAAGGTGTACTATGTATCTTTTCTCTAAAAAATGTTATCGCATGCAATCTTAATACGATTATTATCTGACGGAAATGTAATGATTTGAGCCATGATTTTTCTTATCTCAGTTTTGTTGTGTTAAATTTTGTTTTATTTTGTCTTTTATATTAAGGCAGTCATTCAAAACCTTGGGGTCGGGACCCGAATTTTCCGTAAAAAGAGGTCATGACTAGATTTTGTGATTGTTAATGCACAAATGGCATGTTAATAGCTTTTTTAAGTATTTTATGTTCATTACTGTTCTATAACATCTATAATTAATCATACAATTAATTACATTGCTCTTATAAGCATTGGGTCCCCAATGTATCCTCGGGTGAAATATGGGTGACTGGGAGAAAAAGTTTGGGAACCACTACATTAAGGCATGAATACATTTGTTGTCATATAACTGGAATGATTGTGTCAAAATTATATGTAGCATATCGCAATTATTTCCAGTATTGTGCAGCCCTAGTATTAAAAGTCTCTTATCTTTAATTTTGTATGGTCAATAGTCACCCACTTGTCTCTAGAGATTAAGCTTTATGCCATTTTATTACATCTCCATGACCTAAACCTAAAAGCGTCCACAGTGCCCTACATTAGCCTGCATCTATAACACTTTGTTTTGTGTCATTGCAGAAGAGGAGAAACGATATACTTTTGCAAACAAATAATGCATTCTAAATCAGTTATAGAATTATTTGGTACTTATTTGTTTTGATGTTTCAGGTTGATACGTTTTTGTATTTGGTCAATTATTAATTCAAATACGTGGCCAGGTGTCATTACCGTCCTGGAGATGGATAGGTTTAATGCCAAACTGTGGCTATAAAGGTATAGCTATAATGTATCCGTGAAGACAAGAAGGTTGTTTACACAGTGCGCTCATCTGTCACTCATGCTCTAGTTGAGTATTTCTCAAAGTGTGGGTACACAAGCTCCTTCAGGTGGTACACGGAGACCTCTGCAGCTTCATTTAGGGTTGTCAAAAGTATCAAAAATCAAATGCTACTCTCAAAATTACAGTCATATTGAAACTAAGATACTCATTTGCACATGTATTGGTACTGCTCTTATCTGTTGAAATCCCCAAATATGACAGAGCAGCCAACTATGATCATGACCACTACAGAATCCTGTACACACACATTATATCTAACCTAATCTTTGTTTCATTTCAGGTCGGACCTTTGTGCTTCGGGAGTTACTCGTTACCTTTGGTGTGGATGCCTTCCCCTCCGGGTCTGGTCTAAATCCTGAGACCTCCACCCCCTTCTCCTCCTCTTCCTCTGCCCCAAAAACCCTCACCGTTTCCCCTTCGGCCTCCACGGCTCTGCTGCCCTCCCCACACACACACATACCGTCCGGAGCTCCCTTTTCCACCCCCCTGCTGTCCGTGCTTTCCAACTGCACCTCCTCCTGTGGTTCTCGTGGAAACAGCGCCTACCGTGGCCATTGTGGAAACAAGCAGCAGAGTTTCTCAAATGAAGACGCCGTTCAAAAACTCAGTCCCCAGACCTCAGGGCGATGGAGGTGAGAGAGGTCTGAACCAGGGTCTGAACCAGGGTCTGAACCAGGATCTAAACCAGGATCTGAACCAGGATCTGAACCAGGATCTGAACCAGGATCTGAACCAGGGTCTGAACCAGGGTCTGAACCAGGATCTGAACCAGGGTCTGAACCAGGGTCTGAACCAGGGTCTGAACCAGGGTCTGAACCAGGGTCTGAACCAGGGTCCGAACCAGGGTCCGGACCAGGGGCTCATCCAGGGGCTCATCCAAGGGCTCATCCAGGGCCAGGGGCCTCCAAATTTTGATGATTTTGATGACAGTCTGATTGGCTGGTATCTGAAAATCGCCATTTTGATACATTTAGCCCTGTGCTCTCACATGGACCACCTGGTGGCCAAACAATAAATTCATGTTATTATCATTTATAATGAAGGTATAAAATGTAAAGTTATATTCTAACTCTCCTGATTTAGAGGAGCCGGCTTTAATTAGTTTACACAGGACAAATAAGCAACTAAAAGGTGTGACGAGCACTTGCAACATGAATGACCTGATCATTCTTAACACATCACAGAAACACAAAACATTGCACTCTTTAAAGCAGTGGTTTTCAAAATGTTTCTGTCGCAACCCCAAAACAACCATTGGCATTCGTGATTCCCAAACATAGTAATTAGGCTTCCCCGAAAGTAATAATGGAGCCTTGTCTTTTTTTTATTTATTTATTCTTTTTTTTTTTTTTGTCCGTAGGCTTTATTAGACAGGAAAGGACAGTGTGAAATGGGGATGAGAGAGAAGGGAGGAAATAAAACTGTCGGAGTCGGGATTCGAACTCGCGACACTGCGGCAGGCTGCACTTTGAGCCTGGCATATGTGTACTGTGCCTTAACTAATTGACCACTGTTTGATTTTATTTTAGTCTTAAATGACTTTGGTTGCCCAACAAATAATCTACATTAACTACTGCATTTGAAGAATGTCAGAATCAGAAAAGGGTTAGTGCCATTGTCAATTATCAGGATACGCAAACATAGGAACTCGCTTTGGTGATACAGTGCAACATAAAAAAATTAACAATGATAAAACAACCTATATAAAGTCAAAAAGATGTACACACATTGACTGTTTAATCACATATGTAGCGCAGAAAGTGAACAGTGAGTGATTAAATTATGGTTAAAGTGACAGTGTTTAAGAAGTGTTCATGAGTCCAACGGCAGAGGGAAAGAAACTGTTCCGTTCGATGTTTTCCTCACACTGTTCGCTACAGAATGAGACCATGCACACATTTTTTTGTCCACAGGTTTGTTTTTTTTACAGCCTCAGGAAAAAAAATATGCGCCGCCATTGCGTGCGGGTCCATGTTGTTTATCTGCACCTAGCGCCGTGTAAAGATGACGTAGAAGATTTTGATTGACATATTATTCTAGTCAATGAGTCAAGCTTTCGAACGGTGGGTGGGTTTTAGGAAACAGCCAGACGGAGAGTTCTCTAGACTTATGCAGGAAGGCATCACGTTTTCCGATTTTGTTAGCCTTTTGGACGCGCATTTTGTTAGATGTATTATACAATAAAAAAAATGCAATAAAATATATATATATATATATATTTTTCACATCCTATATGGGAAATTCATGGGTAAACCCATATTTACATACATTGTTTTTAGCAGTTATAATAGGTATTTGTGGTCTACAAAACATCAAAATGTATTTTTTATGATCACGGAAGAGTTAAAACTGTAGTAAAACAGTCTGGCACAGTTGGCACATATTTGGATAACTTGTTCCGAATATACTTTTTGATACAAAAAGGTCAACAGCACCAAAATGCCTATTGCTAGAGATCTGAAACTTTACACAGTTGTTGTCAACAAGATTAACAGCATGTACAGTGAATAGCATAAGCACAATGAAGTATGTCTTGCTTAGGACCTTTACAAATTGACAATATTCAGGTGAGACTAAAAAAAGGATGTATTTTGTATGTTTAAGCTTTCTAATGATGCATCATACTCACTTGTGGGCTTAATTAAGTAATGCCATTTGGGTATGTCCAACCATTGTGCACAGGGCAAAATAGGCGGATGGTAACAGGTTAAGGCTTTGGTGTCAATTTCTAATTTTCCCTCATCATCTGGGGACCCCCTGAAATCATTTTCCGACCCCCATGTTGAAAATCACTGCTTTAAGGGTGCAATTTATTTTTTCGCTATCCTTGCGAAAATTACCCTTAAATTGCACCAAATTAGTGGAAATGTGATTTGATGTATTTCTGAAGGGGACCCCCTATTGTGGGCCAGGACTGGATCCGAAGGTTGTAGGTGTGATTCTTGTCTGTCTCTTTGTGCAGGACACTCTGGAGTCTCTGTCAACATGATGAAGAAGAAGAATCCTCACAAGTAACTTTTATTAACTAATCTAAACTATACAAGTGTGTTAGTTTACAAATTGTTTTAGTTTAAGTTACATGTCAATCATTTCAGGAAACTAACTGAGTTACTCGTTATTGAAAATATTTGTTTGCAGAGTTCCAAACTTATGGTGGGTTTCAGGCAACAGTAGCTGGGACTTTTCCCATCTCTGACTTGAAATCATGCCCTGAACATCGCTCGAACTGCATTTCTTACTTGTGAAATGGGAGCTGATCAAGGGAGTCCTACTCAGAGAAATGTTTCCTCTATGATTTTGTAAAATAAACATAACATCTAAATGTGCACTAGGTCTTCTTTTTTTAATAGACCAGAGTAAGGCCTTTTATAGAACAGTTTTATTTGGGCAAAAGTATGACACAAGGAACCGTTTTATTACATGGGAGAGAAATCGGGTACAGTTCTTTTAATGGCTTAATGTGATTTCATTTAAATGCTGTTATTCCCAACTATCTTTGCCAATTAGAATTTAACCTTTCTCCTTGTCTCATCTCTTCGTCTCCCTGTCTCTTTTAGGAAGCAGAAGACCGGTGTTGGTGCCAGTAAAGCTCTGGCTCAGACTCAGAGGAGGAACATTGTGGGCTGCAGAATCCAACACATCTGGAAGGAAGGCAGTAAGAGTCAGATGCCCTCCCATCCTCTTGTATCTCCGTAGATTTGTGTTTAAAAAAAAAAAAATCATGTTAAGTCACAAGAGACAACAGGCTCAGGAGCTTACACATATTATACAAAGAGAAAAAATATACAGTAGCAGGGGGTGTTTTTAGCTTCAGTCATTCATACTGTCTGCGAGCTTGTCTTCTCAGAGCCTTACAAAAAAGGCCGTGACTGCAGAGCCGCTGCGCGGTCAAATGGCCCAGCAGTTTCAGGAACCGCTGCACTGCCATATAGCCTCATGGCTAACCTTAACCCTAACCCTGACCCTAACCTTAACCTTAACCCTAACCTTAACCCGGCACGGTCTAAAACGGCGGTCAAATAGCGCAGCAGTTTCAGGAGCCGCGGTACAAAATAACATGGCGGTTTCGGCCGCGCGCCGCGGCTCTGTAGACACTCCCTACAGAAAAAGAACGTTTCAAATTCCCCAGATCTGCGATGTCTAAACCATAAGACACTAAAGCAAAGGTACCACAAGAGAACAAACTATTGACATAATGCAGAATGTTTGTCCCTTGAATTAAAAAAAAAAACAGATTCAGTTCACAAGTCACATTTTAAACACGTCCAGAAACATTTAATCCAGAGATGCCCAGCCTGATTACTGTTTCTTCTATTCCTCCATCCAAGTGCACCTCATCCTTCATAAGTGAAACAAAGCGTGCTCTCGTTCGTGTTTTCAATGCAACTCATCTGCGTCTCTCTCCTCACTCGCATCGCTCTGAATAGAAGCGCTGCCTTGGTAGTTATCCTCAATAAAAACTAGTCCAAACTAACTCCTTGTTGTTTCAGACAGATCTGGAATTTGACCAAAAAAGCGGTGGCTGCCCACAAGTCCGAAGGTTTACTGGTCCGAAGGTTCACGAGTCCGAAAATTACGAAATTTTAAGGTTCACATGTCCGAAGGTTCATTAGTCCGAAGGTTCACGGGTCTGAAATTTCACCGAAATTGAAAAAATTTCACCGAAATTTTAAGGTTCATTAGTCCGAAGGTTCATTAGTCCGAAGGTTCATTAGTCCGAAGGTTCATTAGTCCGAAGGTTCACGAGTCCGAAGATGTGAGTCTGCGCAGCGGGCTCTACTCGCGTCTCTCCTCACCAAAGCTGTGTCTCCGCGCAGCGGGCTCTCCTCGCCTCCCTTTGCCCCACACACTGCTTTTTGGACTTTTCTAGTGTTGATGCACTTTTTATGATTAAACTCGCGTTTTTTTTTATAACCGACTTGTTTCTGTGCATAGCCTGAGCTCCTTATCGTATTATTAATGAATGAATTAACTCAAATAGCCCAGCAGTTTCGGCCGCGCGCCGCGGCTCTGTAGACACTCCCGTCTTGGCCAGCTGAATTTCCTTTTTGACTACCAATCCTACGGTGATCGGATCACGCGTTTCTATATATACATATATCATTTCTATACTTATGATCAAATGAAGGCATAGAGTGGAGGATTCTGTTCACGCATTTTTCTTATGATCAAATGAGGGCATAAAGTGGAGGATTCGAGATGTTCCCTTGTTATTTTCATATACACAGTACAACTTGCGGTGCCACCTGTGAGCAGCTGGTACACAACGTTGTGATGAGCCCCAGTGTGTGTCTTCTGCTTCGTGCGCATTTTACAGACTGACTACATCCCGATGCTGTCTGCACCTTCACTTTAGCCTATGGTGAACCTTCGGACCAGCGAACCTTCGGACCAGCGAACCTTCGGACCAGCGAACCTTCGGACCAGCGAACCTTTGGACCAGCGAACCTTTGGACTAGCGAACCTTCGGACTAGTGAACCTTTTAAAACCTTCGGACTTGTGAACCTTCGGACTAGCGAACCTTCGGTCTCGTGGGGGGTAACCAAAAAGCACCTCAAAGCGGCTGGTCTAAAAGGAGCTTCCTGTGGCTGTGTTGGATGCTCAGAGCACTATGTCTGAGAGTATAGTTTGCAGGCCAAAGAATCTAAATCGGAGTAATAATTGTGAAAAAATAAATGTTTGCTGCTTGATCAAGTTGGTGTAGAGCAGTGGTTCTCAAATGGTGGCCAACGGCAAAACCTATAGAAGACTGAAAAATAACTGAAGCCATAAAAAGAAAGGAAGAAAAAACTTAGTAGCAAATTTAGTATCAGTATGAAAACGGGTCCGGTCCTCCACAATATGCTGATATCCCAATGTGGCTTCTGGAGAAAAGAATTACTCCCTGATTTAATCTAGAAACTGAAATTAAAATCAACAAGAATCCCATGCATTTCAGAACATGTTTGTAGACTTCTAAACTACAGGTTTAAAACTTTTACACAGAATAAGACCTCATGGAGACACAGGCAGGTTCAGTTCTCAGAGGACATGTGATAATCTGAAGTTCTTTGTGCCGTAGGTAAGACCTCGTTGTGGAAGGGCACAGTTCTGGACCAGGTCCCCGTCAACCCGTCTCTGTATCTGATCAAATACGATGGCTTCGACTGCATCTACGGCCTGGAACTGTTCTCCGACGAAAGAGTCATCAACCTGGAAATCCTGCCCGACAGAGTGGGTCAGTACCACTGCTAAAACCAGGACCAAACCGCAGCTAAAACCAGGACCAAACCGCGGCTAAAACCAGGACCGAACCGTGGCTAAAACCAGGACCGAACCGTGGCTAAAACCAGGATTCGAGCGCAGCCAAAACCAGGATCCATACCGTGGACAGAACCAGGACCCGGACCGCGGCCAGAACCAGGACCCGGACCGCGGCCAGAACCAGGACCCGGACCGCGGCCAGAACCAGGACCCGGACCGCGGCCAGAACCAGGACCCGGACCGCAGCCAGAACCAGGACCCGGACCGCGGCCAGAACCAGGACCCGGACCGCGGCTAAAACCAGGTCCTGACCGCGGCCCGAACCAGGACCCAGACACCGGCCAGAACCAGGACCTGGACCGCTGCCAGGACCAGGACCAGGACCCGCAGCCAGAACCAGGACCCGCAGCCAGAACCAGGACCCGCAGCCAGAACCAGGACCCGCAGCCAGAACCAGGACCCGCAGCCAGAACCAGGACCCGCAGCCAGAACCAGGACCCGGAGCGTGGTCAAAACCAGGACCCGCGCGCAAAAAAGCCTTTGTGACGGCCTTGGTCTGAGAACAAACTTGAGTTCTGCTTTACATTACAAATGAGAGCGCCTCTCTGTCTGTGCGCTCAAGGATTTATTGCAAATGCAATTAATGTGTTATTTCTGTGTGGTTCAAGTGCATGTTAGAAATATCAGCATTGATAACGTTGCCCCCACTAAGGATTTAGGGCTTCCAAGACCAAACCAGGACAAACAAGGTCTAAACCAGGACTGAACCCAGGATAAAGCTAGAACTACTAAAACTCTTGTCTCTCTCATGTCTCAGCCCCGGCGCGCGTCTCGGACTCTCCGTTGGCGGACTCGATGATTGGGAAAGCGGTGGAGCACATGTTTGAGACGGAGGAGGGTCCAAAGGAGGAGTGGAGAGGGATGGTCCTGGCCCGTGCGCCCATCATGACCTCTTGGTTCTACATCACCTACGAGAAGGACCCAGTGCTCTACATGTACCAGCTGCTGGACGACTACAAGGAGGGTGACCTGCGCATCATGCCCGACAACAGTGAGTCCTACCGGGGAACTCCTAACTAGGGCTGGGTAAAAAAACGATTTAATCGATTTTGGATTGATGTAATTAAAATTTTGCAATATCGATTCATACGGCATGAGATTGATTTTTTTCCCCATGAAGTCTTGTGCGTGGTGCAGCAGTGGCGCGTTTACGTCCGCTTGTCAAGCGTGCAAGACGCAGGTAAAACTTGGCTCAGCGAGCCGTCCCAACTCAAGTCTGACGTCTGGAACCATTTCGTATTTAAAACAAAGAGCCGGATAAAACCAAAGTGGTTTGCAAAATCTGCGAAGCGGAGGTCAGTTATTGTAGAAATACTACAAACCTCAGAAACCACTTGACCAGGTATCACACTACGCTAACGTTAGCTTCCGAAAACAAGCCGTCCGGCAAAACAAATGAAAATGAGGGAATCACTAACATTACCAGCCGATTCTCCGCGGGTCTTAAAGATAACAGAAGCCGTCGCAACTTTTGCCTGCAAAGATTTACCCACCCTGACGAGCCACACCGCTAATAATATGGCCGTGGCTGCAGAGCCGCGGCGCGGTCAAATGGCCCAGCAGTTTCAGGAACCGCGGCACTGCCATATAGCCTCATGGTTAACCCTAACCCTGACCCTGACCTTAACCCTAACCTTAACTCAGCGTGGTCTAAAACGGCGTGGTTAAATAGCGCAGCAGTTTCAGGAGCCGCGGCACAAAATAACATGGCAGTTTCGGCCGCGCGCCGCGGCTTTGTAGACACTCCCTAATAATAGCTAATGTTGACGGGGGCCAGCAAAGACCCAGCAGTCGTGACGGACAACGCTACAAATAATGGTTGGTGCAGTGGAGATAATGCAGCTGATGCACGTCACACTGAACTGAGCCTCACAAGCAGGTCTAAAAACTACTTTATGTTTCAAAATTGTACTTTTGAGACTTGAGACAGTTTTGTTTACAGCTGAAGTTTAAACTGTCCAATTCACAAGTTTGCACTTAAAACCAGTTTATGGTGACAAGAAAAGATAAAGTACATTTGTATTTGGAACACAGTTGAGCCATTTTCATTATTTAAGAGCAGATTGAATTGAATCGAATCGAATCGTGATTAATCGATTCAGGACATTATGAATTGAAATCAAATCAATTTAGGAAATTGGCCATGATACCCAGCCCTACTCCTAACTGCTCTAAACTACCTCAGATTATCCAAGAAAACTCATAGACCCCAGTGTTAGTAAACAAAACGCTGCAAATTAGCTCTGACGCATTTTCAATGCGGAGTTAGCGTTAGCGTCCAAACTTCTTAAATTATGAAAAACCAGGACTTTTTTGGCGACTGATGACAGCTCGGCCAAACAAGAGTAGCACCACCTAACATGACTCTGTGATGTTAGGTGTGAAATTATTATCGTAAATCAACTATTTTAAGATTTTAACATCTTTGTTTAGTTTGTGTGTTTTGATTAGCTCCTTTTATGTTGTAAGAACAGATTTCACCCAAGGCTTCTCCATCGTCCCCAAATGACTCAACTGCCTGTCATCTGCCAGTAAGGCCTGTACAGGAATCCCCGGCACAACATTACTCTCAGTATTCTTCCATTGAGCTTCATATTCTAAGTCACACCTGTACAGCTGGGCTCTGATCTGAGCTGAAATAAATATTTTTTTCAAACAAGGTAAACCCCAGTCTCCTTTTTCTTTTGATAACTGCAAAAGTTTTAAATCTGATACAGGTTTTTTTCCTTGCCATATAAATCTTGAGATTTATTTATTCAATTCATCAAATAGCCGGTTGGGGATGGAAATCTGAAGAACAGATAGAGAAACCAGGGCAAAAGGTTCATTTTTACAGTTTCAATCCATAGATTTATGTATGGGATAAGGTTACATTTTTCAAGATTCTTTTTACATTAGTGTGCACAGTGGCAGAGGGGTTAGCGCTCTCGCCTCCCAAGAAAGTGATCTTGGGTCCGATTCCCGGACCAGAGCAACATCACATGATCTCCCTGGGTGGAGCCTGCATGTCCTCCCCGTGTTGCCGTGGGTTATCTCCGGGTTCTTTGGCTTCCCCCACCGTCCAAAGGCATGCATGTGCTAGGCAAAATTGGCAACTCTAATTTGCCCGTACTGAATGGGTTAGTGAGAGTGAATGGTTGTCTATGTATCCGTGTTAACCCTGCAACGAGCTGGCCCCTGTCCAGGGTGTACCGCCTAAGGCCCAAAGTCACTGGGATAGGCTCCAGCGATCCCAAAAGGGAACAAGCGGTAGAAAATGGATGAATGAATGAATGAATTCATTTTGTATATTAATAAAAAGAGGGATACAATTTTTCTCCAGAATAGTTGAAATGTCCTATGGAGTACCATACCTAAATATCTAAGAGATTCCCTTTGACATTTGGAAAGACCTACCCATTTAAACGGCAGAGGGGGTTTGCCAGTAAGACAGAATTTCTTTTTTTTTTTTTTTTTTTTTACATTAATTTTGTATCCAAACATTTGGAGAAAATGCATCACATTAGGTTTGGAAATTTCTGGTTTGGTCAAATATATTACAACATCATCTGCACAGCAGGCGATTTTGTGTTCCGTCCCATCGATTGTAACTCTGTGAATTGATTTTGATTTGTCTAATAAATCGAACCAATTGTTCCAAATATATAGCAGTGGACCTGTTGGATGACCATTGATTTAAATGTTTTATGTTGGACCATCGTAAAGAGCACCAGTATTTTTATAATTAAATCATTGATTTGAATTTTGTTCAGCACTTTAAATACTTTTTGTATTTGTGTAAGGATTGTCTTATGTTATCTTGTGTTTGTCGTTTGTTAATGAATCCTGTCTGAAAATTGTGGATTAAGTCGGTGTAATCCCTCATTCGTCCAAGCGTGTTCCATAGTAGAAAAAGCTTCAGTTGTAGTCATCTGTACGTTTCGACTCTCATCCAAGAGTCATTGTCAATAAAAGAATTTAGGTCGAGAACTCCGATATTTATACTATTCTGTGGGAAGTCCAGCCCATTGGGAGGAGCCTTCCTGAAGAGGAAAGAGTTGTTTGTTTCAACAGAAACTTACCCTCTTGGTATCTACCGAGCCTATTCAACCCTTTAATGGGCTATTAGTCTCCCCTTTGTCTTTGTGAGACCCTGACTCACAAAGACAAAGAGAGTACCTGATTAGCATCTAAATGTCCTGGTACTGGTCCTCTACCTCTCCAGGGGTTCAGGATCCCATTGTGGACTACAGGAAGATTGAACCTTAGACCTCCGTTTCTGTTTAAAGAAGAGGAAAAGAGGAAAAACATGTCCGAAATGCCCTCTCAGCCTGTGGTTACCCCGCTTGGGCCCTCAACAGAGTGAAGAGAACCAAGAAGCAGGACAAAAGGGAAACTGAACAGAGAAGGAAGGGTGTTTCTATCCCTTATGTCTCTGGCCTGTCGGAAGAACTGCAGAGAATTGTTAGACAACACGAAGTCCCTGTTTATTTTAAACCAGGAAACACTTTAAGACAAAAACTGGTTCGTCCTAAGGACAAGTTGCCGACTCAAAAACAGAGCAATGTAGTTTATTCTATCCAATGCAGTGAAGAAAGTTGTAAAGAACATTACATAGGTGAGACTAAACAGCCTCTACACAAGAGGCTCTATCAGCACAGAAGAAATACTAGTTCAGGACCACAGAGCGCCGTGCATCTCCATTTTGAAGCCTCTAATCACTCGTTTGAAGACGGTGAGGTGAAGGTTTTAAGCAGGGAGAAAAGATGGCTTGAAAGAGAAGTTAAGGAAGCTATTTTTGTTTAAAAAGAAAAACCTTCTTTAAACAGAAACGGAGGTCTAAGTTTCAATCTTCCTGTAGTCTACAATGGGATCCTGAACCCCTGGAGAGATAGAGGACCAGTACCAGGACATTTAGATGCTAATCAGGTACTCAGGTTGGGTGAGCCAGGGTCTCACAAAGACAAAGGGGAGACTAATAGCCCATTAAAGGGTTGAATAGGCTCGGTAGATACCAAGAGGGTAAGTTTCTGTTGAAACAAACAACTCTTTCCTCTTCGGGAAGGCTCCTCCCAATGGGCTGGACTTACCACAGAATAGTATAAATATCGGAGTTCTCGACCTAAATTATTTTATTGACAATGACTCTTGGATGAGAGTCGAAACGTCTTTTTTTTTCTAACTGAGTCCAGATGACTACAACTGAAGCTTTTTCTACTATTGTGGATTAAGTTTGCGAGTATTTGTTCCATTCTTTTTGGACACAATTTGAGGTGTATATACGATAGTATTCCCTTCTTTTGGTATCAGGGATATGATGGCTCTTTCCAACTAGAAGGGGTCTGAGTTTTGCCCAGTTAAAAGTCGCCAAAAGAAAGCAGTAAGTGTGTCTTTTTAAAGCTTTATACCACTCTGAGGTGAACCTGTCGCTCCCCGGAGATTTATTGTTCTTTAATCTTTTGATTGCACCTTGTATTTCCAAAACTGTTATTTCAGCTCCTATTTTTTATTTTGTTCTTCTGACATAGGCAAATTGAGGGTGTCCAGACAAGAATTTATATCATCTTCTTTGTCATCTGGAATTTTTGAAAAATGTTTTTATGGAAGGATTCAAATGTTTATTGAATTGGTCTTGTTTATTTAAGATGACATCATTTTGCCTGTCCCTTATTTTAAAAACTGTTTTTTCAGCTTGTTGTTTTTTTAAGTTTCCAAGATAGTGATTTAGAAAATTTTGATCCACTTTCATGATATCATTGTTCTTTTTTGGTAAAGAGTATTTTCTTTATTGTTTCCCGTGAAGTCAGATAATTAATACATCCTCTTTATCCTTACATTCAAAATTCTGTTCAAAAGCTATGCGGTTTGAAATCAAAATTGCAACCCCCGTCTATGTTGTCTCCTGCATGTGACCACAATCAGTACAAAGGATGGAGCTGATGGCTCCATCCTTTGTACTGTTCAGTTCTGTGTTTTGCATCTTTCTTAGCGCACCTCTGCTTCCCCTGGTGTTCTGAACACACATCCATGTCTCAATTTTCTCTTCCTGAGCTTCTCACGGATGTGGTGGAACTTTTGCCGTTGTTGACAAACCTTGTATGGAATATCTGGAGCAAAGAAGACGCGCTCGCCTTTGTACTGGAGGTCTCCTTTAACCCTTGCAGCCTTCAAGACACGTTTCCTTCACACAATCGTTAAGAAACCTCATTACGAGGCCTTGTGGTTTATCAGCTGCTGGTCTTGGTCTGCCCAGGCGATGTTCTCTTTCGATTGTCATGGGAGGAACTTCAAGGAGCTCAGAAATAATTTCCTTCCTCCCCTTCTTCAACGCCCACAATCCTCAGGTTAGGTCGGTCTGAACTCCAAATCCAGGATCGTATTTTTTATATTATTAAGCTCCGACTCCAGCGTCGTCACCCTGCCACCTTCATCTCGGACCTTGCAGATTTTCCGCATTATCTGAAACTCGGTGCTCAACTTTGTCCATCCGTACTCTGGTTACTACTTCTGGTTGCTACTGCAGCAGATACGGCCAGGCTAATGGCAGCTTGGCTCTAAAACACTCCATATCAAGCTGTATTTTGCGTCTTATTTCGGATAATTTTCGGATTATCATCAGCAATAACTGACGATTAGTTATATTCTCTCCCCCTTCCGATGCAAAGAAGTCGTGAGAATCTTTATCTGGGCCGGCAGGAGCCCATTTCTCTGGCGGGGAGGGAGTCCGTTTCTCCGGTTTGCTAGGCATGTTAGCCTTGTTAGCTTCGTTAGCTTAAGATGCAGGCTGTTTTCCAATGGGGTCGTGTACTGTCAGCTTTGTTTGTTTTGGTCCCGTAGTGTTAACTAGAAAGTTAACGCAGACCTGTGCTGTTGTAACTGAAGAGGATTGAGTTAACAGTCTTTATAAGTCAGATCTATTTGTTCATAAGAGCCAAAACTGCCCTAGTTGCAAATCCAGTATGCATGGGTCAGGAATAAAATAATAGGATGGATCCCATGGATATGGAAGCAAATACATTTCAGTTCTGGTTGTGCTCATGTTATAGATCTGGAAGAGGCCAGTTGAGTTGCCCGATCTGCCCCGGGACAGCTGTGGCACAGAAGTATCTCCAGCTCAGTGAGTGAATAATCCTTGTATATGGTTCTAACTTGCTGTTCCTGTGCTTTCCAGACGAGGGCAGTGCGGAGCGCGAGCCCGGGGAGGTGGTGGACAGTCTGGTGGGCAAACAAGTGGAGTACGCCAAAGAAGATGGAGGCAAGCGCTCGGGGATGGTCATTCACCAAGTGGAGGCCAAACCCTCCGTTTACTTCATCAAGTTTGATGACGACTTCCACATCTACGTTTACGACCTGGTCAAAACGTCGTAAGAACATCTGCAGATGGACTCTAAAAGAGATCAGAGCCGACCAAACCTGCAACTATGTCACATTTTTTATAAAGAGCCTCTATTCTCATGTTCATTAGTGGTGACATTTTCAAATAATTATTCAAAATATATTTGTATATACTTTAACATGTAGCTTTGTAAAGTGACTTCAGAAGTCAAACCCAGTATGTGGAAGACAAATGTTCTTTATAGTAATTTTTTAAAATTCATATTGTTAAAATAATAATTGAAAATATACTACTATTGTAAACAGATTTATTTATTTGCTTAGTATCTGAGTTTGGGGGTTTTCACAAAGCTTTTAACCCACAACCTCCAGGAGACGAGATTGTAGCACCGAAGTTCCATTTTTATTCCGTAACTAGACCAAATCATGTCTAAAATAGGACTGAAGAGTGACTACAGGTCTAAACCAGGTCTTTACTAAACCAACTCTAAAAAAGGATTCTTGATTTTAGTGAGGTAAACTCCACGGACCTGACTTGTAACGTGTTTATTTTTTAATACAATACAAAAAGTTCCACCAAAGCGTTGGTGGTTCAATCCCATCTGACCGGTGTGTTCTGTTAAGTCCTTGGGAGAGACGTTTTACCCACTTTATCTATTTGTGAACGTGGTGTGTGATTGGTTTCGGCCCCTGGTTTGTTTTAGTCCTGGTTTAGTCCCTGATTTGAACCTCACAGCTTATTCTAAGTTGTTATATTTGAATATAGTCTTCTTCATCATCAGAATGTTAAAAAAAAAGGCAAATGTGAAGTAAACCATAACGTCCTATCAAAGATTAACTCGCATCAGATCTACAAACTAACTCTTGTTTTTTCCAAAACATCTGCCGTTTTGAATTTGTAGTGTATAAATATTTGCTTTTCTGTTGCTAAAGATGGAGATCGTTTCTAGTATAATTTGTGGTTAAGTGTAAAACAATTTTGTCTACTAAAACCTAAAAATCAGTCACAAAATTGTATTAAAATACACAAAAAAAAAATGTAAATCCTGTATTAGATGCTTTTAAAGCAGCTCTTATGTCACATGTGTCTGACCACTTTTATTGTGACAAAAACCACCTGGATTTAAAAAAAAAAAAAATGTCCGCTTTTGGGTTAATCCCAGTTTCTCCAGTGAAATCGCATTATGTTCTACTTCACTTTTGCCTCTGTTCTCAGCAGTTTTTCTTTACAAACTTTTAAAGGGTCTAAATGACATTTCAGCGATTAGAGGTTCTTTATGAAAACTGTTCCTGTTTTTAATGGCGGTTGGGATTGGACTCTGCTCCTGAGACCTCCTCCCTCGCTGCAGACTTTTGGGGTCTATGAAGGAACAAACGGACCAAAAAAATACAGACTCTGCTGCTGCTCGGCCTACGTTTCCCATGAGCCCTCACTCTCCTCGCCCTTCTACAGAACTCCCTCCAGCGCCGTCTGGAGCATCCTGATTCGTTCTGGTTTATTTTTACTTTTTTCATATGGAAAATTTGACAGTGCATGTGATTTAGAGGCCTTTATTTCAAAATACTGTTTGTTTATGACCACAAGTTTGAGGACACTAGAGTTTAACACGGATTTATTGTTTTATTTTGTTTTTATTTTTTCAGATTAGAGTCAAATTTTCAATAGAAATAATAAATCCTTCGATTAAAAAATACTGTAAAATAGCAGCACAAAATGTATCTTTTGAATGGGGAAAAAGTTATCAGAATGTTGAACCCCATGAATATTTCAAAATGTTAAGATTGTGAAAAATTGCTTTGAAAAATACAATTTCATCTTTATTCAGGTTTTGAACACAAAAGTCACATCTTCAATAAAACTAGATTAAATGACTGTAAATCTGCAAATGTCTGAATGTCCTCAAACTTTTGGTCACAGCTGAAAACAAAACATTTACCTTATCATTTCTGTTTTACATGAAGCACTTCTGCAAAAGTCAATTTCAATCCATACCAAATAAGAACAAGAAGTGATTTAGACCTGGTTTTGGTCTAAATCACCTCTGGTGGGTTTGACTCGTGGGCGGGCCTCAGTCAGCGGTTCTGCGTCCTGATTGGTGCGTTTGCATGCCTTTCTCCTGTATTTACTGTACATTGGTGCGTGCATGTGTGTTGTCGGTTCTTTTTGGCAGATTTTGTCTCGTGTAGAAAATTTTATATAATTTTAATCGTTCTTTTCGCTGTTTGTGGCTGATCTGTTTATTATCGTCTTTAAAATGTGCCAAGTTCACAAAGTGTTGTACAGAAAAATATTCACAAATAAAACTGTTTTTCACTAAAGAAGAGTCATGGGTACTGGTTTAGTCCAGCTTTGAATCTGGTTCGGTTCTGGTTAAGATTTGGTTCAGGTTTTGGAACAGATGACAAAATAATCGTATAGCTTCAGCCGACACCAGAACTGAATTTATCCTGGATACATTTCTCTTACCCGGATATAAATCGTACTAGGATGCGGGATCATCACTCACACCTCTTCAC
Organism: Eucyclogobius newberryi; assembly: GCF_026437365.1. Classification (NCBI taxonomy): domain Eukaryota; kingdom Metazoa; phylum Chordata; class Actinopteri; order Gobiiformes; family Gobiidae; genus Eucyclogobius; species Eucyclogobius newberryi. Next base: position 35,394,522 of record NW_027316278.1, on the reverse strand, counting down.
AGAGCAGAAGGCGGTGTCCGAGACAGAATAACAATGGAGAAGGGAAGTGCAGCGGACTTCAAACATAAGGAACTGTCAATCAAAATCTTAATCCTATATGTGCAAATCATAGATAGAATATTATCCAAAGTAAACTCAGGCGCTGAATATAAATACTTATTTTTGAAAATTTTGTAAATGACCTTGCTGTGGTGGTTGGCTACTAAATCACAACGCAAATAAACCTGTTTTTAACCCTCGTGAGGTTTCAGATCAAGGAATCAAAACAATTCAAAGTCACAAGATGTCTATGGTTTAGACTCATGTACAATCAAAACGGACACTATAACCACCTGTTAGTCAATTACCGTATTAAAGAAGCGGTCTTTCCTGACTGTCTGAAAAGGGCAGTGATTTCACTTTATATTAAAGGGGGAGACTCGGCCAAACTTTCCAACTACAGTGAGCATCTTACCCGTAATATCAAAGGTAGATGAAAAGGTGGTGGCCTAACGAATCACTTAAATTATGGAGAACACTCACAGAATCCTCTCCAATTTGGCTTCAGAAGACTCACTCGCTGTTTTTTGTTGGACAGCTCAAATGTATGTTGGATAAATGGGGGTGGTGGGTGCCATATTTTTGGATTTTAAAAAAAGCGTTCAACACGGTAAACCATAGCATTCTTTTATCCAAACATTCATTTTCTACCGCTTTTTCCCTGGGGGTCGCAAGTGGCCAACTCCTCGCAGGGCCAACACATAGACATCACAGACAACCATTCACTATGGCCAATTTAGAGTTGCCAATTTTGACCATGTCTTTGGACAGTGGGAGACACACAGATGTACACAGACGACTCTGTCAAATATGTCCATGCCAAATCCAGCCAGAAAGCTGCACCTGCGCTCCAATGTGCAATGAAGAAGATTTCAGACTGGATGATGTAATCATGTCTGACACTAAATCTCAATAAAATGGTCAGAATGTATTTTTCAATAAGGAAAATTGTCATTAAGGGAGAAAAGTTGTAATTTGTTGGTTCTGTTAATCTTCTGTTTAAAAAGCACATATCTAAAATGATTAAAACTTTAACTTTATTTAATATTACTCTGTTCTACATCAAATGAGTACAGATGCAGCTAAACAAGCACTCAAGATATTAGATACGAAACTTATGTCACATCATCATTGTATTATTGTCAAGAAATATAAAATGTTAATATTTGAAAATGTCATCCTATTAGCAAATATTAGTCTAACCTTTAAAACTTTTTTTGGCAGATACTGCGACTGTGAACTTTAGGTCCACCACATTTGGACAGAAGCTTCTCTGTAAAAGCAGCAGGAGTCTGAAACTCCTCACCCTAAACTGTTGGGGAGCCTAAGTCACTAATGATCTGTCTGGTGTAAATTGTAAATATTTAAATTTGTAGTTGGATTGCGAATGAGATGCTTCTTCTGCTGGTGATTGACTGTTGGTGATTGTCTTTTTTTCTTTCTTTTTTTAAAATACTGTATTTTATGAATGGGCCATTTTATGGATTACATGCACATTGTGAACATGCTGTAACTTTGCCTCTGCCCAGGGACTACAGATATAAATTTGTTTGTAGACATCTCTGGTCTTTGTAATATACTTATTGTGCAATGTCCCTGTTAATTTAATCAATCAATCAATCAATCAATCAATAAAAACTTTGTTACACACCTGGGATGCAGTCCTGTTGAAGCGTCAGACAGTAAGGGATTGTCTCCTCATACTTGTCATATTAATCTAATGCTTGAAAATTGGCCATACCAATTTGTTAGATTGCAGGTGCCTCAAGGGGGCGGTAGAGCATTGTGTCCTTGGGCAAGACACTTTACCCTCCTCACTTCCAGTGTCCATGTGCTGGACTGCTGGTGTATGACTGAGAGTGGATGTGAGACATGGCTACAATCTGGCGTGTTCATTAACATGCCCCACCAAATAAAAATAAATCCTATCAACAACAAGCCTTTGTTGTTGAATAATGGTGCCACTTTCTTCATGATTTAAAAAAAAAAAATGTATTTAGTTTGTGGGTCAGTTGTTGTTTTATGTGGAGTAGTTATGGACCATGAAGCAGATCTGCAATCTGACAGATAAACAGCAAATGCTACTATTTACCGTCATGGTAAACAACATAACAACGCACTTCCTGTTTCAGAGAATAATACACATAATTAGATGCAGACAGCACACAGCGGTCTCATTTTGACCCAAAGTGCTGCTTTTACAACATATACATGTTGCGGTAAAATACATTTTACCAGTGGTGGGCCGTCAGGGCCAGCAAGGCCTTCTCAGCTGGCATAAACATAATCAGGATATAATTAAAAAATATATATATTTAAAAAGTATAAAATTATTCTCCATAGTAAGTGTTTTATACTCTTCATTTCATGGCTTTCCTTTTGGTTGCACTGCTTCCAGCCCCAGGTTGAGATTTGGAGGGCTGGTCTTTAAGTTAGATCTTTTCTCCAATCATATTCAGCCATGATGTGTTGCCAGGGATCTAAAATCTGCCCGCAGACCTTCAGAATCAACAGTGCGGGTGCTTGTAGCTTAAAGTGAATGGAAATTAACATTTATTGTCAATCAATCAGCTTTAGAGTTGGCTATTGTACATCTGCTGGCTGTTACACAGGAGCCAGCTAGCAGGTGTAGCACGTGCACGTCTTTTGATTGGATCACCAATATTGAGAGGCAGGTCCTGTGGGCGGGTCTATGCAGAACCTCAGAATGAGGAAACTGAATTTGATAAACAAATTAATCCACCTACTAATGAGCTGTTTTTTCAACCCACAATGGCGGAAGGAGGAAAATATATAGATTTGGTTGAGGATATAATTAAAACGCCTTTCTCAAGACGAACTTTTCAAGAAAAGTTAGACATTGTAAGGAGAGGTCGTCCGACGCGGACGCTGCAAAGCCTGTCATAGAAGGGTTCGTTGCCCACTTTCAAAGTTCCAACGCGGACAACGGCGCGGACAACGGTGCGGACAACGGTGCGGTCAAGGTGACGCAACGCCTGGTTAAACTGCGTTTGTCTGAATGTATAGTGTCTAGAGCTATGGCATCATAATGATAGTAATAAGTGGTGGACTGATTCGGGTGGGACTGTGTAGGACCTCACTGAGGGCCCAAGCCCCAGACCCACGGCCCGCCATTGCATTTTACATAAAAAACATTGGCTACAGTGGCTACTGGCTTAAATTAAGAGACTTTATTAAACATTTAGGCTTTCTAAAAGGCATTCAAATAGGGTAAAAATGATTACATCAGTGAAGTTGCTGTTTGTACACGAGGAAACACATTAGCACAGCTCCTGACAGTAGGACAGAGGACTTCAGTTTGGACTTCCTCTGCTGCTCTTGTACCACTCTGGTTTTGAATGGCTGAAGCATGCGGTCCCATTGGGTGAGGATGGCCTGACGCACTCCACCCCATCGTCCCGGCCCGGTCAGGCGGTACTGGTACGGCGTGCAAGGGCCAAACCAAACCTGCAGCGCCAGCCAAGGGTCAGTGAGGACGAGCCGCAAGAAGTCAGGACGAGCCCCGACCTGCTTAGCCAAAGAGTCCATGTAAGGGATGTAGATCACCTGAAGAGGGTTACGCTCCGAGCAGGAAAACCTGGAGACAGACACTGACTTGAACACTGCTGTAACTCTATATTTTCCACAGGGTTAAGCTGCTTAAACTGACAATATTTAACCAACAACAACAACAAAATTCCTACCACCGGTGCATGTTTTCTGTGTCTTTATCGATTTCTCTGCTCATAGCTTCTTCTGAGGGTAGTTTTATGATGCCTTTAACACCACAAAGAGAAACATCAAAATGAAAATAATGTTGGGTATGGTTGGTGTGGTCGATGTACGTAAAAGCACTTTTTTAGCCCACCTTTGAAGACCCTCGTAGCCCAGCGCCCCTGCATCTCGGCCATGGGATTGATGGCTCCTAATGCGTGAATGAAGCCGACCACAGCAAGAGTGGGATGAGCCAGCGATGGAGGGAAGATGTGTTTGTAGAGACGGACCCTGTAGCCACTTTTATTCTGCAACTCCGGAGGCAGGAAGGGAAAGCTGTAGTCGTACCCCGTGGCAAGGATCACCACATCCACCTACAAGTACACGCCGCACTGTGAAGGCTCACGTTACCTCATCGTCTCTGTCCTGGGGCTGACGAAAACCCTGGTTCTGGGTCCAGAGGCAGTGTCTGAATTATACTATTTTCTTTTTTTGTGCAATGCCCCCAACCACTGCACCAACGAGCACCAAATTATACTTCAATCATCTCAGTTATTCACAAAATGATTTTATTATTGTGTATTATTATTTTTATCTATTGTGTGGCGCGGTGAGTAAACAACAAACTATTGTCATATTTTTGCATTTATTTATCTTCTTTACCTCTAGGCTTCATATCAACCTCTATTTATGTAACAAGAGATTGGATTATGTTACGTTACAAAGCGGTTTATCACAAGATCCAGTTTTGTACATAAGACTGATTTCAAATTATTCTAAGAGTGTGTTAAAAACTAAATAGTACATTGAGTAGTAATTTTCAGTACAATTTTGGCTGGAGGACTTAACAATCAGTTGAGTATATTTTATCCATGTGTTTTCCTTGTGCAGTGCTATAAAATACCTTGTCAATGACAGTGCAGTCGTCAAAGACAACACTGGAGCCAGAAAACTCTTTGACGTTTGGTTTGATCTGGACACGCCCTGAAATGATCCGCGCTGGGAGCTCGTCATTCACCACAGGGATCTGCGCAAAGAAACTCAAACACAACATAATTGGCATTATTTAATGAAGGTATTACATGTAGGCCTGCATTTTAACAATATTATTTTATCAACTAAATATTTTAGCTTGTTTCTTGGCAACTTATTCATTGTTTTGTTACTGTATCTGGTTATTTTTAATGTGCTTAGAGCTTTTTTGCACATGTTTTCCATTGTGTTTTTCAAAATACAAAGGGCAAATGAACTGTGATAATATAAGATGTGTTGAGATTATATTCTGTTTAAATGATGACTTACTTATGTTTTGGCTGGAGACCGTATAGAGTGTGGTCAAAGTGCTCATTCAGCATCTTCTCTATATTCTTATTGACCCACGTTGGGAAGATTGTGCCATAAAGCTGCTGCATCCGGGATAAGGTAACAACGTCTACAGGAAGCCCGCCCGGTCCCACTCGACCCGCGACCCACGCACCACTCCTGGTACTCAGATACACCTGTGCCCCGGGACAAAGTCATTCTGTGGTGAAAAATATTTGTACCTCCTTTTTTTTTTCTTCATTTTAATAAATGAATTAAGAATTCTAACAACCTTCTTACATGTTGTCATTATGGGATATTATTTGTAGAATTTTGAGGCAGATAATGAATTCTAGCCATTTTGGATTAAGCCTGTAACATAACAAAATGTAGAAAAATTTAGGGAGTGTCTACAGAGCCGCGGCGCACGGCTGAAACTGCCATGTTATTTTGTGCCGCGGCTCCTGAAACTGCTGCGCTATTTGACCGCGCCGTTTTAGACCACGCCGAGTTAAGGTTAGGGTTAGGGTTAAGGTTAGGGTCAGGGTTAGGGTTAAGGTTAGGGTTAAGGTTAGGGTTAGCCATGAGGCTATATGGCAGTGCCGCGGTTCCTGAAACTGCTGGGCCATTTGACCGCGCCGCGGCTTTGCAGGCACTCAAAAATGTAAGCGCTGTGAATACATTCCGAAAGCTCTGTACATTTTTTGGGACGGGCTTAAATTGATTTTTGATGTGGCACTACTGAGCTGTTTCTCAATATTTTTCCGTGGAGTCTTCATTCAAATGCAGTTCTAATCACTTGATACCAAGAAGTCACTGGCATCTTCAGTCTTCTTCAATACTGGATTTTTGCATTTTCTGCGCCCCTTTAAGTAAAATGAAGAGCTTAGATTTCAATACCTTTTCTGCCACTCTGCTGATGTCCACTGCAATGTCACCCCCAGAATTCCCAATCCCGATCACCACCACTCTTTTCCCCTGCATACCCTCTGCACTGCGGTATTCCCAGCTGTGGAAATATCTGCCCCTAAACATCTCAATGCCTAAAATGAAACAGAATCCTTTTACTACTGATCCCATAACTTTGTTCAAAACGATCACTCTAAAACCGCTCGTACCTTAAGTGGAAGATGTGGTTTTGTGAAATGTCCGGTGCAAACAATCACTCCATCGAAAACGTGGGTCTCCTTCTGTCCGTTTTGTTTCTCCGTGTCCACTTCCCATTGGCCTGTCAAGGCAAAATCCGGTGCCTGTCTTACTTTTTGCACTGTAGTCTGGATATGCAGAAAGAAACACGTTAAACAAAATTAATGGTCAACAAAACCTACACAACCCCAAACCTTGAACTGTATGTGAGGCAGGAGTCTGAAGTGGTTGGCGAAGAGGCGGAGGTAACCAAGGACCTCGGAGTGATGCATCATGTTGGGCAGTTCGGCTGGAGGAGGGAAGTCACTGAAGGCCATTATCTCTTTGGAGCTGTTTACGACCAAGGACTGGTAAATGTTGGCCCGGCCCGTCTCTGGATCCTCCTGGAAAGGACAAAATACAAGTAAAAGTTGAGAGCGTTAACTTGCGCTCATAAGCCACGTTTCGACCAATTCCGAAAAATTATGTTTATCAATTCCAATTCCATTTCTTTCAGTTCTCTGTGTCTATACGCCCTGTTTTCACCGCTCTTTATGTAATGTATTGTGTTTGGCTGTGATCTCAGAAGCATTATGCACTTTTTTAATTTAAGATTAGTCATTTGCGGATGATAATGGCAGTTTTTTAGAAGATAAATCTATGCACTTGTGCACTGCACTAAAACGGATTCTTGCCTTTTTTGAAGCATCAGGGCTGTATCTCAACCTTAAAAAGTGTGAACTGTTCCCAATCCATTCTTGCTTCTACAGAATCCATATATATTCATTCTGAGGTTAAATATTTGGGTTTCACTAGATGCTGAAACAATGCTTAACGTAGAGAGACGTATCGTTGGCATCAAAATGTCTTTATGTCACTGGCCCTCAAGAGATCTCACAATTTCATTTAAGTTAATTTAGTTAATTTCATCTAAACACAAAATTTCCCAAAGTCTTTCTCTTTTTGTTTCAGATAGCAACATTAAAAAAGCCAAGTCAATAATTTTTCTTTTTTTTATTGGAGAAATAAAACGCACTAGTAAACGCTCTGTCTGATCAATTCTGTTTCTTCTGTTTTTCCCAAACCACCGGCTGGTCCTGCAGTTGTTCGGAGGAGACACGTAAATTATGGCACAGGAGAACTGTTTATGGAAATGATCAACTTTGAAAATGTTTCATGTTTCTGATGTAAATGATATGTTGAACTCTCTAAAACTATTCAAAATAAGCAGAAGGCGCCATGGAGAAATTGTGATTTGGTCAGGGCACAGAAAAGGGAGTACCGCCGGGCTGAACGGAAATGGCGCAAGCCAAAGCTCCAGGTTCAAAAAGAGATTTCCAAAGAGAAGTTGAACATGTACAACTTAATTTTATATAGAACTAGGGAAAGATATGTTTCTGAAATAATTTGAAGCTGCAGTAACAACTCGCGTGTCCTGTTTGCCACAGTAAACAGATTAACAAACCCTCCAGCTCAGTTGCCGCAATAACTAATTTCCACATCCAAGTCTGAGGAGTTTGCATCATTCTTTAATGACAAAGTTCAGGGCATTACAAAAGCTATAAATCCCACAAAGCAAAAAATTATACTAAAACCACCTAGACACTTAGAGCTAACTCACTTTGCATCTGTAACTGACAAAACTGTCCAGGAGATCGTTACCCATGATGACCGCCGTCGTCATGGGTAACGTGAGATCCCTCCAAAATAAAACAATGGAACTAGTGAGCCTCGTGCAGTCCCAGAGGATTTATAGGGACAGCAGTGTCTTGCTTTTCACAGAGACCTGGTTAACAGCAGAAATGCCGGACTCTATTGTCGGTTTGAACAATTTTCATCTGCAACGAGCGGACAGAACGAGAGAGTGTGGTAAGAGGAGGGGGGGCTGCCTGGCTGTGTATGTAAACACGAAATGGTGCAAGCCCGGACATTGCACAGTGAAGGAGCAGCTGTGTAACAAAGACATTGAACTGTTGGCTATTGGCATGGGGCCATATTATCTGCCATTATCTGAGTTCTCACATGATGCTCGTGAAGCTTTGCTCTCCTGCACTAGCAGGTTGCAAACACAGCACCCACAGGCGCTCTCCCTCGTCTCTGGTGACTTTAACCACGCTTCTCCCTCTTCTGTTCTGCCAACATACACCCAGTATGTCACCACAAGAGACAATAGAACATTGGGACTTGTTTTTTGCCAACACCAAGGAGGCTTATTCCTCCTCCCCCCTCCCTCCCCTGGGCAGCTCGGACCACAGCCTTGTACATCTGAGGCCTGTGTATGAACCCATCGTGCGCAGGCAGCCTGTGGTGCCCCGTGTGTTGAGGAGGTGGTCTGCTGAGAGCGAGGAGGCTCTGAGGGACTGCTTCAGCACCACTGTCTGGCCTGAGCTCTATGACCCACATGGCGAGGACATCAACACCATCACAGAGTGCATCACGGACTACATCAACTTCTGTTTTGAGAACACTGTTCCCTCACGGACAGTGCGGTGTTTTCCAAACAACAAGCGGTGGATTAACCGTGAATTGAAGGCTCTGCTGAAGGAGAAGAAGAGAACCTTCAGGTCAGGGAACAAGGAGGAGCTGAGGACTGTGCAAAAGGAGCTGAGGAGGAAGACCAGGCAGGCGGAACCCGGCTACAAGAGGAGGATGGAGGAGCAGCTGCAGCAGAAGAACATTCAGGGAGTGTGGAGGAGCCTGAAAACCATCTCGGGCTTCAAAATCCCCCCTGCCCAGACGGAGGGGGACCTACAGTGGGTTAATGAGCAAAATTCTTACTTCCTGAGATTTGATCAATCGCCCACCCCTCCCCCTGCACAGCTGCATGCTCCCTCTTCCACAGCTGGACAATGGCCCACACCCGTTCCTCTTCACACACCCGGCCCATCAGCTCCCCACTCCACCCGGACCCACCAATCCCCCCAGCACACAGTCCCCCTGCCATCCACTGACTGTCACAGCAGCACAGGTGAAGAGAGAGCTGAAGAGGATTAAAGTAAGGAAGGCAGCAGGACCTGACGGCATCAGCCCCAGGCTCCTTAAGTCCTAACTGTGTGGAGTTATGGAGCATGTCTTCAACATGAGCCTGAAGCTGAGGGTGGTATCACAGGTCTCTGGTTTTTCTCTGGTTAACAACAGAAAGTGAAACTTAATTTAACATTTTGAGAAAGTCACAATAGAAACTACTATTCGATTATCTTGATTATCACCTCCGCTCCACCGGGAGCCCAGCCATGGACCCGCTGCAGTTTGCATACCGGCCTGGCATCAGAGTGGAGGACGCCGTCATCTCCCTGCTGCACCGCTCTCTCGCTCACCTGCAGAAGCCTGGCAGCTCTGTGAGGATCCTGTTCTTTGATCTCTCCAGCGCCTTCAACACCATCCAGCCGCTGCTCCTGAGGGACAAGCTGGAGACTGCTGGTGTGGAGTACGACCTGGCAGAGTGGATCCTGGACTACCTCACAGACCGACCCCAGTTTGTGAGAGCCAGGGACTGTGTGTCTGACACTCTGACCTGCAGTGTGGGGGCGCCCCAGGGCACCGTCCTCACGCCCTTTCTCTTCACCCTCTACACTGCAGACCTCAGACACGACATGGACAGCTGTGTCCTGCAGAAGTTCTCTGACGACTCTCCCATCATCGGACTCATCACGGACGACAATGATGCGGAGTACAGAGGACTGGCGCAGGACTTTGTGGACTGGTGTCAGCGGAACCACCTCCTCATCAACATGGGGAAGACCAAGGAGATGGTGATCGACTTCCGTAGACGCCACTCCACTGCCCCCTCCCCAGTGAACATCCAGGGAAGGGACATTGAGAGAGTGGTCTTATACAAGTACCTGGGTGTTCATCTGAACCACAAACTGGACTGGACTCAAAACACAGACAGGAAGAGCCAGAGTCGGCTCTACCTCCTGAGGAGACTCGGGTCTTTTGGAGTGACAGGCCCACTCCTGAAGACCTTCTATGACTCTGTGGTGGCATCAGCCCTCCTGTACGGTGTGGCCTGCTGGAGCAGCAGCATCACAGAGAGGGAGAGGAAGAAGCTGGACAAAGTCATCAAGAAGTCCAGCTCCGTCCTGGGCTGCACTCTGGACTCGGTGCAGGAGGTGGGGGACAGAAGGGTCCTGGCTAAATTCACATCTATGCTGGACCATGAGTCTCACCCCCTGCAGGACACTCTGTCCGCTCTGGAGAGCAGCTTCAGTGAGAGACTGATCCACCCTCACTGTATGAAGGAGTGTGAAGGAGGTTTCGCAGGTCTATCCTTCCTGCTGATGTCAGACTTTATAACAAACACTGCTAACCCTGAACACGTGCAATACTGACTTAACCATGTGAAATACCGGCCTAATGTGCAATACCGTCATATTCATGTGCAATAACTGTCGTACTCAGACGCAATAATGTCACATTTATGAGCATATAACTGATGTAAATAGAGTGTTTACTTTACCATTATTATTAGTATTATTTTGTCTTACGCTAGCTGTTTTTTTTTTTCTATTTCATCTTTATTTTTCCCCTCCATTCCTTATTAAGAAATGAGAGGTTCTGTCTATAGGAGTTTTTGTTTATATCTTATCTTATCTTATCTTATCATCACCAGTCTGAGTTCATCTACATGCTGCCTCCATGTGTTACCCACTAGATTTCTGAAGTCTGTGCTGAACAGCTTATTAGCACCACTAACTCACATAGTCAACATGTGGCTTCAATCTGGAACATTTCCAATGCCTTTGAAAACTGCGGCCATAAAGCCTCTCCTAAAGAAAAGCAGTCTTGATGCAGCAGTACTGAGTCATTACCGGCCCATCTCTAATCTGCCATTTTGGGGCAAAGTCCTTGAAAAGGTTGTTTACCAACAGCTCACAGATTTCCTCTAATAAACAACTCATTTGACGTTTTTCAGTCAGGTTTTAGACCTCATCACGGCACTGAGACTGCTCTTGTAACAAATGACATCCGCCTGAACACTGACACGCCTCAGTCTTAATTCTGTTTGATCTGAGTGCTGCTTTTCGATCATGGGATCCTCTTACAGAGACTAGATGACTGGGTGGGCATCACTAGCACTGCCCTAAATTGGTTAAGGTCCTATCTGGAAGACAGGAAGTACTTTGTTGAAATTGGTAACTGTGTCCTATCACAATTATGCAGACAACACTCAGATCTATGTTTCATTGTCGGCAGGTGAATATGGACCAGTGGATTCACTCTGTCTCTGCATCCAACAGATCAGTGTGTGGATGCAAAACAACTTTATTCAGCTGAACTCAGACAAGACTGAAATCATCATTTTAGACAAGTTAGAAATCTCGGGGTAATAATGGACTCATACTTGAACTTTAACAGCCACGTCAAATCAATAACATCAGCAGCTTTTTACCATCTAAAAAACATCAAAAATATAGTAAACCAGATTTGGAGGGACTTATCCATGAGTTTGTCTACAGTAGATTAGACTACTGTAACGGCCTGCTCACTGGCCTCTCCAAACGAGCTGTAAAACAGCTGCAGTACATCCAGAACGCTGCTGCTCGGGTCCTGACTAGAACCAGGAAGTGTCCTCAGGTCTCTGCACTGCCCCCTGTGGCTCAGAGAATAGACTTTAAAGCAACTTTGCTTGTGTACAAGTCTCTCCATGGCCTAGGACCAAAGTACATCTGGGACATGTTAGTGCTATATGAACCAACTCGGACTCTGTGGACCTCAGGGACCAGCCTCCTGCTGGTGCCAGAGTCAGGACTAAACATAGGGAATCTGCTTTTCAGTTTAATGGAGCTAAAATCTGGAACAGTCTTCATGAAGATGTGTGACAGGCTTCTACTCTGACAATGTTCAAATCTAAGCTAAAAACGTTTTTTTTTGTGTCTTAAACCCGTCTTGTGATTTCTGTCATGTCATGTCTGTGATTTTAACACATATTTTCCTGTTGTGTGAAGCACTTTGAATTGCCTTGTGTAGAAATTATGCTCTACAAATAAACTTGCCTTACCTTGCCTTAACGAGATCCCAAAAACAAAAATGCTTTAGATGCCCTGGCCTCTTTCAGTGTCAATTGGTTACAAACCAATTTTTTAAAATAATTTTGGCAGTCTAGATTTTGTTCCTGTAGTATGCCTTTGATAACCAAGATTCCGTTTGCTCTGTCAAAATAGAGACAGTTGCGTTTTTGGACTTTACTCCACATGGGTTGGTTCTGTGGAACAACAGGTCAATACTAATCAACATCAATAATCACTATTCAAGCCTGATTTAACAGGGGAATTCTGTTTGCAACTGATATAATTGACTGTAATGATGGACTGTTGAACCAAGATTGTGTTACACAGAGAATCTCGTAACATTTGTAAAGCTGTTCCCACAGCCTCAATCCATCTTATCCAAAATTCCATTATTCATTCCAATGTTACATCCTCCTTACAGAGTTTAAAATGTATAATGTAATAACACATTTCTTACAGTTACATTCAAATCCATACTGTTCCATCATTAGAATAAACTGAATGTGTTGTTAATTCAGCCTTGTGTGCTGGCTGGAAAAGACCTTCTCCAAATATGTCAAATGCCCTATTCCACCTAATGTCAAAGAAACATATTTTAATAGATTTAATTGACATTGATTTAAATTGAAAAAAGACAGAGTGTGCCTTTCAGGATTTCCCTGATGAAACTTTAGGGCACCTTTTCTTGAATGTGTAATATGTGTCAAACATTCTGGAGTGATATTAGACGGTGGTTGTCTTTTGTAAAATATTCCTAATGTAAAAGTAAATGTTAATCATATCTTATATTTTGTGAATGCAAAGATATTCGAGGTTGTGACTGTTGTTTCCCTTCTAGCCAAGAACCATAATCACTGTTGTAAGTGAAGCAACTCTAGCTCCTGCTTTAGTCATTTTAAAAAAATAATTACAATTATATTATTCCTCCCTGAGACTGACACAATCTGACTATGTCCAACATTTTTACATGCAACGTCGAAGTTTTTTTGGTGCTCCATTGCATGCCTCACAAAAGTGTAATCCCCTTGTTTATTGTTGATATTGTTCAATTCATGACATGTTATTTATTACCTCTGCAAAATTGTAATGTAGGTATTCAATTAAAAATAAGATACATTATGCATTGGAAATATAATATTTGTACACAAGTGTTATGCGTCGATAAACAGGAAACAGGTTCAGCAATAAAGTCACCATCGCCAGACAGATATAAAAGTATTATTTTGTCTTGTCATATCTGCTTTTTGTCCTCTTGTTTTCACCTGTGATTGCGTTCTCTCTTGTCCAGTCCTCTCGCTCAAAAGCGTTCCAGGAGCAAAAGCGAGACCACTTTGGACACCAGACCTCTCATGGTTCACTTTGGATCGCTTATATAGACCACTAGGATCCACTTAAGGCCGTAGAGACACTATCGGACCCTCAGAACCCCTTTACAACCGCTTCACAAACTTAATTGTGATACAATCTGGGGCTGTAATCAAACTTGATACTGTTTAGTTCATGGCATTCATACACTAAACTTCCTAGTACCAAATTAGGTGCAATTGTCAACTACTTGAATCCTCACAATTTTCTACATCCAAGAAGTGGAAGAAGAGGAAAATTAATGTCTGATCACATGGACCAGGCAAATATTTTTTTCTTTTCTGATTCTTAAAAGCTTTAGCCAGGTAAGACATCTTTGGCCCTGTAACAAATCTAGTTTTGATCTCTATGTGTGTGTCGTTTGTGGCATTATTTCATTTGAAAATGACGACTCGCGTTGCTAAACAAAGTGTGTCCCCTGACCTAATCCAAACCGCCACACTGACTGTGAGAATGGACTGAAACACGAACTTGGACAATGAGACAGGGTTCTTCTAAAGTTTGCCGTTTTTAGTGCAGTGGCCTTAAAGTGCCTATGACAGGATTTAGCGATTTTCTAAATTTGACTTTATTTGGTGTATTTATACCTGTTGTACATATAAATCTTTATGCATAAATTACACAAAACTGCTTTTTTGACATTCTAAACAAAAAATTAACAAAATAAAGCTGCTCTCATATATTTCTATTTGTCAAATTAAAAAATTGTGACATTAGATTATTAGATTTGCCCAGTGTTTTTTGGGTAATTTCCCAATTTCAAACAGGAAGTGAAGTTATAAACCTAAAGAAATATGCTTATTCTGTGATAACATTTAAAAAAAAATGTTTTAGTTTTTTTAATATTTAAGTTTATCTGCATTTTAGTTCCGTGAATTGTCCGACCAGTCAGAAGCACTTCAAATCTGCTGCTGTCTGTAGAGGGTGATATTTGGTTTGGGCCTTAACTGCTTAAAGGAAACATTTATTTTAACACTTAAACACGACGATGACATTGCACAAATGTGACTACACTGCTCTCTTATGAGTCAGTAGTAAACAGGGTTGAGAATATCTAAAAAATAACTTAATAAACCTTCTTATACAGAACTGTGTAGTATAGGTTTGTAATATCAAATCATATATTTTAGGCAAGATTATCAAAATCAGCCTCACGTATCAGGCCAAAAAGATCGACCATGTGATGCTTTGGACTCAATTAAATGTAGTATTTTGGTGAAAAAAACAACATATAGATTCTTCTCACTTTAAACCTCCAGAGTCCCCCGATGTCATGGCTGCTCTCGAAGCATGTGGGCTGCAGTCCTTCCTCCAGACAGGTTTTGAGACTGCTCAGACCCGAGAGACCAGCGCCGATCACTGCCACACGCTTGACCATCCTGGAGTCCAAGCAGAAGTCAAGTGGTCAAAGAGTAGAGCTCACAATGTGCAGTTACAAGTGTCTATTCTGAGACTTAAACCTGTTTTGCCATCATGTTGACCAGGGCTAAACAAATGTAACCTTATAAAACCTTAATGTAACTTGCGTTCACACTTTTGGCCCCCAGTTTTATAAAGTCCACTCACGTCCTGGATAAAGAGTGAGCGATGCAGATGGTTCACCAGATGCAATGCCCTTTGTCCGTGATTCTGGGTGAGTTTTCTGGGCTTGAGCCGGCTGAACAGTTGTTGGGTTGGTTTAATGAGTACCACATGTGAGGGGGAGTGTCAGGGTCCTTCAAGATCAGACCAGTTTAGTGGTTAGTGTCTTTTCTTTTACATTAGTGGTGGGTCTATTTCCAGACAGTGAGACAGTGGCAACAAGTTTTATCTGGGTCTTCAATCAGCTTATTTATGGTCTTTGCCAAAGTTTTACCTGAAATGCAAAAAAGGTAGAAATATTCCCCTCATTAGTCATCATCTGGATTTACAGTCATAATAATGGAATAAGGAGGATAGTGTGTGTGACAGCTCAAAGTTGCTTCACAATTCCATATGTTGTTGTTTTTCACTTCACAGTCAGTGGTTAAAAGCCTGAAAAACCACTAGCAATCGTTCACACACTCCAAGTGGGTGTCTTGCCTAAGGACACAACAACAGTTTTCCCAGTGTGTCACAGCACTGACCGGGTCAGAAATCACACTCCCGCTAGAACACATTGTTCAATAAAACAACAACCAGTTTCTGTTAATAAGTTGTATAAATATGTTAGTAAGATAAAACACTAGAGGTCAGTGTTTAGTCACTTCCATGGTCGCCACTCACAGCAGCAGCTCCCATGATGCATTTGACAAACTTTCCCCACCTTTCCCCGCTCTTTTACACGTGTTTTATCTCAACTTTGCGCTTCGTTCTGTCACGTAGCGCATTTCACCAAACAGCAGCAGAAACGGCGTGATAAAAAAAAGAAAAGTGCGTGTGCACATGTTCAGACCGTGAGTGAGCCCGCTGTGCGCGCTAAATATATTCCCCAGCGCCATGTTAAAAGGCTGATCCTTCTACGGTCATTGATATGATGATTGGTTTGTTCACGAGACTTCGTGATGGGTGCGGGCCAATCATGTTACGCAGCTGCGCCTCAGCCTTTCTGACCCCGACCGGGATCACCAGTAAGAATGTATTAAAATGAAGGATAGTGTCAAACATTATTATCAGGGAAAATGAATCTTAATACGCAACACGAAGACAAGATTCCATTACCAGCAAATTGAAATTTTTCTGTAATTTAATTTGCGCAATCACTCCACAATATATTGCACGAAATTCTCACATTTTGATGCCCTTGTATTTTAAAGATGCACTATCACCTCTCCATGGAGATACGTTTCAACTGTTATTGTTGTTGTTGTTGTTGTTGTGGTGGTGGTGGTGTTACTTTTAATGGCGGTTGACAGCCAACTGAAAAGGTGCATTTTCACCTTCTGTAGTTGTACGTCTTCAAAGTATGTGATTTACGCCATACCTAGGGTGACCAGACGTCCCTATATACCCGGGACAGTCCCAGTTTTGAGCCCTGTGTCCCGTGTCCCAGCAGATGATTTGTCCCAGTTTTTTTCAAGACATGTCGCAGTTGTCCCAGTTTTGCCCACTTTGAGACCTGCCAACAGTCAAGAAGGGAATATATTGTTGTTTCTTAAGCCAAAATAGAGAAAATCTGGCTTTCAGAATAACCAAAACACAAAAGATGCACTCATTTCCACAGATAAAAGACTCTCAGATTATACACTGACTCACATGTGAGTCGTGAAAGAGGTATGAATGATCGAGTCCGTACAATTTTTTTTACAACACCTTTATTATTACTTCCCATCCCAACCCCCGGGTGTGTCTCAGTGTTTAAATTTTAAAATCTGGTCACCCTAGCCGTACCGTTAAAAAAAAAGGGAAGGACAGAGAGAGAGAGAAAAGAGGGAGAAAGCCTGTCTTACTGTGGAACGTTTCACGTATCTCAACATTCCAGAATCCCTAAAACTGAGCTGAGAATTCCCTGTGCAGCTGTCAGGTGTGTGGAACTGGTTTATGGTTTCATGTATGTTCATGCTTGTGACTATTGGGCCTATTTACATGGAACAAAAACTGGCAAAAAAGTTCTACGGCTTCTCTGTCTCAAAAAAACAAAAGTTTATAAAATTGCTTTAGGAAGTGGTGCAATTATTCAATTTAAAAAGCATGATTGTTGTCAGTAGAAAGGATTTTAAACCATGAAATAAAACAAGTTTGTGGAGCCAAAACCAAACAAATAACTAGGAGGAGTACCATTTGTGGATTTCTATTTTGGATATTTCATTCAAAAACAGTGAGACTTCAGATCGAAAACTTAGCTATAACAAAAAATAAGCAATTTCGTTGTTATGTGCATTATTATGTGCACTGGTTTGGATGTTGTCCTCACAGAGCATCATCACAGATTATGCATGAGACGCTCCAGCAGCAGTGCTGAGCAGTACGTGGGAGGGACTGCTGCAAATGACTGTGGGACTCGTTCTGGCGATAAAAACGCCATACATCTATCGGAAATTACTAATTAAAATGTTTGTGGGGTGTCAGATTCTAAAAACAAGACATCTTGAAACTAATAAAAATAAAGAACGTGTGCATGCAAAAAAATAAATAATTACATCTCCACCTTTATCTTATAAGATAAGATATGCCTTTATTTGTCCCACAACGGAGAAATTCCAGTGTTGCAACACCAAGACACTCTTATAAAAACCTCTTATACTATACAATAATAACAATAGTGACACTCTTATTTACAGCTGTTATATGGGAGAATATTGCACCAAACAGTATTGCACATCAATATGACAGTATTGCACATGATTATGAAGATGAATGACACATGTTCAGGGTTAACAGTGTTTGTTGTAGTCTGACAGCAGCAGGAAGGAAAGACCTGCGAAACGTCTCCTTCACACAGGGTGGGTGGATCAGTCTGTCACTGAAGCTGCTCTCCAGAGTGGACAGTGTCCTACAGGGGGTGAGACTCATGGTCCAGCATGAACAGTGAATTGTTACATGGTGCTCCTTTAATTTGTTGTTTGTGCATTCATTTTATTTTCATTTCACAGACTGTTTTATTAAATAATCATAATACATAATATTCCAAAATCAAAAAACATAAATATATAAAAGGCAGATCAAAATAACCCTAAAGATGAGCGATAACAAATTGGAGAAACTACAAGTTATCCCGGAAATGACGTGTTCTCGCGACATTTAGCTGACGCTCGAGACTTCCGCCGCAAACAGAAATGTCGTCTCCCTGAACTCACATGTGGCACCGGCGAGTCAAGATAAACACAAATTTGACTTAAATACTCAACAAAACGGTGGATTTACAATCGGATATCGGGGGAAGAGTTTGAGAGACAACAGAACGCTAAAATGCAGCATGACGACGTAAGTCTGACTAGTTTAAACCAGATAAAGGCTATTGCTATTGCTAAAGCTAAGTGTGTAGCTGGTAAGTAAGTAAAATGAAAAGTAAAGCAAAAAATCATCAGTTTATTTAAGTAATTATGACCTCATGGATCATTTTAAATAGGATTTTCCTAAATGTGGATCAATATTAAACCATAATAAATCAATACTGTGGATTGCTCACACGTGGACGGATCGTGTTTGTGACAGAACTGTATAAAAGTTGCATTGAATAGACCCTTTAAAAGTTATTCTAAATTCCTAAACGGAGGTAAAAGTTTCAAGGTACTGGAGAGAATATAATAATGTGATTTCACTGGAGAAACCCAGACAAAACCCAGATGCAGGTGAGTGACATCAGTGCTGCTTTAAACACATTTAACATTAGATTTTACGCATTTGTTAATTCAACAGCAGATTATTATTGACACCTTTTTGTATTCTTGTTCAATAATACATTTTTTGGCTCAATATTTATCATGCGTACTATCCTGCGTTGGATGTTTTTGTGTGAGTCACATACATTTGTTATGTATTGTATATTGAGATATTTTTCTGTAACAATGTTTTGCACTTGAAAATGTGTTCTCATGTCAGGACTTCAGTGAAGCTCAAATACAATTTTTAGGCTAGAAATGTGTATTCTTCCATTTTTGTAATAGAAAAGCAAATACCAGGGCCTAAACCAGGACCAAAACCAGGGCTAAATTAGAACTTTCAAGACGTCTTTCTTTTACAGGTGATCTGGGACATCATCGGAAACAAACAATTCTGTTCCTACAAAGTCAAGTGAGTCTCTGAAATATCAGTATATTAAAAATCACGAACAATTTTCTAGTTTTTGCTTCTAATTTTTTCTAGAACAAAAAGTCAGAATTTTTGTCGAAATGAGTACAGCCTCACCGGCCTGTGCAACCGCTCCTCGTGCCCTCTCGCCAACAGCCAGTATGCCACCATCAGGGAGGAGAAAGGTACTGCAACGACTACTCTTAACTACTACTACTAACTCTCTTAAAACTAGTGTGTACTACCAGTTAGTTTAGGTGTAAGTATCAGACAAATGTGAAATGACTTTTAAAATGACAGCGTCGTTGCCATAACTACTGTTTCTATCCTTCAGGTCAGTGCTTCCTGTACATGAAGGTGATCGAGAGGGCTGCGTTTCCCGCCAAAATGTGGGAAAAGGTCAGACATGCTTTTTTATTTTTTCTCTCAATTAAATCAGTTTAACTCGAGGTCGATATGCAACTTTATCCATCCATTTTCTTCCGCTTATCCGGGGCCAGGTCGCGGGGGCAGCAGTCTAAGCAGGGACTCCCCGACTTCCTCCTCCCCAGACACTTAGTCTAGCTCCTCAGGGGGGATCCTGAGGCGATCTTAGGCCAGCCGAGAGACATGGTCCCTCCAGCGTGTCCTGGGTCTTCCACGGGCCTCTTCCCGGTGGGACGGGCCCAAAACACCTCCCCAGGAGGCATCTGGAACAGATGTCTGAGCCACCTCAGCTGGCTCCTCTCGACGTGGAGGAGCAGCGGCTCTACTCCGAGCTCTTCTCGTGTGACTGAGCTCCTCACCCTATCTCTAAGGGAGCGTCCAGCCACCCGGTAGAGGAAACTAATTTCCACCGCTTGTATCCGCGATCTTGTCCTTTCGATCATTACCCAAAGTTTATGACCATAGGTGAGGCAAGGAATGTAGATTGACTGGTAAATTGAGAGCTTTGCTTTTGGCTCCTTCTTTACCACAACAGTTCGACACAGCGACTGCATCACTTCCGCCTGTCAATCTCACGCTCCATCCTTCCCTCACTCGTGAACAAGACCCCAAGATACTTGAACTCCGCCACTTGGGGCAAGGACTCCCCACCCACCCGGAGAGGGCAAGCCACCTTTTTCCGGTTGAGAACCATGGCCTTCGGATTTGGAGGTGCTGATTCTCATCCCAGCCGCTTCACACTCGGCTGCAAACCGTCCCAGTGCATGTTGCAGGTTCGGGTTTGATGGCGCCATCAGGACAACATCGTCTCCAAACAGCAGAGATGAGATCCTGTGGTCCCCAAACCGGACACCCTCTGACCCCTGACTGCGCCTAGAAATTCTGTCCATAAAAACTATGAACAGAACCGGTGACAAAGGGCAGAGTTCAACATGCACTGGAAACAGGTCTGACTTACTGCTGGCAATGCGAACACACCTCTTGCTCCGGTTATACAGGGACCGGACAGCCCTGAGCAAAGGGCCCCGGACCCCGTACTCCCGGAGCACCCCTCAAAGGACCCCCCAAAGGACCCCCCAAGGGACACGGTCGAAAGCCTTCTCCAGATTCACAAAGCACATGTGGACTGGTTGGGCAAACTCCCATGAACCCTCGAGCACCCGATGGAGGGTATAGAGCTGGTCCAGTGTTCAATGACCAGGACGAAAACCACTCTGCTCCTCCTGAATTTGAGGTTCGACTATCGATCGGATTCTCCTCCCCAGCACCTTGGAATAGACCTTACCTGGGGAGGTAAGGTCCCAGTCAGATCCTGGGGGAGGCTGAGGAGTGTGATCCCTCTGTAGTTGGAACACACCCTCCGGTCCCCCTTCTTAAACAGAGGGACCACCACCCCGGTCTGCCAGTTCAGAGGCACTGTACCCGACCGCCACGCGATGTTGCAGAGACGTCTCAGCCAAGACAGTCCCACATCATCCAGAGACTTTAGGTACTCAGGGCGGATCTCATCCAACCCCGGAGCCCTGCCACCGAGGAGTTTGCGAACAACCTCAGTGACTTCAGCTTGGGTGATGGACGAGTCAGCCTCCGAGTCCTCAGTCTCTGCTTCCTCTTCGAAACACGTGACAGAGGGATTAAGGAGATCCACAAAGTATTCCTTCCACCGACCGATGACCTCCCCAGTCGAGGTCAGCAGATCTCCACCCGCACCGTAAACAGTGTTGGTGAAGCACTGCTCTACCCTCCTGAGGCGCCGGACTTTTTGCCAGAATTTCTTTGGGGCTGACCGATAGTCCTCCTCCATGGCCTCCCCGAACTCCTCATAATCCTGGGTTTTGCCTCTGCGACAGCACAAGGTGTTGGTTCTAGGAGAGGTGCAACATTATTTATCCCAAAAATATTTCAAAATTTTTTGAAAATTGGTACACTATAAATATGAATTAATAATTAATATATCCTCATCACTTATTGTTTGTTCTTCTCGTATGTGGTGATTTAAAGGTGCACTATTGTAACCTGTTGGTCTCCATGGAAATGTACAGTATGGCATTTAACTTGTCTATCTCCATGGAGACAATCGGAGCTCATTGTAAAAATGTAGGTTTGTGTATTTTTGAGAAATAAAAAGCTGTATTTGAATAGTTGTAATGTAGTGAATTATATAATGCCATACTGCGGAACATTCCTGAAGAGTGATGACATTTCATGGAGAAAACTTCCATAGTGCACCTTTTAATGCATAGATGAGCATTATAGACGGTTTAAAACTCTCAGTGGTTGTTGATCCCGTGTGACTGAGGATGAGGCGTGTTTCAGGTGAAGCTGAGCAGAAACTATGAGAAGGCTCTGGAGCAGATCGACGAGAACCTGATCTACTGGGCCCGCTTCATACGGCACAAGTGCAAACAGCGATTCACCAAGATCACGCAGTATCTTATCCGCATGCGCAAACTGGAGCTTAAGAGACGGTGAGGCCCCTGGTTTTAGTCTCCTGATTTTAGTCTCCTGATTTTAGTCTCAAAATAAATAAAGTTATTGAGGAAAAGTTGCAGAACAGTGTGTCTATACTCAAAACTCTAACTTTATAATCATTTAAACTTTGACTGTTTCTAACGTGTTTTAGGAGAAAGCTGGTTCCTCTGAGTCGCAAAGTGGAGCAGCGAGAGAAACGAAAAGAGGTTTGTGCTATA
The DNA here is from genome assembly GCF_026437365.1 of Eucyclogobius newberryi. Taxonomy (NCBI): domain Eukaryota; kingdom Metazoa; phylum Chordata; class Actinopteri; order Gobiiformes; family Gobiidae; genus Eucyclogobius; species Eucyclogobius newberryi. The sequence goes on along the minus strand of NW_027316278.1, from coordinate 35,372,162 downwards.
AAAAAAAAAAAAAAGGAAAAAGATGGGGAAATAATCATGAAATTCTCTCGAAACATGGACTAAATGTTTACACAATTTTGCCTGTGTTTCAGGAAAAGGCCCTGATCGCTGCACAACTTGACAACGCCATCGAGAAGGAGCTGCTAGAGAGACTCAAACAGGGAACGGTACGAACCAGGACTGGACCGTGACTGAAGCTGGACCAGGACAGGACCAGGACGGGACCAAGAACATTAGACCGTCAGAATTGCATGCTAAATGTGGTGTTTTTGTTTGGTTTTCAGTACGGAGACATCTATAACTTCCCGGTGCACGCCTTCGACAGAGCTCTGGAGCAGCAGGACGAGGAGAGCGAGGAAGAGGAGGGGGAAGTGGAGGGGGAAGAGGAAGATGATGAGGTAAATCCAATCCACGGTTTATAGAGCACTTTTCATAAACCGTTTGACAGTAATAGTTTAATTTTACTAGTCCCAAAACCAAATAGCAATAAATAAAATTAAACAAAACCACACAACTTAAGTGGTGTGAGGCGAGAGTTTTTTTAATTTGTTGTTTCACGGACTTTCCTTAGCATATTTTAAGAGGGGAGGACGGAATAAAAATAACATTTTATTTTTACGTGATCAAATCACATTTCTACCATCCCGAAGTCGGAGTTGAATTCAAAAATAACATTTTATTCTAAATACATCTCTTGGATTCTTAGAATATAGGCCCTACTACCACCTCTACATTATCTACATAATTATAGTTATCAATGCAAGAAATTGAAAATAACCCTTATTATACTGAGTGGTGTACAAAAATGCCTTCAAAAAAGATGGCTCCAGCAAAATGTCAATGATGTAAGATAATAGATGCATCACTGGTGTGCAGCCAGTTCACAATATTTTAAAGTAGACTACAAAAAGTGATTGCCTTAACCCTAAGCCTGATGAATGAATTAACTATGACGGCCTGTATTAATTTTTAACACCCTTACATCCATTGTAATTTGTTTTTAAAGTAAACATTCGTTCAATAGCTTTCAGAGATGGACCGCTACTGTTGCAATGTCATAAACTAACAGTTTAATGGAAGGTGGAACTCACAGTGATCAGACAGAAAGTAGTCCCAGACTGAGAGCTTCTCAGAAAATGAATCATCCCGTGACCAAACAAGTCTGTTTGATATGCTTTATTGAGTCTTGACAGAAACACAAAGTGCGCAATGAATGAAAATGTCTTACTGAGCTAGCTTAAATTTGGTCACGGTGATTTAGTTAGGGTTAGGGTTAGGGTTAGGATTCCTACGCTCTGGCGTAGGAATCTTTCACAAGCTCGAGTTGTGTACACACAGCTCAGATCAACTCATCGGGACAGGTAGTAGCCTTACAATGCCTTCAGATGAGAACGAGTGACTCCACAGACGAGCTCGACATGTCGACATGAGTAGAACTTGTGCTACTTAAATGGCAACGACAAAATGATTCTGATATAATCGGTCAAGACACGTATTCCTCATTTCCTCGTTCGAACACGAGCCCAAGCCAAAGCCACGCCCACCCTGCATCCTTTAAGTTAATCTACCGGTCGATCTCATGGATCTATGTTAGATCTAGGAAGCCGTGAGTTGCGAGAGTTTTAAAGCTCTGACGTTCTGATGCAAGTGATCTCTGTGTCGGAGTTGCTGGTGCAAAATAATCTTTTCTTTTTATTGAGGTTTTTTCCAAAATAACTGCGGAAAATCCGAGAAAACTGAAAAAAAAGCGTTTTATTTTTTATTGTTGGATCTTCGTTTTTTGACGTTGGCGGGCTCGTCAAACAACTTATTAAAAACTCTCGACTTAGAAAGAGAATAAATGTGGAGGAAGACTCAGGAGGTAAACTTTTATGTTTCTCTAGACTATACAGATTAAAACACTTTTTATACATAAGACGGCGGCACTATTAAATCAAAACGTCAAAGAAGAATCGGTAATGCCCTTTAGGCAAGAATTTGTTGCTTCACGGATTTTCCTTGGCATTTTTAAAAGGGGAGGACGAAATAAAAATACGTTTCTACAAATCACGGAGAATGTTTTAATATTAGTGCGGGTTGGTGCCAGTGGTAAATATTAGTCAAGTGTCAGTTTGTGAAAATAATGATTGAATAAAACAGATGTAAATGACAAGAACTCCCTTCAAAACAAAGATTACATGCGTTTAATTGTCAAATCATATCTTTTGTGTAATTTATATGGATTTTGGCCTTGTTTATAGTACGTTTTGAGATGGTTTTTGTGTTGAATCTTAAATTAATGAAATAAAACGTGAAATAATAACATGCAAAATCCAAACTGTTGTTTCAGGACGTGGGGAAGAGGGAGTTTGTGGCGGACGAGGACGTGGATGAGAGCGACCTCAGCGACTTCGAGGTGAACAAAACGAGTCATATCACATCAGTGTAACATGTATACAGCAGAAGAGTGCGTATGTGATTTATCTACACTCAACACATTAAGGAACATAGTAGTAATATATACTGCAGATGTGGGCAATATATCGAAAATTTAGATGATATTGTGAATGTTATTTTGAAGATATGCTAAATTTGGATAGCGAGTATATTGTTCATAGTAAAAAATAAAATTGAGATACAATTTTTGCCAATATTGCCCAGCCCTAATAAATTATCGGCTTTGTAAGTTTTGCAGTGAGTAAGAAAAACCACATGTAAAAAACATTTAGCAAGAAGAAGACGGACCACTAAGACAATGGTGATTTAGTCGACCAGAAGTTCAGCAGAAAGGAGAAGACATGGAAAGAGTTGGCTGAAGATATAAGAGTTTAATGTGCCTCGATCAGAGCTTCTCCAAGGGAGGGGCAAAGAGATGTGCCAAGGGGGGGAGTGAGAAGTTTGGGCAGATGTGTTTTGAGCAACAGCAGAGGAGCGGAGCTGCCCCGAGCTCACACACGTCTGGCCCGAGGTTAGGACAAGCTGCGGCTTCGGCCTCCGCGCTCCTCCACCTCCCTTTCTGCATTGATCCAGTGACGTGCGGTGAGGTTCAGGGCGAGTGAGGCACCCCAACATTTTTTGGGGGACAAGCGGGAGTCGAACACACTTTCTTTTGGTTTTTGAGGCCGTGTCGCTAACCATTAGGCCATGTGTTTAATAATAATAAGTGACGCGAGCGTTTTTAGACATATAGCTCCAACTAAAGCAACCCGTCCTCCAGTGTAGGTCTTTCTTTACTTATAACCTCTTGCTTTGATTGAAAATCCAGATTTGCGAAACGTTTTAACTTGGAAATCTAATCGTCCAGATTCTACATACACAATTGTAGGGTCTCAAAACTACATGTATTCAGTTTATGATTAAGGAAGATTTCTTAGCAGAAACGAGACAAGACGGGGCACCAGGGTTAAACCCAAAGAGCTAAGATACGGTCCTTAATCGCGCTCGTTAAAAAGGTCTGAAGGGTGTTTCACGATTCAGGGACTTACACATAGTCTAATCAAACAAACAATAGTCAATAACTCTTTCGTGTAGTTTATTTATCAAAAGGGTAATCAAAACACCGGAGCAGAAATGCGCACAGGTAAATCACAGGTGATGTTATATCAGATTTAACAGCAGATTTCATGCAGATAATGTTAAACCAGGGTTTTGCCTTTGATAACCAAACGTGTCTATGCTAATCTATATCAAAAAGAGGGAAAGTGAGAAGCTAAAGGGGGAAGGGACAGCTGAGCTCTACCCAAATCACGCCACAAGCGAACCGCACAGTTGTCTCGGCTTACGGTTCCGTAGAGATTCGGTCCGACTGGTCCTTGTCCGCGGACGAGGTCCGTAGCGGGGCGTCGCGTGGAGCGGTGTGGCGGCGAAGGTTCGTGAAGCGAGCGGCGGCCGTGGAGCTGGCGGCGGTCGGGGAGCGATGCGTCGCGTGTGGTGGAGGAGGCTGCGACGTGCTGTAGGGTCCTTGGCGCCAGGGAGCGGAGGAGGCTGCGCCGGGGAGCGATGCGTCCCGTGGAGCGGAGGAGGCTGCGACCTCCTTGAAGCGGCGGCGGCAGCGGAGGCGATGTCGGGGAGTTCCTTGGCGGTAGAACGCTTTAGCGGTGTGTTAGCTCCTCACGCGGCCTTTACTCAGATGAGGACGTAGCGCTGATCCACGTAAACTGCGTAGATTACTTCAAAAAGAAAAGAAACGAAGTAGCAAAGAAAGTCTCTGTCCGGTTTAGCGCTTAAGCGTAGTTCCAGGTAGTTCCAGGTAGTTCCAGGTAGTTTCAGGTGGTTTCAGAGTCCTAGACTGGCATGGCCTTGTCGACCACGTGACGGACGGATTTTGTTGAGACAAAGGAAAAGTGAAAGGCCTGTCCGTGGAGACAGCTTTCAGAGAGAGGACAAAGGGGATGAAGAGAACAAGAGGAGAACAAAAAAAAGCGTTTCTAGCTTGGAGCGTCCTTTTGATACCTGGCCCGCAGGGCATGCTGGGAGCGAAAGGGGCGGGCGCTACTGCGAAAACTTCCTGTTTAACATTTTCCTGACCGAGAAAATAAAACTGGAGTAACGTAAATAATAATGGCAAAAACATTGAACCCTGTTTTAACATTTACACGTTAAACACTTTTGGCAGTTTGTGCACATTATTTCTTGAGGTAGACACATTTTACATCTTCTTTCACCTGTGATAAAAAATATCGAGTTAAAGCATTGGGAATATAAAACCTTAAACAGTGGAAAAATACGTAACACAAGGTGAAACATGAGTTGATTCGAAAAACATTCATGGCATAATCACATAAAACAGTTCATCGGGGCGTCTTCCTGTAAGACTGTGGGGAGAAGAAGGTCTTTTTATCACACAAGTCACAGCGGCTCCCCTGCGGTGAGGGACAGAGGGAGAACGAAAAACCCCCAATGTTCAAAGAGAGATTTTCTGTTATCTGGCCGTGGAATGTCCATCTCCATTCCCCTACACAATTATAAGGCAGAAGATAGTGAAACCTGTCCACACACGGCCGGGCTCAGGAGCATGCGCATTACATGCACCTTCCATGAGGCGCATGAAATGAAACCTCCCCTGAGTGAACTTTTACTGTGGTTTTATAATGAATCTGTGAGCCTAAAACACACTTCAGAAATACATTTCATACATTATCGAGAATATGGAAGCACTGAGCACATCGTCAGGGTGTTTTATTTGTTATAAACAGAGGGAGAGCGAGTGACACATCATTTGCATTGCAAAAAATACAAATTCTCGAGGCATGGATTAATTTTGTATCTCTTAAGGCGGGCGCACGAGAAAGTTTGAGAAGCACTGGCCTAGATATATGTGATAATTAATAGTTTTTAAAGCTTTTGGCACACCCTGTTTTAAGTCGGCGAGTTTATCGGCAGAGCATGTCTTTAATTGACAGAGCATTACATTAAATCAAAAAAGTTAATTTACTGGGCATCTAAATAAAATTTTAGACTTTCAATATTTTAATTTAGCTTTCCATGTATAAAATCATGCTATTAACTATTGCTATTGAATAATAACTTTTGCATGATTAAATGTTTCAAGTAGAACATCCAATCAAAAGCGGTCTTTACAAATGTACTTTTTGTTTTCAGGAAATGAACAAATTGCAAACGAGCAGCGACGAGGAAGAGCAGGACGAAACATCGAGTGAAGAGGAAGAAGAGGAGGAAATGGAGACCCAACTACAAAAAGACACTGGACTACAACCTAAGAAGAAGAAGCTGTCCAAAGGCAAAGGTCCCGCGAACGGCGCTGACCCCCGCAGGAAACGAGCTTACGTCGAAATAGAGTACGAGCGAGAGACCGAGCCCGTCTCCAAGAGCAAGAACACGTAAAACTGGCCAATCAGGCGCCAGGACGGACTGTCAGTCAAAGCCCACGTCGCAGGACAGTCAATCGGGACAGACACAGACTCAAATCATCTTTTATTTTACACGTTTTCTCAGTTGTGCTTACAATATCTTGGTAATAAATCCGTTGTCTAACCGTTCAGACTTATATTATTCAAATTGGAGGTTGTTTTTTGATAGACGAGAAATAAAAGCTGTAAAAATTGGATCTGGAAAGTCTATGACGAGAAAATAAATAAAATATCTTGCCCAGTGGCTGGATTTGAGTAATATCCTCGTAAAACACTTGAATGAAAGGGACTTTGTTTTGTTTTTTTATTGTGCTGAAAAAAAAACATTTAATTCCAGGCTAGATCTACTGACACACAACCATAAATCAACTAATTGCGACTAAAGACTAATCGTAGTTGTACTTTGTGGTGGACTATACAGACAAAAAATAAAGAACGTCAAAGAAGGAGAGGAAGATGAAGAAGAGTCTCCCTGGAATAAAGCCGGTCGGTCTCTGAAACAACAACTATGTTGCTATGTTGTTGTTGTTGTTTTATGGCGGTTGACATCCGAGTGTTGCATTACCGCCAGACTTTATTCCTTAGACTTTGTTGCTATGTTACTATTCCAGGGAGACCCTTCTTCATCTTCCTCTCCTTCTTTGACGTTCGGTGCTTCCACCGTACAGCTTTATTCTTTAGGCTTCATTCTATAGGCTTTAATATTTCCACTGATGTCGCTGCTTGGTAGCCGTGCGTCTACGAGACTGGACGAGGACAGGAGACCACCCCCACCCCCATCTCGTCACTCTGATCACCCTGACTCCCCAAAAGCAGACCCCCATCACTCCGACTCCCATTTAGCGCCTTTAGCCTGTTTTCTATATCTGCCCAATCAAGCTTCTTTGTTCCAAGGAATCTCCCTGCAGCTTTAGCAATGATACTGATCCTTTCAGTTCTGCTTTGAGTCTGAGCAGCACAGTTTACAACATCCACCATAAAGAGTACAAAATCCTCTCTATCCACAACCAGGGTATTCTCATTAATTCTGGAACCTGCACGCTTGGGACCTCCACTCTTGAAACCTTCACACTTCTTGGGAGCCACGCTGGCCTTTCTCATTTCGCCCTGGCTGGGAGCAGCGCTGGCTCCTCTCTCTATATTTACTCTAAACTCGTTACTTGAAACTTTCTTGACTGCATCTGCATAGGATATACCTTGAGAGACCTTTATTTTATGCACCTCAGCAGCTCTTTTGCTAAACCTGCATCCCCCGTAGGCAGAGCTATGTTCTTCCCCACAGTTACAGCACTTCAGTTTTGCTCCCACGTCACACTTCCCATACTCGTGATCTCCTGCACATTTATCACATCTTTGCCTCACTCTACAGACCGCTGCAATATGCCCAAAGCGCTGGCACTTAAAGCAACGCAGGGGCGGTGGAACATATGGCCCAACGTCATGGCACATGAACCCAATGAACACCTTACTAGGCAGGCACCTCCCTTCAAGTGTTACCATTACCGACAAGCTGTCACATCTTACCCCAGACCGGGTCACCTTCAACCGCCTAGCGTCCAGCACCTTAGCTCCAGTCAAATTCTCCTTAACTTCATCCACAGACGTCGCCGTAGGGACGCCTACGATAACTCCTCTGACCGTGTTTCTTTCAGCATCAGACACAAGAATGTCCTTTCCACCCAGACGTTTAGTTCCAATCGCCTTCCGTTGCTGAGCCGCGTCCTTGCACACGACCAGCAGCGAGCCATCTCTAAGGACACTCGCACTCTTGATCACTCCCACAGCTACAGTTAGGCTCTTTGACAATGCCACTGAATTCCACTCCTTAAAGGATGCACTATCCTGTGCAAACTTTATGATCACCTTACAGTCTCTGCTCTCACCCCGGATATCAATAGCTTCAGCCTCATCCTGCTGCTCATTCCCAGAACCCTCGGACGAGCTAAGGGACTTTTTACGTTTCCGGGCACGTGCAGCCAGAAAAGGCTGCTCCTCCACGCCGTCCAGAACGTCTTCGACCACCGATCCACTCTCCTCCGCCATCTCCCGTCTCTCCCAGACCGGGTCACCTTCAATGAATTCTTGGCCTTGGAACTCCTGTGCTTTGAACTCGTGGGCTTTGAACTCGTGGGCTTTGAAACACCAAAGTAGTAGAAGAAGAACTGAAGAATGGAGTCTATAGGGTAAAGTCATGGATCTATTATGCCATAAAACAACAACAACAGGACAATGACAAAGGCCTATGGCGGAGGAGAGTGGATCGGGGATGGAAGACGTTCTGGACGGCGTGGAGGAGCAGCCTTTTCTGCCTGCACGTGCCCGGAAACGTAAAAAGTCCCTTAGCTCGTCCGAGGGTTCTGGGAATGAGCAGCAGGATGAGGCTGAAGCTATTGATGTCCGGGGTGAGAGCAGAGACTGTAAGGTGATCATAAAGCTTGCACAGGATAGTGCATCCTTTAAGGAGTGGAATTCAGTGGCATTGTCAAAGAGCCTAACTGTAGCTGTGGGAGGGATCAAGAGTGCGAGTGTCCTTAGAGATGGCTCGCTGCTGGTCGTGTGCAAGGACGCGGCTCAGCAACGGAAGGCGATTGGAACTAAACGTCTGGGTGGAAAGGACATTCTTGTGTCTAATGCTGAAAGAAACACGGTCAGAGGAGTTATCATAGGTGTCCCTACGGCGACGTCTGTGGATGAAGTTAAGGAGAATTTGACGGGAGTTACGGTGGTGGACGCTAGGCGGTTGAAGGTGACCCGGTTTGGGGTAAGATGTGACAGCTTGTCGGTAATGGTAACACTTGAAGGGAGGTGCCTGCCTAGTAAGGTGTTCATTGGGTACATGTGCTATAGCGTCAGGCCATATGTTCCGCCGCCCCTGCGTTGCTTTAAGTGCCAGCGCTTTGGGCATATTGCAGCGGTCTGTAGAGGGAGGCAAAGGTGTGGTAAATGTGCAGGAGATCATGAGTATGGGAAGTGTGACGTGGGTGCAAAACTGAAGTGCTGTAACTGTGGGGAAGAACATAGCTCTGCCTACGGGGGATGCAGGTTTAGCAAAAGAGCTGCTGAGGTGCAGAAAATAAAGGTCTCTCAAGGTATATCCTATGCAGATGCAGTCAAGAAAGTTTCAAGTAACGAGTTTAGAGTAAATACAGAGAGAGGAGCCAGCGCTGCTCCCAGCCAGGGCGAAATGAGAGAGGCCAGCGTGGCTCCCAAGAAGTGTGAAGGTTTCAAGAGTGGAGGTCCCATGTGTGCAGGTTCCAGAATTAATGAGAATACCCTGGTTGTGGATAGAGAGGATTTTGTACTCTTTATGGTGGATGTTGTAAACTGTGCTGCTCAGACTCAAAGCAGAACTGAAAGGATCAGGATCATTGCTAAAGCTGCAGGGAGATTCCTTGGAACAAAGGAGCTTGATTGGGCAGATATAGAAAACAGGCTAAAGGCGCTAAATGGGAGTCGGAGTGATGGGGGTCTGCTTGTGGGGAGTCAGAGTGATCAGAGTGACGAGATGGGGGTGGGGGTGGTCTCCTGTCCTCGCCCAGTCTCGTAGACGCACGGCTACCAAGCGGCGACATCAGTGGACATATTAAAGCCTATAGAATGAAGCCTGAAGAATAAAGCTGTACGGTGGAAGCACCGAACGTCAAAGAAGGAGAGGAAGATGAAGAAGAGTCTCCCTGGAATAAAGCCGGTCACAAAGACATATCATGACCTCATGGGCTTTGTAACACCAAAGCAATGGAAGGAGTACTTTTACGGACTACGACAGAGTCTGAGGACTACGACGACAGAGTCTGAGGAATAAAGTCTGGCGGTAATGCAACACTTGGATGCCAACCGCCATAAAACAACAACAACAACAACAACAACAACAACACTGGAAGTCAAAGCACTGGAAGAAGAACTTTTAGGACTACGACAAAGTCTAAGGAATAAAGTCTGGCGGTAATGCAACACTCTGATGCCAACCGCCATTAAACACCACCAACAACAACAACAGCCATAAAACAACAACAACAACAACAACAACATATCTGGATAGGGTATGGCTATGGCTAGCCGCAGCATGTCGCAGACTACCCCAGTGGCCACTCCATTGGTACTGCATCATGCGTCCAGAAAGCTTTTTTTCCCTAGAGCGCAATGTAACTAAAACCTGCTCGTGTTCGGCTGACAGGGCACGTAGAGCTTTCAAAAAAGTCGGATATGGCGGCAATTCTTACTTTTTTATGGGTCATTGACTTTTTCCAATTTTAAGATTCTTCAGGTGTCTTTAAAACGCATTTCAGGGTTCAGAATAAGCAGTATCGCATCGCAAAATGCGACGCAATTTCTCTCAAATGCGATGCATTCGTCAGAAAAAAGCGTTCTTGTATCGCAGCTTTTGCGATACAAAAATGTGTGTTCACATGTATAACCAAAGCGCCTAAAAGTACTGATCAGTCGTCAGTCGATCGTCAATAACGGCCTGACACATGTAGGACGCTGTGTTGTCATGACGAGTCCCGCTGCAACTCAGATCGAGAGTCTGAAAGCGGGAGGAGCCACGTGCGGTAAAGTTAGCGTCAGATTCGGACTTCCGAGGTCAATAGCTCCTAAACGCAAAAGTCTTTGCAGATCATTCACATGCCAAAATACTCATATTTACACTGCCAAGTGACTACAACCTCGTTTTTAACAATCAGATGTGTATTTTGGGCGCAGCGATTTACATGGATCCGAATGTGCAGCCGGAGCTGAGGCGAGTGCTTAGGGACCATCATCAAATGTGCAGTCGGAACGGTGACGAGAGTACTTAGGAACCGTCATCAAGTAGAAAAACGAAAAATGGAATGGAACGTCAAATAGAGCGGTACAATTTGAATAACACATCAAATACACCATGATGAACACCACAGCAACCTTTATTTTTCCAAGTGTAATGACAATTAAAATGTAAATGAGACTCCTGCGAATAGTCATCTGATTGATGATGATATTGAAGAAAGTTGTAAATAAGGCCATCTGACTTTGTGTTGATTAATTTGTTCAACAATTAATTTTATTTGCAAGTTTTATTTAAAGAAAAAATGTTTAAAAAGTGTTTAAAAGTTAATTTGTTAAAGGTGGAATGGACGATTTTTTTCAGCAAATTTTTTATCATATTTCCTCGTGGCGTGGCTAAATCATTTGTCCTGCCACGTATCAATCATAAAACGCACCTATCGCTCACCTGCAGCCGCGTGCGGTTCGTCCCCACGTTTCCGCGTGTCTAAGCGCATGGATCTATCATAATATAGTTCCCTCAGTGTACGGGGCAAAATGAAGACGGAGAAAGACAGTTCGAGCTGACGCAGAAGTGGACAGAAATCTACGGGAGACGAGCGATGCGATGCGTTCCGTTGCGCTAATAAACAAACGCACGTGTGTGTTGTATCAGTCCGCACGGGGGAGTGCGCATGCGCACTTCCGCCTGCGTTCTCAAATCGCCGAAAAAATGCGAATAAGCTACAAGCGTTAAACTATGATCCATGAGTTTAATAACTGAACAAATCATCAAACTAATGACCACCACGGACCTGAGGGCCGCGGATCTATTACTCAGAAGCGATGTCTTGAAATTGTTATGCCTGAAAAACTAGATAACGTAATAAATGCTATGGAAATGCAGGGCCGTAGCCAGGATTTCTATGGGGGGGTTCTTTTTGTGTCAAGGTGGACCTTTTTAGTATGATGAGGTAGATAACTTACATGTATACATATAATGTTTTATCACAAAAAAAACCCAACAAATACACATATACAGTAATTTCACACAGAAACTACAACAGTAGCCGGTTAAACAAATATCTGAACAAAGCTAACACTTCACGGGGCATCCAACACTTTACTTCTGTTCTGGTCTGAGCAAGGACTGTTCCAGCTCCAGTCTCCTGGGATGTTTCCTTGCGAACACGTTCACCACATGCTCAAGGTCAAACTGGAACCCTTTGGGGTCCGGAGCTTTTTTGGCCGTTTTTGGGTACCTTCAATTTTGCCCTGATATACTACATTAAGAAATGTTTACCAGACCAATGTTGGGCATCTTTTTTTTTTCAGCACAACCTCACCTATATGATCTGTTAGTTAGTTTTTCCCTTTGACATACTATTTCAACATACTGGACCTAAACACACGCAGAAAACACAAAGTCCGTCTAGAAAAATTATGTTTTTTTCATTGTAAAACCCTCAAACATGCTCAACCAAGCGTTTAAAAAGGTTCAAACTGAACCACAAGGTGCAAAAATGAACATATAAAAGTATTCTTGTGATATATACAAGCAATAAACCACTATTTACAATAAAAAGTAGGTAAATCCTCAGGCGTTTTTCTATTTGTGCTACTTCTCAAAACCGTTTCTGTCCAAAATGACACAGAGAGCCACATCACAGGCCTTGCACTTCCATGTGAGTGATGTTCAGAAGGAACTCTAAACCAGGTCTAACCCAGGACTAAACCAGGTCCAACCCAGGTCTAAACCAGGACTAAACCAGGTCTAAACCAGGTCCAACCCAGGTCTAAACCAGGACTAAATCAGGTCTACACCAGGACTAAACCAGGTCTAAACCAGGTCCAACCCAGGTCTAAACCAGGACTAAACCAGGTCCAACCCAGGTCTAAACCAGGACTAAACCAGGTGTAAACCAGGACTAAACCAGGACTAAACCAGGTCTAAACTAGGTCCAACCCAGGTCTAAACCAGGACTAAACCAGGTCTAAACCAGGTCCAACCCAGGTCTAAACCAGGACTAAACCAGGTCTAAACCAGGACTAAACCAGGACTAACCCAGGACTAAACCAGGACTAAAGCAGGTCTAAAGCAGGTCTAAACCAGGTCCAACCCAGGACTAAACCAGGACTAAACCAGGTCCAACCCAGGTCTAAACCAGGACTTAAGCAGGTCTAAACCAGGACTAAACTTGATCAACATGAAGTGTGCCCCTCATTTTGCTTCACAACAACTATATTACTGACAATGAAATACTTGAAATACTAAAACTCTCCAAAACTACTCAAAAACGCATGATTCCTCTCGTTCGTTCTTCCTCTTTGACGTCGACGGCAGCCGTCTACGTCACTTAGTTTTCATGCTGCGCGGTCCTAAAGCCGACCAAGTTTCAAAACGCACCGGTGCGGGCGTCGATCCCGAAGGGCTAATATCTGTGGTCCCTCAAGACGGACCTTTTCGGCCCAAATGGGCGGTTCGTTCGAACCCCCCGAACCCCCCTTGGCTACGGCCCTGAAATGGAATGTTTTGCCAGGTATAAACTAATCGATGTTATGTTTCGTGTCCATCAGTGTTGTTATCTGTATTACACAGACAAGAAACCTAAATACGGACTTAATCATGACTTTAGCATGTTTTGCATGTAGATAAACATGTCATCTGAATACATTCGACATGTTGTAGAATGATATGATTAAAAATCCGTAATTTAAGAAATCAATTTTAGATCATACATTCCATGTACTTAATAAGGACCAGAATTATTTCCATTGACAGTGAAAATGTTTACTAACGAGACATTTTTTTATGGTTTTATATTTTATTTGCGATAAACCACAAAACACTGAATAATAACTCTAAACTATTGAGCCATGGCAATTAAATAGATTTATTTTTTCCGGTTCAAAATCCTTCAGTTTTCTTAAAACCAGTTGTTTAATATTTCACTTTATCTCACACTGCTCTGCGCTGCTCTAGTAACTCTCTCTGATTGGTCAGTACAATCACATGGTACGCTAACCGGACGCAGACCTACGTCACTTCTGGGCTGCAGTGTTCAAAGAGTTCTAAAGGCTAACTGGCGACATGCACTACTGAGCAGCTCTCATTGACTTGAATGGCTGCTGGGGGCTAGGGTAAAGCCTAAAGAATACAGTTTGGCGTAGAAGGCCATAAAGCCAGGTGGAATAAGGTCTAAGGAATAAAGTCTGGCGGTAATGTAATGCTTGGATACCAGCTGCCATAAAACACCAAAGAAGAAGAAGAAGAAGGGAAAAGTTGAAAGATTGAAGTCGAAAGAATAAAGTAGATGGCGGTAAATGCACCTTTGCAGTTAGCTGCCAGCCGCCATTAAAAGCAACAACATCAACAACAAGGCGGTAATGTAACACTTGGATACCAAAGGCCATAAAACAAAAACAAAAACAACACACTTGCTCTCTCTTTTCTCTCTCCTTTTTTTACGGTATTGCGTGAAACACGTACTTTGAAGACGTGCAACTACAGTAGGCTGCCAACCGCGATTAAAAGTAACACAATCCACTTGGGACCGACTTTAGGACTCAAACAACCAGAACACACGTGAGCCAGACTACGGACACACACATCTGCTGAGACCATGGCGAGCGGGCACGAACATTTTATGGATGATACAGATGGAGAAGAAGAAGTAGAAGAAGAGGTAGAAGAATACAAAGACATAGGGCAGAGCCTGTTAAGAGCTGACTAACACCACAACTAAGACGCTGGGATATCAGGTAGACCAGCTGAGGACAATAGAGAGGCAGCAGCAGCTGTTGGAGGAGCTTGCTGCAGCTCAGACCAGATTGGAATATACGATCTTTTGAACTGGAGAAAGATAAGTTGCGGAGAGACAAGAGACAACACCAGCATCTTGGAGCGGATAATGCAGATAGCAGGTCAGATGGAACAGCAGCAGGAGAAAAGAAGGAGGAAGTGGTGGAGATATTTGTGCTTTTGGAAGCAGCAGCATAACGACGCCCCCTCCCCACACATACACACACAGTCATACTCACACACTCACACACACACACACACATATACACACATATACACTGACACAAAAAAACATAGGATAACACCTCCAGCTTAAAGGTATAAAGTGACTACCAGGACTTTGATTGTGAAGCGTTTGAACAGGCAGTTTTGGTTTACTTTGAAATGAAAAAGCCAGTGCACCTGATCCATCAAAACTATCTCACCACCCCTCCTGTTGTGGATTCTAACTGCCACTTTGACTAGTAATAAGAAATGTCTGTACAATATTTCAGTTAGACTGGTTTACTTAAGAGGGAGCAGAATCGTCATTCCTACAACGTGTACTTATTAGCAGTAATAAGTTCAAAACACACGTTTCTGTAGAACGCAGCTCATCAGCGCCATCTGTCGGTATAAATATCTGGTGCTACCACTAAAGGAAACTAACTTGTGTTTCATTGTTTAAACAATAAAGCAATACATTGTTATAAAACAATACCTAAATGTAAATCGTAATATTATTATCAATCTGAAAATAAATTTTGCAATGCCAAATGTTTTACCATATTTTAAACAAAAGATTCAACACTTCCCTCAGGTAAGATAAGATAAGATATTCCTTTATTGTCCCACATGGGGAAATTTCATTGGTGCAACGCAGGTAGATACAGAGGTAGATACAGAAGAACAGATCACTTATAGGAAGTCTGAAAAACACTTTCAGTAGAAGATCTCCTATAAATAAATAAAAACTCCCATAGACAAATAAATAAATAAATAATACCATTGCATGTGATCACGACAGTAATTGCACATGAATATGTGTCACGACAGCACATAGATTGCACATGAATTTCACAGTAATTGCAAATATGACAGAATTGCACATCAGTATTAGGTTAGGTCAGTATTGCGAGTGTTCAGTACTAACAGTTTCTGTTATAAAGTCTGACAGCAGCAGGAAGGAAAGACCTACGGAACCTTTCCTTCACACATCGAGGGTGGATCAGTCTCTCACTGAAGCTGCTCTCCAGAGCGGACAGAGTGTCCTGCAGGGGGCGACACTCATGGTCCAGCATAGATGTGAATCTAGCCAGGACCCTCCTGTCCCCCACCTCCTGCACCGAGTCCAGAGCACAGCCCAGGACGGAGCTGGACTTCTTGATGACTTTGTCCAGTCTCTTTCTCTCCCTCTCTGTGATGCTGCTGCTCCAGCAGGCCACACCGTACAGGAGGGCTGATGCCACCACAGAGTCGTAGAAGGTCTTCAGGAGTGGCCCTGTCACTCCAAAAGACCTGAGTCTCCTCAGGAGGTAGAGCCGACTCTGGCTCTTCCTGTACAGTGCATCTGTGTTATGAGTCCAGTCCAGTTTGTGGTTCAGATTCAGATGAACACCCAGGTACTTGTATGAGTCCACTCTCTCAATGTCCCGTCCCTGGATGTTCACTGGTGAGGGGGCAGTGGGGTGGCGTCTGCGGAAATCCACCACCATCTCCTTGGTCTTCCCCGCGTTGATGAGGTGGTTCCGCTGACACCAGTCCACAAAGTCCTGCGCCAGTCCTCTGTACTCCGCGTCATCGTCGTCCGTGATGAGTCCGATGATGGCAGAGTCATCAGAGAACTTCTGCAGGACACAGCAGTCCGTGTCGTGTCTGAAGTCTGCAGTGTAAAGGGTGAAGAGAAAGGGCGCGAGGACAGTGCCCTGGGGCGCCCCCACACTGCAGGTCCGAGTGTCAGACACACAGTTCCGGGCTCTCACAAACTGGGGTCGGTCTGTGAGGTAGTCCAGGATCCACTCTGCCAGGTCATACTCCACACCAGCCGTCTCCAGCTTGTCCCTCAGGAGCAGCGGCTGGATGGTGTTGAAGGCGCTGGAAAGATCGAAGAACAGAATCCTCACAGAGCTGCCAGGCTTTTCCAGGTGAGAGAGAGAGCGGTGCAGCAGGGAGATGACGGCGTCCTCCACTCCGACGCCAGACCGATATGCAAACTGCAGCGGGTCCATGGCTGAGCTCACGGTGGAGCGGAGGTGGTCCAGGACTAGCCGCTCCAGTGTCTTCATCAGGTGAGAGCCACTGGCCTGAAGCTGTTGAGGTCTTTGGGGCGCGGTGTCTTAGGCACAGGTACCAGACAGGAGGTCTTCCAGACCTGTGGTACCACCCTCAGCTTCAGGCTCATGTTGAAGACATGCTCCATAACTCCACACAGTTCATCTGCGCAGGACTTAAGGAGCCTGGGGCTGATGCCATCAGGTCCTGCTGCCTTCCTCACTTTAATCCTCTTCAGCTCACTCCTCACCTGTGCTGCTGTGACAGTCAGTGGTTGGCAGGGGGACCGTGTGCTGGGGGGATGGGTGAGGTAAAATATCTTTATGACTTCTATGTAACCTTTCAGTTGTGATGCCTTGATAATGTAAGAAATTACGATAAAAACACACCAATTTTCAGCAGTACTTATTAAAAAGTTGATTACCGTTGATTACCAAAGGTAACGCCTCTAATGTCTGGGAAGGCATCTCAAATAGGCTCAATTAGGCTTACTGTAAGAAACACAATACCGTATTACAGGGTTTTATGGGATATTTTTCTTGATATTCTGGTTCAAACACAAGACAATCTAGTGTAGATAGAACACACACTTTCATCTCTTGTAAAGGGATTTTAGCTCATGATATCAGTGGTCATGTAGTGGCACGCACATCCGCCAGCTGGCCAATCACGTTGCCGCAAAGGTAATTTAGGGACGTCTCCTCACCTGGGCCTTTCTCTTGGCTTTCACCTGACGTTGGCACACAAGTGGGCCGCTTCAATGCAGAGCCACCAGTTCAAAACCGTCTATATTGCCGTTTCAAACAGTGAAATTTGCTGTTCAAACGGCCTAAGGCCCGGAAACTATACGCACAAGTGTTTGCGCTTTGATCTTGGCACTGCATGAGAAATCTGGGTTACCCTGGCACGAATGTTCATTTGGTTTATTACCCTGCGCTGCTCCGTGCGCACTAGCCGCTTCGGACCATCTACTGTGCTGTGTCTCGCCTCTAGAGTGCTACAGCGCTCCCCTTTCCTCCTTTCCTTCCCCCCCTCCCTTCTTTCTGTCAAGGATCACCTCTTCGCTCATCCCGCTCCCCCGCGCTGTTTGAGCAGTTTAAGGCCCTCCAGGCACGTTTCACTGTGTCCTATGGACTAATTGGGTCGGACTCTGTATCCGTGGTGTGCTATTTGACTGTTCTTTCATTAGGGCATCAATGGCTAGTTTCTAAATATTTTTCTATTAAAGACCAGGTTTTGTATGTGAATGAGAGAGTGCATGTTTTACGGTCTGCTTTTAGAATCTTTGATCATTAAAATCTGTTTAATTTAAAATCTGTTAAAATAAAGAATTTTCATAACTCTGTCTCCTAAGAAGGAGATCATCGGTTCGATTCCCTGACCAGACCAACATCACAAGATCTCTCTGGGTGGAGTGTGCATGTTCTCCCCGTGTTACCATGGGTTCCTCCCACCATCCAAAGACATAAGGCAAAATTGGCAACTCTAAATGGGCCCTAGTGAATGTGAGAGTGAATGGTTGTCTATGTTTCTGTGTTGACCCGGCGACGAGTTGGCCACTGTCCAGGATGTACCCCAAAGTCACTGGGATAGGCTCCAGTCACCCGCGACCCAGAAAGGGAACAAGCGGTAGTGAATGAATGAATGAATGAATAACCCTACCTCTTGGGCGCCACAGTCATACAGATAAGATAATCAGAATCAGAAAAGGTTTATTGTAACTGCCAATTAACAAAATTCACAAACAGGAACTTTCTTTGGTGATTCGATGCAACATAAAACAATGAGCAATAATAAAAACGGCAGAGGTTTTTGTCAGCAGTTTCTTTCCAACCATTTGGACCGCATTTGCACAACAAACATTTGCACTGCTAATTTTGCATGATTCTGACCATACTGTAAAGTTTGTGTATAAAGTCGAAGTATTTAGACTAGATTATTTTATTTAGTAACACTTATTTTTGATGCATGCATTATTTTATACTAGTTTATATTTTTGCTGTTTTTACTAATTGTTTCATGGTGGACACTCCCCTCAGGCAGGAGACCACTCCCCTCAGTCAGGAGGCCACTCTCCTCAGGCAGTGACGATGGATAGACGATGGATTGACAATGGAGCGACGTTGGAGCGTCTATTGAGCGACGAGAGTTGACTGGGAGCTCTGGTCTCGGGTAATCAGCACAGCCGATTCAGAACCCCCCCCTCCATAGATAGTGATGTGTTAAGGTGGAGATGATAGAGACATGGGGTGGGAGGGTGGGGTCGAGAGAGCAGAGACGACAAGAGATGCTGTGAATAGGCCTTATAAATAGGGCTTCTGGGTAATTAGAGGTGTGGTTAAAGAGTGGGGCGTGGTTACTGGAGGAGTAGAGGTTGAGGCGTGGTCCTGCTCCCGAACCCAAGTTGATGATTAACATCTCCAACTACACTTCACTAGCAAGGACCACGCCACAACAATGGAATTTTCATATTCTTGATACTAGTGTTTATTGATAATAGTGATTATTGAGCGACGATGGAGCGACGATGGAGCGACAAGAGTTGGCTGGGTAGAGACTCAGGATGGGGCTCTGTCTAGGGTAATTGGCCCAGCCGATTCAGAACCCCCAAAGCTGGGATGAATGGGATGGGTGATTTAGGGAGGGATGAGTGGGATGAGTGGTTGAGGGAGGGAGCGGGCGTGTGGCCGCTGCCGTGTGGCCGCTGCCGTGTGGCCGCTGCCGTGTGGCCGCTGCCGTGTGGCCGCTGCCGTGTGGCCGCTGCCGTGTGGCCGCGTGGCCTCTGCCGTGTGCGCGCAGCCGTGTGGCCGCTGCCGTGTGGCCGCTGCCGTGTGTCGGAGCGAGCATGTGGCCGGCTGCCTTGGGTGGGTCGGGGCGAGCGTGTGGCCACTGCCTAGGGTCGGAGCAAGCGTGTGGCCGGCTGCCTTGGGTGGGTCGGGGCGAGCATGTGGCCAGCTGCCGTGGGTGGGTCGGGGCGAGCGTGTGGCCGGCTGCCGTGGGTTGGGGCGAGCAAAGCTGCTGGCGAGGTTTGTGCTCGGAGCGAGCGTGGCGCCGTGGTTGGGAGTTTGTGTGGTTGCCGTTAGCGTGATTCCCGTTGTGGGTTGGTGTGAGCGTGGCTGCTGGCAATGTTCATGCTTGAAGCGAGCGTGGCTGGCGCAGTCGTTTGGAGTGAGTGTGGTTGCCGTGAGTGTGGTTGGCATGAGCGTGGCTGCCGGCAGGGCTCAAAGCGAGCGAGGCTGGGGATGGTGATTGAGGGAGGGATGTGTGATTGAGGGAGGGATGAATGAGGGAGGGATGAATGCAGAGTCGAAAGGGGTCGAAGTAGTATGCTAGCATGAGTCGGCGCAATGATGATGATGAGGGGTGAAAGAGAGAATGGGCAGCGCTAGCATGGATTATGGCAGAAGCCGGAAGGCGATGTAAGCGTGTGTGTGAGCCTTAGAGGTGTGAAGGTTGCCCGCAGGGAGCTGTGACTTTGCTCCAGCGAGCTGTTGCTGAGGAGTAGAGGTCGTGTTCGTGTGTAGACGCCCGGAGGTGGGGTCCACGAGAGAGGCGTGTACGGAGGAGATGATGGTGTTCGGAGGTTGTGGAATCACGCGGTGGTGAGTCCTCTGGGTAACGTGACTACTGGAGACACGACTGACTGAATGTTCAGACTAGGAACAGCTCAGAATCTGAAAGAAAACGGTTCATGGTTCTTGTTCGAACGAACGCGCTGCTGACTGAGTGTCTCTGTCGAGAGAGCAGAGACAACAAGAGATGCTGTGAATAGGCCTTATAAATAGGACTTCTGGGTAATTAGAGGTGTGGTTAAAGAGTGGGGCGTGGTTACTGGAGGAGTCCTGCTCCCGAACCCAAGTTGTTGATTAACATCTCCAACTACACGTAGTGGGTGACCTGGATCTGCACGCAGCCTGGATCCGTGGTTAAGACAGTGACTGTCCCTGCTGCCATGGCGCTGGGAGAACACGAAAGTGTAATGCCGGTGGGCGGGCACAAAACGAGAGGCCAAAGAGGGCATAACAACCAGGGAGGCACTTTTATGAATGGCAGCCGGAATGAATGGCCAACGAGACTCCAGGCTCACACATAACAAGGGACTGCCCAAAATGCTATATGGCCACATCAGCTTTGTTAGCTTGTGATGCGGGCTGTTTTCCAATGGGACCGTCAGCTTTGTTTGTTTTGGTCCGGTAGTGTTATCAGATTTGTGTCTTCCTTGTTTACTCATCTTTTGTTCTTCCTCTTTGGGATTGGGCGGGTTAAACAATAATTTTAAAGCTAACTTTTGCAGCGCTGGTTGTGAGGTGTGTCTACTCTACGCTGCGATAAGTCACGTAATGCATGTAAAGATCAGGCATTGGACTGGGCCTGAACAGGGTCCTGAGCAGAATTCCTGTTCTATCATCCAGAGACTGAGCCAATGTTTCAATATCAGCAGCACCACAACCACAGCCTCCACCAAAGGATTCATCGGCAGCCGATCCACCACCACCAGCAAAGGATTCAGCTCCATTTGCTCCGCAACCACCTCCACCGCCTCCAGCAAAGGACTCATCAGCAGTAGCACCACAACACTTCACCACGGCCAGCGCAGGAGTCATTCAAATTATTCCCCATCCTCATCATAGGACCTGGACCCATCTGTGACAGGCCCGGCAGCATCTCTGTCATCGTCCCTAAACTCAGAGCAGCCCTGGGTCCCTCCTGCAACATCTACTCCCACTTCCTCACTCTCCTTCCCATCTCCACCCTCACCCAGGGGCTCCCTCGCCTTTCACCTGGTCCCAAACTCTTCCCGGCTCCCGCTACACCAACAAAAGCCAGGCTGAGAAATAGATTTTCAAAGTTAGGGGCCCCCAAGCAATTTCAGGGGTCCACAAGCACGCGCGGCATCACTGCATCATAAGAACAAGATAAATGTGTTGTTTTAAACCAATTTAAAGTACTTTTATCTGTTATTTGATATGAAGAGCACAAATACTGAATCATATAAACCAGAGATCATGATCTTTAAAACTGTTTAATTCAATATAATAATGTTTCTTATATACAAAATAAATACTGTATACAGCATTTGACACAAAGAGATCTTGTGGAATATACGAAATCACGTATGGTGGATGGATCGATGCGCGCTTGGGGCGTCGGGTGTAGACAAAGGATTCACGCTGACAAAGCTCTGCAACTTTTCGAGTTAGTTTATTACAGAGAAGGCAGTGTCAAATACAGGACAGCAGAAAACAGCGCCCGGGTCCGCAGATGATCAGAAGACCCCGTCTCTGGGCGTACCTCGCCTTATATACTGAAACCGCACAAAGGCCGATAAATAATATCTGACAGGTATGAGCCCATCCATGTACCAACGGTTCATCCAATAAGAGAACAAGATGTAAAGAATATCCATATTTGGGTAGCACCAGGGGAAAGTTACAGAATGAGAACATACAGAATGTACAGATGTTCAGACCTATATTTCCTTCCTCGGCTTATCGCTTCGCCTGTTGCTACTCCTAGCAATAAATTACCACAGGCACCTCAGTACTCCTACAGACTGTAGAATAGTTAAACAAACCGAGGGGGATTCAGAGAACAGAATGTACAGGTCAGATACTTCACACGTCCTACAAAATAAACTACTAACATATATACATTGCCCCAAAAATTAGACCGGGCATTTCCGAGGACACGTGAACGCAACACGAACGCAGCGGCCAATGAGATGCCTGCTTTCATCGATATTACATCACGGGGTCTCCGTGATGTAATATCTTCTCATTGGCCGAGCAGTCTGCTCGGCCAATGAGAAGCGAGAAGACGTGCGAAGTGGGCATGTCTGTCAAAACAAAACTTAAGTGATGAAAATGCCCCGAATATGGCCAAATTACTAGTTAAATCAAGATTTAACTAGTAATCCGCGGGCCCGCCGGAGATTCAACTGCTTGCGGGCCCCCGTCTATTTCGCAGCCTGAAAGCCCCACCACCCATCACCCTTCACCTTTCACCTGATATCTCCCATTGATAGGATGCACTGGGTCTCAGCGTTGCCGGGATTTACAGTAATATTAAAAATCGACCCAAGCTGGGGCCCTGTGTAAAAATAGCCCCCTAGTGCTATTTCTGTAGTCATATCATACAGATGGTAAAACAAAATGCGAGTCAGGCTGCCTGCCCAATCTGAGAAATTTGATTCACCTTCCCTGTGAAAAGATAAGGCCCAGTCCCACTGAAACTAGTCTGAAACCTGCTGTGCTGCTCTGTCTGATCATTTCTGTGTCTTCTTTGGCATGTCTGTTTTTCCCAAACCACCGGCTGGTCCTGCAGTTGTTCGGAGGAGACACATAAATGACAGCACAGGTGCACTGTTTATGGAAATGATAAACTTTGAAAATGTCTCATTTTCTAATGTAAATGATTTGTTGAACTCTGTTACATCTAGTGTTTTGAATGTTCTGGACGCCATTGCCCCAAAACATTTTTTTTAAATAAGCAGAAGGCGCCATGGAGAAATTATGATTCGGTTAGGGCACAGTAAAGGGAGTGCCGCCGGGCCCGAACGGAAATGGTGCAAGTCAAAGCTCCAGGTTCAAAAATACACGTACAGAGATAAGTTATACATGTACAACCTCATTTTATGTAGAACTAGGGAAAGATATTTTATCTGAAATAATTGGAAGGTGCAGTAACAACTTGCGTGTCCTGTTTGCCAAAATAAACAGATTGACAAACCCTCCAGCTCAGGTGCCATTAGGACTCATTTCTACATCCAAGTGTAATGAGTTTGCATTATTCTTTAATGACAAAGTTCAGGGCATTCACTTGCAAGGACCACAACCCGAGGTTTGATGTAGCAAGGACATTATTTATTAACCTGTTATCCTTAGGCGGATTTTTGTCCAACTGTCTCTAAAGACGCCTCTCCAAATTAAAACCATACTTGTTTTTTAAGTATGTGGATTATATACAAAAACTTGGTCTCTGTGTAAAGGTAACATTCTCTATTTTTACCCTCAACAGTCAGAACTACTCTAAGTCTGACTGAACAAAAGTTATACATCTTGGAACATCCACAAAAAAAGGTTTTTCTTTATCCTCGCCTAATTTTTAAGGGTGTTTATAGCTGCTGTTTTTGTAAGTGAGGCCTGAAATACACTATATATCATTACAAAAACTAGTTAGCCACTTAAGTTTCAAATGTGAGATCATTATCTGTAGAAACAAGTATTATACCACACTTTTTGTAATACTTTATCCAGGCGTTGGATAAAAGAACCATTTCCTTGTCCAATCTGTCCAAATTGGACACATTTTGAAAACATTTGATCACTTTTGACCTACATACATCAATGAGGGCTCTATTGAAAGCTTACAACTAAGGGAATCCATTTCTTTACACAGAGACACCATATTATGTTATTGAAATTCATATTCCATAAATTAAAAAAAAACTTCTGTTGTGAGAGCACGTTTTGCGCACAGAACCATAGCACAGCTCTAAAGTGGAACTTTTTGGAGAAACCCCATACATTTTACACATCCCCGTGCTCGTCTACCCATTGGCTGTTTGTCTGTAGCATCAAACATAGTCTGTAATCTAACTGGTTGGTTTAGCAAGGGTGGGACTTATAATTTGCATCTCTATGTTGTCACATAGACTGGGCCATAGAACGGCCAAAAAACGTCCTGATTGGCTAATCTTGGTGTCAATCAAAAATTAACACTTCCTGTTAGCCTCTGTAGCAAGGACATTGCGGGGAAAATTCTATTCTCTTTGATATGGGCAAATGAAAAAGAAAAATGGAGTATGGGACCCCGGTCCTAATACAGAATGGTATTGAAGCAGTCAGCGACGTTGACAAAGCTGAACTGTTGGCCAGCACCTTTGTGTCGGTGCACAGCTCTGACAATCTCTCACCTGCGGAAAGGCACTACAGGGAGAGTACTTTGGCCCAGAATTCTGAGCTGATTGGGCACCAGCCTTCGACTCAAGATGACCTTGACCTTCCATTTAGTTTTTTTGAGCTAAGGAGAGCACTTTCTAAGGCGAAACAGACAGTCCCAGGTAAAGATGAGGTGTGCTATGACATGCTCTCTCATTTGACTGATGACACGCTTGGGCTAGTCCTGGGTCTTTTCAACCGTGTTTGGGATTCAGGTTGTGTTCTATCTGCATGGAAACAGTCTACAGTGGTGCCGGTTCTGAAGCCGGGTAGGCCAGCGTCTGACCCTTCAAGTTATAGGCCGATTGCCTTGACGTCGCAGCTCGGGAAAACGATGGAGCGCATGGTTACCGAGCGGTTGGATTACTTCTTGGAGAGTCAGGGTTTGCTTCCCGCGCACCAGAGTGGTTTCCGTAGGGGCAGGAACACCATGGATTCCGTGTTGTGTTTGGAATCTGATATCCAGCTGGCCAGGGCTCAGAAAGAAAAAGTTATTGCGGTGCTCTTTGATGTGGAGAAGGCGTACGATATGGTTTGGAAGGATGGGCTCCTCATTAAGCTGCGGAAGTGTGGTGTGAAGGGTAAACTGTTTAACTGGGTCCGGAGCTTTCTGTCTGGCCGGCGTATCCAAACCAGAGTGGGCGCTGCTTACTCTGGGGTCTATGAGGTAGAGAATGGGATCCCGCAGGGGAGTGTGTGTAGCCCTATCTTGTTCAATGTTATGATTAAGGACATCTTTGACGACGTGGATGGGTCTGTTGGGAGGAGCCTTTATGCTGATGATGGCGCTCTATGGGTGAGAGGGAGGAATCTCCGGTTTTACGAGGCGAAACTGCAAAGGGCAATACAGCAGGTGGAGCAGTGGACCCTGAAGTGGGGGTTTAAACTGTCCGTACGGAAGTCTCAAGTGATCTGTTTCTTCAATGGGCATAGGGACGTCTCCCTTCGACTGCATGGGCAGGTACTCGAACAGGTCAGGGAGGTGAGGTTCTTGGGGGTCACCTTTGACGAGAGGCTTAGTTGGCGTCAGCACATTGATGAGGTCAGTGGTAAATGCAAAAGGGTGAATAACTTGCTTCGTTGTCTATCCGGCCAGGACTGGGGGGCCAGCAGAAGGTCGCTCCTGGGTATTTATCAGGCCGTCATGAGGGCGGCTATTGATTATGGCTGTATAGCCTACATGTCTGCGGCTGAGACTAACTTAAAGACGCTTGATGTGGAGCAAGCCCAGGCCTTGCGCATCTGCTGTAGGGCTTTTAGGACCTCCCCTGTCTCGGCGCTGCAGGTTGAGTTGGGGGAATTGCCGTTACGGCTCCAGAGGCTAGAACTTCTGTTGGCTTACTGGGTGAATGTGCAAGGTCATACGAGCTCTCACCCGGTGAGGGACTTTCTCAGGGTTGATGGGGGGCAGAATGAGGCTGGCAGTATGGTTTTTAGCCAGATAGGAAATGCGAAGGCGCGGCTTGCGGGGGTTGGTGATCTGCGTGTGAGCCTGCCGGTGGCTTTGTCTGCTATAGCTCCGTGGAAGTTTGTCCTGGCTCCTGTTGATGTTAGCTTGCATGGCAAGCTTAGAGGAATCGCTGGGAGGGCACCGCAGTTTGCCGTTCAAGCGTTCATCGATAGGCACTCAGATGATGTGTTTATTTATACCAACGGGTCTAGGGATCCTGAGAGTGGGCGTACTGGCGCTGCTTATTTTGTGCCTGACCTGGGGCTGGCGGTCAAGAAGAGGTTGACAGATCGCCTTTCTGTTTTCACGTCGGAACTCATAGCGATATGGTTGGCATTGGAATGGGCGGAATCTGCTTTGCAGTGTTGCGGCATTGTGGTGGCCTCTGACAGCCTTTCTGCATTGCAAAGCATTAAATCTGGGAAATCGGATTGCAGACAGGATGTGTTGAATGGCATCTTCTGTCTGATGCTCTCCCTGTCCATGAAGGATATGAGGGTTTCCTTCATTTGGGTCCCTGCGCATGTGGGGGTGGATGGTAACGAAATGGCTGATACACTGGCTAAACGTTCCCTTAGGCGGCCATCAATTGATATGGCGGTTGAGTTAAGCAAATCTGAAATCAAGCCCGTTATCAAGAGTCATGTGGTCGGCCTTTGGCAGGAATTTTGTTGTTGTTACTGGACGGCATCTCTTATCACGTACAGGGTAGTGTGGGTCCTTGCAGGTCTATGGGCAGGAACGCGTGGGAGGAAAGGGCCTTCGCCTGCATGAGGATTGGCCATACTGGACTCAATTGGTCACTGAGTTGGATAGGCAAACATCCGACCGGTCTGTGTGGTCACTGTCGGGTGCCAGAGACTGTCGAGCATCTGCTGATTTGCTGTGAGGCTTATGATAGGTAAAGCTGATCTCGAGACCAAGAGGCATCCGAATACCCCCCCTCCGCACCTGGGACATCCTGGCTCTGGTCTATGTGATTGTTTGGAGCAATGGAGGTGATTTGGATACTAGTTGGCCTTGTGGTTTCTGAATAATGGGCGGGAGTTCAATCTGCGGAACGTTCTGTTGTTGTTGTTGTTGTTGTTGTTGTTTTATGGCGGTTGGCATCCAAGTGTTGCATTACCGCCAGACTTTATTCCTCAGACTTTGTCGTAGTCCTCAGACTCTGTCGTAGTCCGTAAAAGTACTCCTTCCATTGCTTTGGTGTTACAAAGCCCATGAGGTCATGATATGTCTTTGTGACTAGAATAGTTGTTGTTGTTGTTGTTGTTGTTGTTGTTGTTGTTGTTGTTTTATGGCGGTTGGCATCCGAGTGTTGCATTACCGCCAGACTTTATTCCTCAGACGTTTCGTAGTCCTCAGACTCTGTCGTAGTCCGTTGTTGTTGTTGTTGTTGTTGTTGTTGTTGTTTTATGGCGGTTGGCATCCAAGTGTTGCATTACCGCCAGACTTTATTCCTCAGACTTTGTCGTAGTCCTCAGACTCTGTCGTAGTCCGTAAAAGTACTCCTTCCATTGCTTTGGTGTTACAAAGCCCATGAGGTCATGATATGTCTTTGTGACTAGAATAGTTGTTGTTGTTTCAGAGACCAACCGGCTTTATTCCAGGGAGACTCTTCTTCATCTTCCTCTCCTTCTTTGACGTTCGGTGCTTCCACCGTACAGCTTTATTCTTCAGGCTTCATTCTATAGGCTTTAATATGTCCACTGATGTCGCCGCTTGGTAGCCGTGCGTCTACGAGACTGGGCGAGGACAGGAGACCACCCCCATCTCGTCACTCTGACCACTCTGACTCCCCACAAGCAGACCCCCATCACTCCGACTCCCATTTAGCGCCTTTAGCCTGTTTTCTATATCTGCCCAATCAAGCTCCTTTGTTCCAAGGAATCTCCCTGCAGCTTTAGCAATGATCCTGATCCTTTCAGTTCTGCTTTGAGTCTGAGCAGCACAGTTTACAACATCCACCATAAAGAGTACAAAATCCTCTCTATCCACAACCAGGGTATTCTCATTAATTCTGGAACCTGCACACTTGGGACCTCCACTCTTGAAACCTTCACACTTCTTGGGAGCCACGCTGGCCTTTCTCATTTCGCCCTGGCTGGGAGCAGCGCTGGCTCCTCTCTCTGTATTTACTCTAAACTCGTTACTTGAAACTTTCTTGACTGCATCTGCATAGGATATACCTTGAGAGACCTTTATTTTCTGCACCTCAGCAGCTCTTTTGCTAAACCTGCATCCCCCGTAGGCAGAGCTATGTTCTTCCCCACAGTTACAGCACTTCAGTTTTGCTCCCACGTCACACTTCCCATACTCATGATCTCCTGCACATTTACCACACCTTTGCCTCCCTCTACAGACCGCTGCAATATGCCCAAAGCGCTGGCACTTAAAGCAACGCAGGGGCGGCGGAACATATGGCCTGACGCTATAGCACATGTACCCAATGAACACCTTACTAGGCAGGCACCTCCCTTCAAGTGTTACCATTACCGACAAGCTGTCACATCTTACCCCAAACCGGGTCACCTTCAAACGCCTAGCGTCCACCACCGTAACTCCCGTCAAATTCTCCTTAACTTCATCCACAGACGTCGCCGTAGGGACACCTACGATAACTCCTCTGACCGTGTTTCTTTCAGCATTAGACACAAGAATGTCCTTTCCACCCAGACGTTTAGTTCCAATCGCCTTCCGTTGCTGAGCCGCGTCCTTGCACACGACCAGCAGCGAGCCATCTCTAAGGACACTCGCACTCTTGATCACTCCCACAGCTACAGTTAGGCTCTTTGACAATGCCACTGAATTCCACTCCTTAAAGGATGCACTGTCCTGTGCAAGCTTTATGATCACCTTACAGTCTCTGCTCTCACCCCGGATATCAATAGCTTCAGCCTCATCCTGCTGCTCATTTCCAGAACCCTCGGACAAGCTAAGGGACTTTTTACGTTTCCGGGCACGTGCAGGCAGAAAAGGCTGCTCCTCCACGCCGTCCAGAACGTCTTCCATCCCCGATCCACTCTCCTCCGCCATCTCCCGTCTCTCCAGACCGGGTGTTGAGCAAGGTCTCCTCACAGTTTTGTACTATAATGGCGGTTGGCATCCAAGTGTTGCATCTGTGTGTAGTCCTCACAGAGACCAACTGGCTTTATTCCAGGGAGACTCTTCTTCATCTTCCTCTCCTTCTTTGACGTTCGGTGCTTCCACCGTACAGCTTTATTCTTTAGGCTTCATTGTTGTTGTTGTTGTTGTTTTATGGCGGTTGGCATCCAAGTGTTGCATTACCGCCAGACTTTATTCCTCAGACTTTGTCGTAGTCCTCAGACTCTGTCGTAGTCCGAAAAAGTTCTCCTTCCATTGCTTTGGTGTTACAAAGCCCATGAGGTCATGATATGTCTTTGTGACTAGAATAGTTGTTGTTGTTTCAGACAACAACCGGTGCGGAAAGTGCAATAGAGGTGGGGGGTGTTGGAGACTGAGCCGAGGATGAGGAGCAAGAGGATGTTCTAACGCGCTTGGACTTCATGGGCCTAGAAACGCCAAAGTGATGGAAGAAGGACTTCTAAAGGATAAAACGACAAAGACGTCCCATGACCTCATGGGCTTTGTAAAACAACAAAGACGTCCCATGATCTCATGGGCTTTGTACTTCCAAAGCACCGAACGTCAAAGAGGGCGAGGAAGGTGAAGAAGAGTCTCCCTGGAATAAAGCCGGTTGGTCTCTGACACAACAACTATTCTAGTCACAAAAACACATCATGACCTCATGGGCTTTGTAACGCCAAAGCAATGGGAGGAGTACTTTTACGGACTACGACAGAGTCTGAGGACTACGAAACGTCTGAGGAATAAAGTCTGGCGGTAATGCAACACTCGGATGCCAACCGCCATAAAACAACAACAACAACAACAACAACAACAACAACAACATATTAAAGCCTATAGAATGAAGCCTAAAGAATAAAGCTGTACGGTGGAAGCACCGAACGTCAAAGAAGGAGAGGAAGATGAAGAAGAGTCTCCCTGGAATAAAGCCGGTTGGTCTCTGAAACAACAACAACTATTCTAGTCACAAAGACATATCATGACCTCATGGGCTTTGTAACACCAAAGCAATGGAAGGAGTACTTTTACGGACTACGACAGAGTCTGAGGACAAAGCACTGGAAGTCAAGGCACTGGAAGAAGAACTTTTAGGACTACGACAAAGTCTAAGGAATAAAGTCTGGCGGTAATGCAACACTCGGATGTCAACCGCCATAAAACAAAAAACAACAACAACAACCGGCTTTATTCCAGGGAGACTCTTCTTCATCTTCCTCTCCTTCTTTGACGTTCGGTGCTTCCACCGTACAGCTTTATTCTTTAGGCTTCATTCTACAGGCTTTAATATTTCCACTGATGTCGCTGCTTGGTAGCCGTGCGTCTACGAGACTGGACGAGGACAGGAGACCACCCCCACCCCCATCTCGTCACTCTGATCACTCTGACTCCCCAAAAGCAGACCCCCATCACTCCGACTCCCATTTAGCGCCTTTAGCCTGTTTTCTATATCTGCCCAATCAAGCTCCTTTGTTCCAAGGAATCTCCCTGCAGCTTTAGCAATGATCCTGATCCTTTCAGTTCTGCTTTGAGTCTGAGCAGCACAGTTTACAACATCCACCATAAAGAGTACAAAATCCTCTCTATCCACAACCAGGGTATTCTCATTAATTCTGGAACCTGCACACTTGGGACCTCCACTCTTGAAACCTTCACACTTCTTGGGAGCCACGCTGGCCTTTCTCATTTCGCCCTGGCTGGGAGCAGCGCTGGCTCCTCTCTCTGTATTTACTCTAAACTCGTTACTTGAAACTTTCTTGACTGCATCTGCATAGGATATATCTTGAGAGACCTTTATTTTCTGCACCTCAGCAGCTCTTTTGCTAAACCTGCATCCCCCGTAGGCAGAGCTATGTTCTTCCCCACAGTTACAGCACTTCAGTTTTGCACCCACGTCACACTTCCCATACTCATGATCTCCTGCACATTTACCACATCTTTGCTTCCCTCTACAGACCGCTGCAATATGCCCAAAGCGCTGGCACTTAAAGCAACGCAGGGGCGGCGGAACATATGGCCTGACGCTATAGCACATGTACCCAATGAACACCTTACTAGGCAGGCACCTCCCTTCAAGTGTTACCATTACCGACAAGCTGTCACATCTTACCCCAAACCGGGTCACCTTCAAACGCCTAGCGTCCACCACCGTAACTCCAGTCAAATTCTCCTTAACTTCATCCACAGACGTCGCCGTAGGGACACCTACGATAACTCCTCTGACCGTGTTTCTTTCAGCATCAGACACAAGAATGTCCTTTCCACCCAGACGTTTAGTTCCAATTGCCTTCCGTTGCTGAGCCGCGTCCTTGCACACGACCAGCAGCGAGCCATCTCTAAGGACACTCGCACTCTTGATCACTCCCACAGCTACAGTTAGGTTCTTTGACAATGCCACTGAATTCCACTCCTTAAAGGATGCACTATCCTGTGCAAGCTTTATGATCACCTTACAGTCTCTGCTCTCACCCCGGACATCAATAGCTTCAGCCTCATCCTGCTGCTCATTCCCAGAACCCTCGGACGAGCTAAGGGACTTTTTACGTTTCCGGGCACGTGCAGGCAGAAAAGGCTGCTCCTCCACGCCGTCCAGAATGTCTTCCATCCCCGATCCACTCTCCTCCGCCATCTCCCGTCTCTCCAGACCGGGTGTTGAGCAAGGTCTCCTCACAGTTTTAGTCCAGGGCTTCATTCTATAGGCTTTAATATGTCCACTGATGTCGCTGCTTGGTAGCCGTGCGTCTACGAGACTGGGCGAGGACAGGAGACCATCCCCACCCCCATCTCGTCACTCTGACCACTCTGACTCCCCACAAGCAGACCCCCATCACTCCGACTCCCATTTAGCGCCTTTAGCCTGTTTTCTATATCTGCCCAATCAAGCTCCTTTGTTCCAAGGAATCTCCCTGCAGCTTTAGCAATGATCCTGATCCTTTCAGTTCTGCTTTGAGTCTGAGCAGCACAGTTTACAACATCCACCATAAAGAGTACAAAATCCTCTCTATCCACAACGTTCTGTTGTTGTTGTTGTTGTTGTTTTATGGCGGTTGGCATCCGAGTGTTGCATTACCGCCAGACTTTATTCCTCAGACGTTTCGTAGTCCTCAGACTCTGTCGCAGTCCGTAAAAGTACTCCTCCCATTGCTTTGTCGTTACAAAGCCCATGAGGTCATGATGTGTTTTTGTGACTAGAATAGTTGTTGTGTTGTTGTTGTTGTTGTTGTTGTTTTATGGCGGTTGGCATCCGAGTGTTGCATTACCGCCAGACTTTATTCCTCAGACGTTTCGTAGTTGTTGTCAGAGACCAACCGGCTTTATTCCAGGGAGACTCTTCTTCACCTTCCTCGCCCTCTTTGACGTTCGGTGCTTTGGAAGTACAAAGCCCATGAGATCATGGGACGTCTTTGTTGTTTTACAAAGCCCATGAGGTCATGGGACGTCTTTGTCGTTTTATCCTTTAGAAGTCCTTCTTCCATCACTTTGGCGTTTCTAGGCCCATGAAGTCCAAGCGCGTTAGAACATCCTCTTGCTCCTCATCCTCGGCTCAGTCTCTAACGTTCTGGCTGTGGTTGCTTACTTATATAGCACAGGGCTGGGTAAACGTTTATAGAGTTGGGGTGTGTTGGAGACTGAGCCGAGGATGAGGAGCAAGAGGATGTTCTAACGCGCTTTGACTTCATGGGCCTAGAAACGCCAAAGTGATGGAAGAAGGACTTCTAAAGGATAAAACGACAAAGACGTCTCATGACCTCATGGGCTTTGTAAAACAACAGACGTCCCATGACCTCATGGGCTTTGTACTTCCAAAGCAATGGAACAAGAATTTTTAAGGACTACGACAAAGTCTGAGGGGAGGAAGAACTTGGAGTTAGCTGGTGTTTGTAGTTGGGAGGTTCTTGGTAATCTTTCTTTTGGTAGCGATCACTATCTAGTCCGCACCGTGATTGGCTTTGGGAGCTGTGTGGTCAGGGGGACGAGGATCCAGAGGTGGCAGTTGGCAAGGGCGAACTGGGGGGCTTTCCTGAGGAAAGCTGATGATGGTTCTAGGGTTCTGCAGGAAGGAGGATTGACTCAGGTGGATGATCTCAATAGTGCAATTGTCTCGCTCATCACGCAGTCAGCGGTAGGCACGATTCCTAAGAGTGGTGGTAGTGGACATAGGAAGCGGGTGCCGTGGTGGACTGAAGCATGTGGTCATGCTGTTAGGGCGAGAAATGCGGCGTTTCGCCGGCTAAGGGTTGCCCACACTGAGGGTGCCCTCATTGACTACAAGAGGGCCCGCGCTGTTGTGCGGAAAACTGTGAGAACGGCCAAGAGTGCCTATTGGAGGCGGTATTGTTCCAAAATTGGGAGAGAAACGCGTCTCGGGGATGTTTGGGGGATGATTAAGCGGATGCATGGGGTTGAGCGCCGTCGTGGGACCCCGGTCCTAATACTGAATGGTGTTGAAGCAGTCAGCGACGTTGACAAAGCTGAACTGTTGGCCAGCACCTTTGTGTCGGTGCACAGCTCTGACAATCTCTCACCTGCGGAAAGGCACTACAGGGAGAGTACTTTGGCCCAGAATTCTGAGCTGATTGGGCACCAGCCTTCGACTCAAGATGACCTTGACCTTCCGTTTAGTTTGTTTGAGCTAAGGAGAGCACTTTCTAAGGTG
This sequence comes from Eucyclogobius newberryi, assembly GCF_026437365.1. NCBI lineage: Eukaryota > Metazoa > Chordata > Actinopteri > Gobiiformes > Gobiidae > Eucyclogobius > Eucyclogobius newberryi. The sequence goes on along the minus strand of NW_027316278.1, from coordinate 35,338,369 downwards.
AAACAGACAGCCCCGGGTAAAGATGAGGTGTGCTATGACATGCTCTCTCATTTGACTGATGACACGCTTGGGCTAGTCCTGGGTCTTTTCAACCGTGTTTGGGATTCAGGTTGTGTTCCATCTGCGTGGAAACAGTCTACGGTGGTGCCGGTTCTGAAGCCGGGTAGGCCGGCGTCTGACCCTTCAAGTTATAGGCCGATTGCCTTGACGTCGCAGCTCGGGAAAACGATGGAGCGCATGGTTACCGAGCGGTTGGATTACTTCTTGGAGAGTCAGGGTTTGCTTCCCGCGCACCAGAGTGGTTTCCGTAGGGGCAGGAACACCATGGATTCCGTGTTGTGTTTGGAATCTGATATCCAGCTGGCCAGGGCTCAGAAAGAAAAGGTTATTGCGGTGCTCTTTGATGTGGAGAAGGCGTACGATATGGTTTGGAAGGATGGGCTCCTCATTAAGCTGCGGAAGTGTGGTGTGAAGGGTAAACTGTTTAACTGGGTCCGGAGCTTTCTGTCTGGCCGGCGTATCCAAACCAGAGTGGGCGCTGCTTACTCTGGGGTCTATGGGGTGGAGAATGGGATCCCGCAGGGGAGTGTGTGTAGCCCTATCTTGTTCAATGTTATGATTAAGGACATCTTTGACGACGTGGATGGGTCTGTTGGGAGGAGCCTTTATGCTGACGATGGCGCTCTATGGGTGAGAGGGAGGAATCTCCGGTTTTACGAGGCGAAACTGCAAAGGGCAATACAGCAGGTGGAGCAGTGGACCCTGAAGTGGGGGTTTAAACTGTCCGTACGGAAGTCTCAAGTGATCTGTTTCTTCAATGGACATAGGGACGTCTCCCTTCGACTGCATGGGCAGGTGCTCGAACAGGTCAGGGAGGTGAGGTTCTTGGGGGTCACCTTTGACGAGAGGCTTAGTTGGCGTCGGCACATTGATGAGGTCAGTGGTAAATGCAAAAGGGTGAATAACTTGCTTCGTTGTCTATCCGGCCAGGACTGGGGGGCCAGCAGAAGGTCGCTCCTGGGTATTTATCGGGCCGTCATGAGGGCGGCTATTGATTATGGCTGTATAGCCTACATGTCTGCGGCTGAGACTAACTTAAAGAAGCTTGATGTGGAGCAAGCCCAGGCCTTGCGCATCTGCTGTAGGGCTTTTAGGACCTCCCCTGTCTCGGCGCTGCAGGTTGAGTTGGGGGAATTGCCGTTACGGCTCCGGAGGCTAGAACTTCTGTTGGCTTACTGGGTGAATGTGCAAGGTCATACGAGCTCTCACCCGGTGAGGGACTTTCTCAGGGTTGATGGGGGGCAGAGTGAGGCTGGCGGTATGATTTTCAGCCAGGTAGGAAATGCGAAGGCGCGGCTTGCGGGGGTTGGTGATCTGCGTGTGAGCCCGTCGGTGGCTTTGTCTGCTATAGCTCCGTGGAAGTTTGTCCCGGCTCCTGTTGATGTTAGCTTGCATGGCAAGCTTAGAGGAGTCGCTGGGAGGGCACCGCAGTTTGCCGTTCAAGCGCTCATCGATAAGCACTCAGGTGATGTGTTTATTTATACCGACGGGTCTAGGGATCCTGAGAGTGGGCGTACTGGCGCCGCTTATTTTGTGCCTGACCTGGGGCTAGCGGTCAAGAAGAGGTTGACAGATCGCCTTTCTGTTTTCACGTCGGAACTTATAGCGATACGGTTGGCGTTGGAATGGGCGGAATCTGCTTTGCAGTGTTGCGGCATTGTGGTGGCCTCTGACAGCCTTTCTGCATTGCAAAGCATTAAATCTGGGAAATCGGATTGCAGACAGGATGTGTTGAATGGCATCTTCTGTCTGATGCTCTCCCTGTCCAGGAAGGATGTGAGGGTTTCCTTCATTTGGGTCCCTGCGCATGTGGGGGTGGATGGTAACGAAATGGCTGATGCACTGGCTAAACGTTCCCTTCGGCGGCCATCAATTGATGTGGCGGTTGAGTTAAGCAAATCTGAAATCAAGCCTGTTATCAAGAGTCATGTGGTCGGCCTTTGGCAGGAATTTTGGAGCCACTGTGTTACTGGACGGCATCTCTATCACATACAGGGTAGTGTGGGTCCTTGCGGGTCTATGGGCAGGAACGCGTGGGAGGAAAGGGCCTTCGCCCGCATGAGGATTGGCCATACTGGACTCAATTGGTCACTGAGTAGGATAGGCAAACATCCGACCGGTCTGTGTGGTCACTGTCGGGTGCCAGAGACTGTCGAGCATGTGCTGATTTGCTGTGAGGCTTATGATAGGGAAAGGGCCGGGTTGGCCTTGTGGTTTCGGAATAATGGGCGGGAGTTCAATCTGCGGAACGTTCTGGCGATCCAGTCACAGGGTTTGTGTCAGGCTGTGGTTGCTTACTTATGTAGCACAGGGCTGGGTAAACGTTTATAGAGGTGGGGGGTGTTGGAGACTGAGCCGAGGATGAGGAGCAAGAGGATGTTCTAACGCGCTTGGACTTCATGGGCCTAGAAACGCCAAAGTGATGGAAGAAGGACTTCTAAAGGATAAAACGACAAAGACGTCCCATGACCTCATGGGCTTTGTAAAACAACAAAGACGTCCCATGATCTCATGGGCTTTGTACTTCCAAAGCACCGAACGTCAAAGAGGGCGAGGAAGGTGAAGAAGAGTCTCCCTGGAATAAAGCCGGTTGGTCTCTGACACAACAACTATTCTAGTCACAAAAACACATCATGACCTCATGGGCTTTGTAACGCCAAAGCGATGGGAGGAGTACTTTTACGGACTACGACAGAGTCTGAGGACTACGAAACGTCTGAGGAATAAAGTCTGGCGGTAATGCAACACTCGGATGCCAACCGCCATAAAACAACAACAACAACAACAACAACAACTTCTATTGGACTACGACAAAGTCTGAGGAATAAAGTCTGGCGGTAATGCAACACTTGGATACCAACCGCCATAAAACAACAACAACAACTGTTGTTGTTCTTGTTTTATGGCGGTTGGTATCCAAGTGTTGCATTACCGCCAGACTTTATTCCTTAGACTTTATTCCAGCTGGCCTTCTTCCACGCCAGACTGTATTCGTTGGACTTTATCCTACAATAACAAAGGCATCTCATGACCTCTTGGGCTTTGTCAAAGCACTGGAAGTCAAAGCACTGGAAGAGGAACTTTTAGGACAACGACAAAGTCTGGGGAATAAAGTCTGGCGGTAATTCGACACTCGGCTGTCGACTGCCATAAAACAATAACAACAGCAACAGCAGTCTAAGGAATAAAGTCTGGCGGTAATGCAACACTCGGACGCCAACCGCCATAAAACAACAACAACAACAACAACTTTTTTTCTGCAACATGGAGGCCTTCATGGATCAAACATAATTATTGGACCTAATTGTTTTACTGAATTTTATTCGTTGGACCATTACGAACGGATTGAGACCAATCTTGTGGGGAACTATTGAAGTTTGACGTATACAGAGCCTTGAAGGTAAGGAAAGTCGATACTTTTACTTTGTGCTTTTCTGTACAAAGACTGTGTGTGTTCGGGCTGTGATTGTTGCACGTGAAAATGGATTACATATTCAAAAAGGCGAGACTGAGTGGACTGGAGGTCATGGAGGTTGTGGCGGGTGTAGACCTCGAAGGCCGAGGTGGACCAATGTCCCATGATTTTAATGAAGCGGTCGAGAACTCTGCGACTAGAGACAGAAGTAGCGGTGCCAATGCAGAAAGAATGACTGGAAAAGAAGTTGGGTCGGATGGACTGAGCGAACAGACTTGAAAAGTGGAATGAACCATGACCTGGTCGGAATATGGCCAAGTTCGGTTGTGAAGAACGGGTCATGAGTACGAGATGAAATCTTGTAGGATTTCGAAGGGGGTCAAGACGTAGTTTAGTTTGAATAGGGAAATCAGGGTTGAGGTACTGCTGTGGTTCGTCTTGCTTTGTTTGATGTGGAAAATTAAGCAATTACTAGACGCCAGTTGGAGGTCCTTGATACAAGGGTGCCGAGAAGGGTCACAGATGAACGTGGACGGGGCAAAGAAGGCAAGAAGGAACATGGCTTCTAGAGTTCGGGTGATGTGAGGGTGCAGGAAGTTGGACCAGATGGTGATGAGGCACCGAAGAAGGAGATCATTCGTAAGGTGGAACCTCCTGCGGATCGCTGGGCGGCTCTGCCTTTGCAAGCCTTTGATGGCCATCATCGCTTGTGTGAGAACCGGAAAGGGAACAGCAGAGCCTGAGAGCAACCTGGAGAAGAAGTTGATGCCGCTCAGGTAAGCTTTAATGGTGCCAGGGGTCAGAGTTAGGTAGGTGAAGGCAAGCGAGATGTAATTGGTTAGAGAGAATCTCGAAGGAGGGGAAAGGCAGATTGAAGTGACAGTGAAAGGAACAAAAGCTGTTCCAGGCAGTCCAGTCCAGTCCAGACAACGTCCTGGGAGCATAGCTGTGCAGGATAGCTGATTGGAAGATTAGAACGAGGTTGCCCAGAGGGGGGCTCAGGTGTGGAATGTCTGAAAGGCAATGTACTTAGCTCTGAGGATGAACTAGTGAGTAACCGACAGCCAGGTGAGACGGCGAATGAAAGGCATAATGGAGAGTGCATTGCTTCTACCTTTGTTGATAATATCGATAACTGTGAGGTTGTTGGATTGGATAGCCACGCACATGGAGTGGCTAATGGCCCCAAAGGAGAGGAGCAATCATCACGGGACAAATCTCAAATAAGGCGGAGGAAGACTGACTGGACTTGCGGACGAAATGGAGAAACTCGTTGGGCCAGGGGTAGAGAACCAACTGTGACCGTAGTCACCCCCAAAATCGGTTGATGGTGCAACGTCTGTGCAAAGATGGAGGTCTACTGGGGCTAAAATGAGGTCTCGGTAGAAGAGCGTGATGCCATTCCAGTTTGAGAGTGCCAGAAGCGGAATTCTGACTTGTCTGAGTCGCAGAGGATCACGACGCTGTGGTGCGGATTGGGCGGAAGACGCTAATTTCAGGAAGTGGGAGATGAATGCTCGCCCCTGGGAGCTGATGTGCATGGCGAAGTTGAGGTGACCAAGGAGGGACAGGAGCTGCGGTTTTGAGCATGATGTGGCGGCGACGAAGTTACTGAGAAGAAGGGAGATCCGGTTCAGCTTCTCTGTTGGGAGGGACGCTTGGAATTTAACTGTGTCGAGGGTGATGCCCAGGAACTCTAGAGAAGTTAAAGGACCCGGGACTTCTCTTCCAACAGGGGAACTCGGAGGGAGGAGAGTGTTGCAGACAACACTCAGATCTATCTTTCACTGTCGGCAGGTGAATATGGACCAGTGGATTCACTCTGTCACTGCATCCAACAGATCAGTGTGTGGATGCAAAACAACTTTCTCCAGCTGAACTTAGACAAGACTAAAATCAATGTCTTTGGCCCACAGAAACAAAGAGAAAGAGTTAGCAGTCAACTCCAGAGTCTCGCTCTACAACCTAAAAATCAAGTTAGAAATCTGGGGGTAATAATGGACTTTTAACAGCCAAAAGGCTGCAGGACATGGTGTTGGAGCTGATGCTTTGTGCTGCAGTGTGTTTAAGAGTGTTAAAGGCCTGGCTCAGACTACACCTGGTGCAGCTGCTGTGTTGGACCAGTTTTGGTGCAGTGTGACATATATGAATGCATCTGCTGACTGCCTGAGCTCCTCTCACTATTTAAAATTTTTGGAGAATTCTTTCGGCCTCTGCGCCTTGTTCAGTCTGAGCCAGGTATTAGTCTTGATCGTAGGCTCTTTACCATATGTTCAATGTATGCTCCATGTTGCACCAGGAGCTTCACCATCTCAGTGTGTCCATTCGCCGCAGCTAAGGTTAGAGTTAGAGCTCCCTCTGGAGCGCATAACAAATGTTTAGTCAATTACCACCAAAACTCTCCTTGTGTGTCCGCACAGGAGTAGTTGACATCGGCTTCATGCTGCAGCAGGACTTGTGCCTCCTGGAAGAGTCCTCTCTCTGACACAACATGCAGGGCTCGGCTCAGCGCCTCCTCAGAGTCCTCTTGTGGACAGAGACAGTCCAGCAGCTGCCCCAGAACTTCCCCCCTGCAGAAAGCAGAACCCATTTCAGATAAAGTGCACGGGCCTCTAACTATGGCTTTTATTGAACCTTGTGAACAGATAAGACATTCATCTTGTGTCTAACGGACAGGTCCAGAAATTACAGAAATATTCACCTTAAACACTTGCACTTGACAGTTAAAATGTCTCGTACTTACATATGCCATTTTGTCCACTGTGAGCACCTTCTTTATGGCCTGAAACAGAGTCTCCCTGGGGGCCGGAGCAGAGGCCTCATCTTCCGGGGTCCGAAATCTGACACACAGTAAAGAGTTAAAAGCACATGCACCAAAACAATCCACCCCAGTCAGAGGTGGAGGCATAGAAATTCCATTATAATGGAATCAGGCACTCGGGGAGGAGGGAGAGTAAGGCAGGCTACAATAGGTGGCTGATAGCCCATTAAAGAGCTGATAGTAAACAAAGAGGTTTAGTTTCTGGTGAAACCAAAAACACCCTTTATCAGGAGGTGGGCGGGGCTCACTCAGAGTAGGATAAATATCTGAGTTCCTGGTCTTGATTCACAGATTGAGAATGACTCTCGGATGAGTCAGGCCACAGGCTTTATAGTTCTGATAAGACCGCATGAAGAATATGCAAAGGAACCTAGTTTAGTCCTTTTTAGTCCTGGTTTTGTCCTGGTTTAAGTTCTGGTCTTGTCCTGGTTTAACCCTGGTTTAGGCCTGGATTAATCCTGGTTTAATCCTGATTTAAATTCTGGTTTAGTCCTGGTTTGGTCCTGATTTGAATCCTGGTTTTGGTCCTGGTTTAAATCCTGGTTTGAATCATGGTTTAATCCTGGTTTAGTCCTGGTTTAATCCTAGTTTAGTCCTTTGGACCTGGTTTAACAGTATTAAAATAAATAGCAAATAAAGGAAAAACAGACACTAAAGGTCAAATCTAACATGCAATAAGTGTAAGGGATCATATCAAAATATCAAAAAAAGGTTGATCCTTAAAAGACCCCCCCCTTCAAAAGACAAAAAAAAAGAGTCTGGCATCACATACAATTTTACGCGTTGATAAAACAATAGTAGCTTGATAGACCCTGCTTACCTCTAGTCCCTGAACATCCTTTGGTATGTTTATCAGTAGAAGTTATGAACGCTCCAAATAATGTCACCTGTCGCGCATGTTTGTTTACTCAATCCACATGGTCCACGGGCCCTACGACCATCCCATTCAACCGTGTGAGATGGCCACATTGAGATAGTCTCAAGAGGATGCTCTAGTGAGAAACTAATGTTTCTTGTCAAAACCTGTAATTGTCAATTGCCTGTGTTTAGACCTAGACATGCTGTCAGAATGACAGAAGCAGTGCACATGCTTTTGTCTCAGTGAGAATCTCACGTCTTCTGTGATTTGGTCCATCTTCCGGGTAGTGCGTAGGCACGTTACTAGAGCGAAATCTCTTGATCATTTGCTGCGCCACGTCTTGCCGCAAAAAAGCTTTTCCAACTTTTCTGCGACGGCGACGCCCACCCCGCTCCCCGCCGTGCTTCCCGTACGCACACGCACCCGTGCACGCACTCGCCGCCTAATGTTGGCCTAATGCTCGTTGCTGATAGTTTTTTAGCATTTCAAAACAATTACTGCCACAACGATGTATTGAAGCTTCAAAGCAACAAAAAGACGACATGTAGGTTCGACCCCCCGCCAAGACGAAAAATATTACGTCTTTTCAGCTTCAACCCATTTTGAGACGATCCCTAACTAAAGTCAAAGTATAAAATGTAACCTGAAGACATCATTGATCTTCTCGATAATCTTTGAGACCAGTGAGTGGAACTTAATCATGCTCTAGCCTCTTCTTTGTCCAAAAATACAACAACCAAGTGAAGTGAAGTTAAGATGAGAAAGATGAGAAAACACTTTTCCTTGGTTTTGTTTACAACATGTTGGAGGCATAGCGTTCATGTTAAACCCATATTTCAACTAATTTCCGTAGTTTTATATCTTAAAAATAATCTAAATAAAAGAAAAAGGGCTTTTGTCTTCAGAAAAGTCATGACAGAATTTCATCATCTGCGCTCAAACAATCATTAAACATAATATCCTTTTTGATGGGATCTTTCAACTTGTTTTAATATAACATGTAAAAAGATGTGTTCTAAACCAAGACTAAAACAGGATTTAACCAGGTCTAAAACAGGGCTAAAACAAGAATTAATCTAGGACAAAATCAGGTCGAAACATGGATTTAACCAGGTTTAATACAAGTCGAAACAGGGTGTAGTGAGGACTGTAATAACTCGATATTTAGATGTTCGTATACTGGTTAGCCAACAACGCAGGGTGTCGCGTCAGGACAGCCATTTTTGTTCAGGTGAGTGAAGAGAATGAGGAGACCCGGCGACGGGTCAGGAGCTTCATTGAGCCTCGCCGGCACACACACAGATTGCCTTCTTTCCTTCTCCTTCTCGGATTCTGCTCTGATTCCTCCCTGACCTGTTGATCGATCACTCGCTCGCCCAAATAGACAAATTCTTCTTCTTCTTGTTCTCTGGTGTTTTATGGCGGTTGGTATCCATAGTGTTACATTACCGCCACCCACTGTAGTTGTGACTCTTGGAAGTCACTTTCGTTGTTGTCGCCGTTCTCCTTGGCAGCCGGCAGTTGAGCGTGGACAGGAGATCAGCCTTTGTAGCGCGACACCAGACGACACACCTAGCTCTATAATCTTCCAATTAACCCTGTGTTATATGAGTAAGTAGCCCTGTGTTATTGAGGTCATTCACGTGATGTCACATGACCGCCCCCCCACGCTCCTCCAGGCTCCCCCAGGCCCTTTTGGCCATGTTGTCCGTCCTCAGTGGTGTGTCTCCCCCTACAAGCCCATTCTATACCGCAGTCTGTCTGCTTCGATTTACGATGAAACACGGTTCAAAAAGGCCCAAAACCTCATTAATGATATCGCACGTTTACTATAATCAAAATGGTGAAGGTATATGTGGCAGTTGGGTGCAGCAACCGGGAAGATAAACGGAGAGAAGTTCTATCGGATACTGAGAAACCCGGAAATAAGAGCGCGATGGATATATATATATATATATATATATATATATATATATAATCGCGATTAAAAATTGTAATCGTTGCCCAGCCCTAATATATATATATATATATACATATATATATATATATATATATATATATATATATATATATATATATATATACATATATATATATATATATATATATATATATATATATATATTAGTCCTGGGCAACGATTACAATTTTTAATCGCGATTAATTGCATCATTTCCCTGATTAATCACAATTAATCGCATTTTTACGTGCAAAATTCAAAATGAATTCAAAAGAAGTGTAAAGCGCATCAGCATTTTTATTCGGGTTGCCTCGGCTGGAGCCTAGCCGCTGACTTTGTAAAGTATAAACCAAAGCCATGGTCCAACATTAAACTCCATTTACACCACGAGAAAAGCAACACAGCACAACTCGACGACGACTCGGACGCACGTCTGCTGCTGAGCGTATTCTACGGACATGAGTCCGGCGCGTCGAGAACACGCGTCCGGTGCGTTTGTCTTTCTAATGTACACGCGCTCAAATTCTGCGCGCTAAAATAATTGATCGCGTTAAATAAGTGATTAGTTAACGCGATAATAACGCGTTAACTTGCCCAGCCCTAATATATATGGCTGTCACTCGCGTGGCGGGAGCGGCGCGCGGCGGACCTGACAGCTGTTCAGCCCCGTGCAGGTGACCGAACCCCGGGCATGCAGCCTCACGCACCGCTGTATAATGTTAATAATTGATCTGAAGTTCTATCAGTTGTCACTCACTCGCGCGGCGCAGGGAGCTGACAGCTGTTCAGCCCGGTGCAGGAGACTGAACCCCTGACATGCAGACTCACGCACTGCCACCTGCGCTGGAGCTCCAGAGAATAAACGCGGTAGAATTAACATAAGTTTTATTTAGGCGTAGACCCTTTGTTCAAAATTGGGACTTGTGAACCATCGGACCAGTGGGCTTGGAGATATCTGGAAGAGTCTGTGATTTAGGCATAAAATACGGATCTGAGTTGATTGATTGCAGCTTTTCTAAATATCGACCTCTGTGTAGCTCATCCAAGGAGTTTGTGGAATCTGAAAGCACTGGGGGCTCCATAATTTACGTTTGAGATCACTTTCCACGCTCTATCAGTGCAAAGAAAGGCAACACTGGACAAGGGGTGGCAACGTATGCGATCACATGGTTTTTTGACGTCGGTGAATGAGCTCTATATAAGTAACTACAGTGAACCCTCGTTTATCGCGGGGGTTACGTTCCAAAAAGAACCCGCGATAGGCGAAATCCGTGAAGTAGAAACCTTTATTTTTTTATGAAATACTCCATAAAACATTGAAGCTCATGCGCGCCGCTCTTACCGGCCGGTGGCTGCCCACGAGTCCGAAGGTTTACTGTTCCGAAGGTTCACGAGTCCAAAAATTCCGAAATTTTAAGGTTCACATGTCCGAAGGTGTATTAGTCCGAAGGTTCATGAGTCTGAAATTTCACCGAAATTGAAAAAATTTCACGGAAATTTTAAGGTTCACAAGTCCGAAGGTTCATTAGTCCGAAGGTTCACGAATCCGAAGATGTGAGTCTGCGCAGCGGGCTCTACCAGCGGCTCTCCTCACCAAAACTGTGTCTCCGTGCAGCGGGCTCTCCTCGCCTCCCTTTGCCCCACACACTGCTTTTTGGACTTTTCTAGTGTTGATGCACTTTTTATGATTAAACTCACGTTTTTTTTTATAACCGACTTGTTTCTGTGCATAGCCTGAGCTCCTTATCGTATTATTAATGAATGAATTAACTCAAATAGCCCAGCAGATTTGGCCGCGCGCCGTGGCTCTGTAGACACTCCCGTCTTGGCCAGCTGAATTTCCTTTTTGACTACCAATCCTACGGTGATCGGATCACGCGTTTCTATATATACATATATCATTTCTATACTTATGATCAAATGAAGGCATAGAGTGGAGGATTCTGATCACGCATATTTCTAATGATAAAATGAAGGCATAGAACGGAGGATTCTGTTCACGCATTTGTTCACGCATTTTTCTTATGATCAAATGAAGGCATAAAGCGGAGGATTCGAGATGTTCCCTTGTTATTTTCATATACACAGTACAACTTGCGGTGCCTCCTGTGAGCAGCTGGTACATTAAACCTGACGAGCCCCATTGCGTGTCTTCGTCCTTCGTGCTCTCACCGGCCTCGCAAACTTCAATTTGGCAAGCGGTTTTACGTACATGTACATATTAATCCATAACGTTATTGACACACAGGTAGAGAAGACGTGGAGAGACTGTTTAGCCAATATGCAGAACACAATGCATGATGCAAATCCGTGAAGCAGCGAGACCGTGACAAGTGAACCGCATTATAGCGAGGGTTCACTGTATAGCCTTACATGATCCCTGTGACTAGATTGTAAGAAGATTCGGCAGATTTAATTCCTGCCAATTATTTTGGAAACCATAAAACCAATTCAGTTCTCACTCTTTCATATGCTGTACAGTGAATCAGCACATGCTCAACAGTTTCTGGTTCTTAACAGTGATTACACAAACCAGTAGGATGTTTGCCTATCCTATTCAGTGACCTATTGAGTCCAGTGTGGCCCATTGTCATGCAAGCAAAGGCTGCCTCTCCCCCCACGTTCCTGCCCATGGATCTGCATGGACCAACACTCAGGGCTCAGATTAAGGATTTTCTCTTGTATAGCAGTGCTGCTAAACAATCCGTTCATTTGTATAGCAATTTGATAAGTTGCATAGCAAAACACAAAAATGACTAACAATCATTATTTTCCATTGATGTAACAAGATTATTTATTTCAAATGTATTTGAGTGTGTCTCTCTGTATTTGCTTTAACCTCATTACTTGAAACTTTCTTGACTGCATCCGCATAGGATATTCCTTTGAGACCTTAATTTTCTGCACCTCAGCAGCTCTTTTGCTAAACTTGCATCCTCCGTAGGCAGAGGAGCTATGTTCTTCCCCAACAGTTACAGCACTTCAGTTTTGCTCCTTCGTCACACTTTCCCATATTCGTGATCTCCTGCACATTTACCACATCTTTGCTTCCCTCTGCAGACCGCTGCCATGCCCAAAGCGCTGGCACTTAAAGCAACGCAGGGGCGGTGGAACATATGGCCTGACGCTATAGCACATGTACCCAATGAACACCTTACTAGGCAGGCATTTACCTTCAACTTTTATCATTATCGACAGGCTGTCACATCTTACCCCAAACCGGGTCACCTTCAACCGCCTAGCGTCCAGCACCTTAGCTCCAGTCAAATTCCCCTTTACTTCATCCACAGACGTCGTCGTAGGAACGCCTACAATAACTCCTCTGACCGTGCTTCTTTCAGCATCAGACACAAGAATGTCCTTTCCACCCAGACGTGTAGTTCCAATTGCATTCCTTTGCTGACAAGCAGCGAGCCATCCCTAAGGACACTCGAATGCTTTATCACTCCCACAGCTACATTTAGGCTCTTTGTCAATGCCACTGCATTCCACTCCTTAAAGGACACATTATCCTGTGCAAGCTTTATGATATCAGCAGCTTCAACCTGCTGCTCACTTCCAGAACCCTCTGACGAGCTAAGGGACTTTTACGTTACTTGACTCTTCTTCGCCAGGACTTTCCAGGGGCCTTGCGCCACCTAATATATGTCTTTAGTCTTGTTGTTGTTGGTGTTTTATGGCGGTTGTCATCCGAGTGTTGTTGTTGTTGTTGTTGTTGTTGTTGTTTTATGGCGGTTGGCATCCGAGTGTTGCATTACCGCCAGACTTTATTCCTCAGACGTTTCGTAGTTGTTGTTGTTGTTGTTGTTTTATGGCGGTTGGCATCCAATTGTTGCATTACCGCCAGACTTTATTCCTCAGACTTTTCGTAGTCCTCAGACTGTCGTAGTCCGTAAAAGTACTCCTTCCGCTTTGGTGTTACAAAGCCCATGAGGTCATGATATGTCTTTGTGACTAGAATAGTTGTTGTTGTTTCAGAGACCAACCGGCTTTATTCCAGGGAGACTCTTCTTCATCTTCCTCTCCTTCTTTGACGTTCGGTGCTTCCACCGTACAGCTTTATTCTTCAGGCTTCATTCTATAGGCTTTAATATGTCCACTGATGTCGCCGCTTGGTAGCCGTGCGTCTACGAGACTGGGCGAGGACAGGAGACCACCCCCACCCCCATCTCGTCACTCTGATCACTCTGACTCCCCACAAGCAGACCCCCATCACTCCGACTCCCATTTAGCGCCTTTAGCCTGTTTTCTATATCTGCCCAATCAAGCTCCTTTGTTCCAAGGAATCTCCCTGCAGCTTTAGCAATGATCCTGATCCTTTCAGTTCTGCTTTGAGTCTGAGCAGCACAGTTTACAACATCCACCATAAAGAGTACAAAATCCTCTCTATCCACAACCAGGGTATTCTCATTAATTCTGGAACCTGCACACTTGGGACCTCCACTCTTGAAACCTTCACACTTCTTGGGAGCCACGCTGGCCTCTCTCATTTCGCCCTGGCTGGGAGCAGCGCTGGCTCCTCTCTCTATATTTACTCTAAACTCGTTACTTGAAACTTTCTTGACTGCATCTGCATAGGATACACCTTGAGAGACCTTTATTTTCTGCACCTCAGCAGCTCTTTTGCTAAACCTGCATCCCCCGTAGGCAGAGCTATGTTCTTCCCCACAGTTACAGCACTTCAGTTTTGCACCCACGTCACACTTCCCATACTCATGATCTCCTGCACATTTACCACACCTTTGCCTCCCTCTACAGACCGCTGCAATATGCCCAAAGCGCTGGCACTTAAAGCAACGCAGGGGCGGCGGAACATATGGCCTGACGCTATAGCACATGTACCCAATGAACACCTTACTAGGCAGGCACCTCCCTTCAAGTGTTACCATTACCGACAAGCTGTCACATCTTACCCCAAACCGGGTCACCTTCAAACGCCTAGCGTCCACCACCGTAACTCCCGTCAAATTCTCCTTAACTTCATCCACAGACGTCGCCGTAGGGACACCTACGATAACTCCTCTGACCGTGTTTCTTTCAGCATTAGACACAAGAATGTCCTTTCCACCCAGACGTTTAGTTCCAATCGCCTTCCGTTGCTGAGCCGCGTCCTTGCACACGACCAGCAGCGAGCCATCTCTAAGGACACTCGCACTCTTGATCACTCCCACAGCTACAGTTAGGCTCTTTGACAATGCCACTGAATTCCACTCCTTAAAGGATGCACTATCCTGTGCAAGCTTTATGATCACCTTACAGTCTCTGCTCTCACCCCGGATATCAATAGCTTCAGCTTCATCCTGCTGCTCATTCCCAGAACCCTCGGACGAGCTAAGGGACTTTTTACGTTTCCGGGCACGTGCAGGCAGAAAAGGCTGCTCCTCCACGCCGTCCAGAACGTCTTCCATCCCCGATCCACTCAGGTGTCACAAAGCCCATGAGGCCATGAGATGTCTTTGTTGTTGTATCCTTTAGCAGTACTTCTTCCATCACTTTGGTGTTTCTAAGCCTATGAGTTCAAAGCGTGTTAGAACATCCTCTTGCTTTTCATCCTCGGCTCAGTCTCCAACACACAGCCCAACTCTAATCAGCACATGCTCGGCAGTCTCTGGCACCCGACAGTGACCACACAGGCCGGTCAGATGTTTGCCTATCCTACTCAGGGACCAATTGAGTCCAGTATGGCCAATCCTCATGCGGGCAAAGGCCCTTTCCTCAGACAGAGTCTGAGGACTACGAAATGTCTGAGGAATGAAGTCTGGCGGTAATGCAACACTCGGATGCCAACCGCCATAAAACAACAACAACAACAACAACAACAACAACAACAACTCTATAAACGTTTACCCAACCCTGTGCTAGACAAGTAAGCAACCACAGCCTCACACAAACCCTGTGACTGGATCGCAAGAACGTTCCGCAGAGTGAACTCCCGCCCATTATTCAGAAACCACAAGGCCAACCCGGACCTCTCTCTTTCATAAGCCGCACAGCGAATCAGCACGTGCTCGGCAGTCTCTGGCACCCGACAGTGACCACACAGGCCGGTCAGATGTTTGCCTATCCTACTCAGGGACCAATTGAGTCCAGTATGGCCAATCCTTATGCGGGCAAAGGCCCTTTCCTCCCTCGCGTTCCTGCCCATGGATCCGCAAGGACCCACACTACCCTGTATGTGATAGAGGTGCCGTCCAGTATCACAGTGGCTCCAAAATTCCTGCCAAAGGCCGCACACGTGACTCCTGATAATAGGCTTGATTTCAGATTTGCTTAACTCAACCGCCACATCAATTGATGGCCGCCTAAGGGAACGTTTAGCCAGTGCATCAGCCATTTCGTTACCATCCACCCCCACATGCGCAGGAACCCAAATGAAGGAAGTCCTCACATCCTTTCGGGACAGGGAGAGTATCAGACAGAAGATGCCATTCAACACATCCTGTCTGCAATCCGATTTCCCAGATTTAATGCTTTGCAATGCAGAAAGGCTGTCAGAGGCCTCCGCAATGCGCAACACTGTAACGCAGAATCCGCCCATTCCAATGCCAACCGTATCGCTATGAGTTCTGATGTGAAAGTTTTATGGCGGGTGGCATCCAAGTGTTGCATTACCGCCAGACTTTATTCCTCATGCCCCGTTCAAACCGCAAACGCCTATTCGCGCGTTATGGCGAAGTTGGACGCAAGTACGTATGAAGAAAAACGCAAATACGCCGCGTCCTCGACGCAGCGGAGCAGAGCCGAAATATAATAAGCAGACGCGCGTTCGCCGCGTGCGCATGCGCAGTGGAGGTGTTGTCAGTCTGGCTTCTTTAATGGCGGATCAAAGTTGATCCGCCATTAAAGAATGCCTTTTGCGTATTTGCTTTTCAAAGCCCAAAAACGGAGACGCTCGGCGGCGTGTCTGGATCCACTAGTGATCCGAGTTGAGTCAATACCATCATTTTCTTCAAGACTAGATAAATCTCGCTCTCAGCTGTAGTTTCGTTTGTCCCGGGTCCTGACTTGTTTTCCTGCATTGGTGCGCGGACATGTACCAGGACAACAACTACAGGCGCTTGTCCATCAGTCCATCAGGTCAGTACACAAATATTCATGTCTGAGCGCAATAATAAAGTGTATCTGTTGTGTATCTGATGTGTATGTGCAGTGTATGTGCTGTGTATGTGCTGTGTATGTGCTGTGTATCTGCTATGTATGTGCTGTGTATGTGCTGTGTATGTGCTGTGTATATGCTGTGTATCTGCTGTGTATGTGCTGTGTATCTGCTGTGTATGTGCTGTGTATCTGCTGTGTATGTGCTGTGTATCTGTTGTGTATGTGCTTGTGGTTGTGTATTAAACCAATGAAAAGTACATAGATAGTAAAAATTAAACATAGTTTGCATAGTGTTAATATTTTATTCTAGTGCACCATTTTAAATTCGATTGTGGTATATTTAATGAAAGTACAAGTAAACTAAATTTAGGCTATATAGTTATTTGTTTGTTTTTTATTCAGATTTCTTCCACTGGGGATTTCTACAGGACAATCACCAGCAGCTTCAGGGTTTGTGTGTCCAGTCTCCTCCATCATCCCTGAGGTCAGGCCGTCATCTGGGACTCTCTCGTGGCTGTGTCCACAACAGAGGACTGGACGTCCACAACAGAGAAGTGTTTTTCATATTTATAGCAAAGACCACATGCTCACTCAAGATTGAGCCCAAATGCTATGTTGTTTACACAGAATGAGATCAAGTTAAATGAATAAAACAGTGATTTAAGAACAGCTCTTAAGTTATCTGTTCTCTTTATTTCTGCACCTACTTGTGCGTTGTAACACTGAAATTTCCCCACTGTGTGGACTAATAAAGGATTATCATCTTGCCCTTGTTTCTTTTTGTTTATGATCTTAAATTGTGGTAAATGAAATAAGTACATCTTTAAATAGCCACTGATTTTCCCACAAACCACCCAGTATTATACATATGAAAAAGGTGCATGTAAACAGGACACACATTTTATGATATAAAATAATTTATTTTGTGGAAAAATAGAACAATAACTATGTAAAAATTGTATTATATTAAAATATATATCACACACAGAACAGGAACAAAATTGACCATGGCGTGGTGTTGTCGAAGAGTGGGGGACACAGAGGAAAAATAAGTCTTTCCTCTCCTGCAGAAGATGCAGCTCATTCATCTAATCTTCAGCTCCAATGGTTCCAGATTGAAATCAAATGAACTATTTGTTATTTTACACATTCTTTTGAATGAGCTGGAACTCTGCAGGAGAGGAAGCAGGTGGAACATGAGGGTCAGTCCCAGAGCGTTGCCAGCACCTCCCTCTCAAAGCTGGAGGACTCTGGCTCCAGCACCTCTTCCTCGTGGTTCTACAAAAACACATTATTGCAAATTAGATGACACAGGTTAAAAAACAAATTGTAATCCAACCAAATGCTTTTACACACATGTGGGTGCAGCAGAAGGGCCAGCATCCCCTGAAGGAGCAGGAGCACGGGCAGGAGCAACAGGAGCAGCAGGAGCAGGAGCAGCAGGGAGGGCTGAAGGCAAATCCAGATCTAGCAGCCCAGTACATTTACTGCAATATTATTCAAACTTGTATTATTATAATACATCGCACATCGTCTGCCATTGTTGTGGTGCCGGTTCTTCTCCGGGGAAATGCGTACGTACGTCACCTGAGCGGCTTCTGCACGGCCTCGCCGCAGAAAAGATCAAAATTCTGAACTTATTTGCAGCGAACCGTTTTGATGCATTGAAGCTTATATGCCCGTCAAAGCGTCTCAAGCGGAAAACGCAAAAGCGCGCCCGCCTCGCCGCGCTCCACGGCGAATCGCGCCGCAAATAAGCGGAAACCGCGCCGCAAAAACGCAGGAGGTGCTCGATGCGCGTTTACATAGACTTTGAATGTAAACTGGACGCTTTTGACGCACCGGTCTGAACGCACCATCAGACTTTGTCGTATTCCTTAGAAGTTCTTCTTCCGTTGCTTTGGTGTTACAAAGCCCATGAGGTCACAAGATGTCTTTTGTTGTTGTATCCTTTAGAAGTTCTTCCATTACTTTGGTGTTTCTAAGCTCATGAGTCCAAAGCGCGTGAGTTCAAAGCACGGTAGGACATCCTCTTTTTCCTCATCCTAGGCTCAGTCTTTAGTCTTTACTTTATTCTTTAGACTTTATTCTTTAGACTTCATTCTTTAGACTTCATTCTTTAGACTTTGTTCTTAAGCTCAAATGTTTGTTCATATGGAGTAGATTGACAATGACTCTTGGATGAGAGTCGAAACGTCTAATTTTTCTAACTGAGTCCAGATGACTACAACTGAAGCTTTTTCTACATATGGAGTAGACGTGCCTGTCCCACATCGAAGTGGGAAAAGAAGAAGAAAAGGCAATGAATTAAAGGCAGTGAAATTAAATATTAAATATTGTGCACAGTGGGGTGCACGGTGGCAAAGGCGGTTAGCGCTCTTGCCTCCCAAGAAGGAGATCATGTGTTCGATTCCCGGAGTAGACCAACATCTCTGGGTGGAGTCTGCATGTCCTCCCCGTGTTACCGTGGGTTCTCTCCGGGTTCTCCGGCTTCCTCCCACCGTCCAAAGACATGAATGTGTTAGGCAAATTGGCAACTCTAAATTGGCCAAATGGACAGGTGTTGAAAATTAGCATATTCTGCTACATACACTTAAACATTGCATCTGGTTCGTCCAATGTGAAAGCTATGTCCTTAAATAAATAAAAAAAAGACTTTGTTCTTAAGCTCAAATGTTCGTTCATATGGAGTAGAGGTCAATTCTCCAGGGACTCGAGGATCATCTGGGTCCACGGGTAATCGACGTGCCTGTCCCACATCGAAGTGGGAAAAGAAGAAGAAAAGACAATGAACAAATTGCAAGTGAAATTAAATGTTAAATATTGTTTCATAGAATAAGCGGCCATAGTTGCTCCTAGGTCAGCGTAGCTGAAACTGTAGGTTTTCATTTCTGTTCTTAACTGGGCTGACCATAAGCGATTTCAAAGAGGAACGTTTTAAGCCTGGTCTTAAATGAAGAGACTTTGTCGGCCTCTTTAACATTGACAGGAGAACAAAGGAGCTTGGAGCTAAATGCTCCTCCTCCTACTGTGCTTTTAGAGACTCTTGGGACCACCAGAAGACCAGCATTTTGAGAGCGAAGAGCTCTGTTTGGATGATATGGTACATTTTTGGCATATTTGAGGTAGGACGGGGCCATGTCATTTATGGCCTTGTAAGTCAGGAGTAGGATTTTAAATTCGATTCTAAACTCGACAGGGAGCTGGTGAAGAGACTTGAGCGTAATTAATCTCCTCTTTTAGTTCCTGTTAGTAATCTTGCTGCTTTCTGAATCAGTTGAAAGCTTTTTATAGAGCTTTTAGGACATGCTGCAAGCAGGGAGTTACAGTAGTCTAATCTAGACCAGACCTGGGCAAACTACGGCCCACAGGCCACATACGGCCCGTTTGTCTTCATAATCCGGCCCGCCAAACATGCCAAGTAATATTATTTTTTTACTCGTAGGCCCAGTTGTGGCCCCAGGGGCAAGATGTGGCCCTCGGCATGTTTTAATCTGGCCCCTAGATTTTAGTTTCTATTTTTTAACTGTCTGTAACATCTGTCTGCACTTGTATCCTTAATAAAGATGACATGATGACAGATGAAATGAATGAAATAATACATTCAATAACCTATATTTGACAGAAAAGTGATATTTTATTTAAATATTATTTATTATTTCGGAATTATTATTATTTAAATGAATATTTTGGTCAAACAAGTCTCCAAGGTTTCTCACAGCAGAACTGGAGGCAACACTGACATTGTCCAGTGTGACGACTATCTGCTCAGATAAACCGTCTCGCAAATATTTAGGGCCCAGCACAATGACCTAAATTTTTCAGGGTTAAGAAGCAGATAGTTAAGTATCATCCAGGTTTTTATATCCTTCACACATGCACTAAGTCTGTCAACTTGATCGGTCTGATCGGGTTTCATTGATACAGCTGAGTGTCATCGAGTACTGAACCGTGAGGCACACCATATGTAGCAGGACGACTGTCCTGCTACATATGGTGTGCCTCCACCTGCAGGTAATGAGGTGAGGGTGCCCTATAAAAGGAGGGTCTGTTACGTTGCCCGACCTCTCACCTCTGACGTCAAACCAAAATGGCAGCTCGCAGAGCCGCAGACTGGCCAGCTGAAGGATAGTGGCAAACTAGTGCTACTTTCAGCGTAAAGCGTCGTGGCCTCAAGGTAGTTTATCTCACACCTGGCTCTGGTGTCGGCTTGTTTTGCGTCGCTCTGGTCCTTAACTCAGGAGCCTAACATGCCTTTCATCAGCGTTTGGGGTCCTTCCGGGAAGCCGGCCTCTGTGGCATCTCCAAACGCGCTTCGGGCATAGGCTAACAACATCATGCGGTCCTCCTCTTCTTCTATTCTCCTTCGTCTCCCTTCCATCTATGTGATTGTATTGTCTGGGACTATTCACGTGTCACATTACAGAAGTGGTGACAACGCTGGATGCGAGTAAAATGTAAATCTGTAATCTGAAATGTGACATGTGACGAACTAACTAACTAACTAAGCTAACTAACTTATCTAAATTATCAAGCAGCTTAATAAATGTACACCCTTTTTGTATCTTTGTCTCTGTCCAATCATTACAGTCCCAACTTACCGATGTGACCTTTTATGACGCGGGATTAACTGATTAGAGGGTTCCCTGTCCCTTACTCTAAAAACAGGGTGGCGTTGTTGTACATGTGAAGCAAATACTGTGGGTGCGAAGACGGCACGACCGCTCGTAATGCCACACATAGGTTACTTTAGAGCAAGGTGAGGAGCTCTTGTTTACATTAACAAATTGGTAACTATCAGATAAATAGGATTTAAACCAGCTCAGGGCTGTTCCTCCGACACCTACATCACATTCTAACCTCTGATGTAGAATGTTGTGGTCGATGGTGTCAAACGCTGCGCTGAGGTCCAACAGAACCAGGATTGAGACACGTCCATCGTCGGCAGCTAATAACAAATCATTTGTGACTTTAACTAGTGCGGTTTCAGTGCTGTGGTGGGCTCTGAACCCTGACTGGAAAACTTAAAATACGTTATTTTCCTGTAGATGGCAACAGAGCTACTGTTTTAACTACAACTTTTTCAAGGATTTTAGAGACAAAGGGAAGATTTTAAATAGGTCTGAGGTTTACCAATAGGTCAGGATCTGGGTTAGGCTTTTTCTAAAGTGGTTTATTGACTGCATGTTTGAAGGACTGTGGAATATAACCACTTTCTAATGAGGTATTTACTATATTAAGAATAGAGTCTATAATTAGGGGGAGAATGTCTTTGAGGAGTTTGACATGTGACATAATGGCTGGAGTTTGACATGTGGAGTTTGACATGTGACATAATGGCTGAAGTTATCTCTGCTTGATCAACAGCTGTGAACCTTTCTAAATTTACTGATGGATTTATATGGGACACTAGTTTTACAGCTTGGGCTAATAGTGGGAGTAATTTCATCTAATTTATCTCTGATCGTTTTTATTTCATTGTTAAAAAATAGAAGGAAATCATCAGAGATGAGAGTAGCTGGATTGAAGTCTCTACTGCACTGTGACAGTTACTTTTCAAATCTAGTGTCACTTTTGTTGACTTCTGTTGGATTTGAAAAGTTAACAGGGCTGCAGCTGAAGTGTATTAAACTAGGCCCATGTAAGGTCAGGCCTCTTTCTATGCCTGGCTTTTAGGAATGTGTGTGTGTCTAAACAAGATGTACTTTCCCATGGCTGCTGGTGCTGATGTCTCCTCTTCTATAGGATAGTGTGGTGCCTCTCCAGAGGTGGTGTTTCGAAGGTGCGTTGGGTAGACAAAAGATAGCTCGCTTGACACTGCTTCGTGATTTAGAAAATGGTTTTAATCATGAATAAGCAGCAATCAAATACAGATGTCGACAATCTGGGTCTCCTCGTATGCCGAATTGAGAAAGACCCCGTTTTGCCTCGACAAGAGGGCTTTTATAGGCATTTCAAAGACAAAGAAAAACCCCCTCGTGAGCCCTCTGCCCCACAGGGATGACACTGAAGAAAATTGATGGAAATTGGCGGTTAACGCCTTAAACCCAAAATAGGCTGGAAATTAACTTACACATTACTTATGCCCAGTAACATTTCCTGTTTTCCGACCAGGAAGCCTATCCTGTTATTCTACACATTCCTACGCAGTTTTACGATACTTCAATAGTTTGGGGGAGTACATCCAAATATGGATATTTCTGTACATCTGTTCTTCCTCATAGGCTCACCTTTTTTCCATGACATCATTTTATGTTTCTTTCTGTGGGATGGTATAAATATGCTGTGGGAGTCAGAAATGGGGTTCTCTCGATCACAGAGTTCCCAGGCGATGGGTTGTTGTCCTGTATTGATGCTGTTTCTTCTGTATTGAACCAACTAAAGTACAGAGTCAGTGTCCGCGACTTCTTCTTACCACACGTCGCCTCACGGGAACGTCACTCAAGTCACCACACAGCATCAAGTGCAGACTTCAGGGAATTCATGGTCAAGTCGACAAATTGGTCACTTACCCTGGGACTAAAACTGTTCTCAGCAGAATTACATGACATGTCACTGAATATTGGCTCTATTATTTCTTTGAATTGTGAGATATTTTTCTGATATTGTCTTTTTCATTATAACTTTATTCTGTGGGGCTGGATAATCTTTAAGAATAAACTGAAAGGTAATAGGAAATTATCTGACAATGTAGGGTTTTGACGGAAGATAATGAGGTCACTAATCTCTATTCCATATGTTAGGGCAAGATCCAGAGTGTGCTTATGACTGTGAGTCGGTTTATTTACATTTTGAGCAAAACCAATGCTTTCTAATAGGGTGCTGAAGGCATTACTGAGAGTTATCACTCACGTTCACGTGGATACTAAAGTCTCCAGCTATAACTACTTTATCCCAGGCAAACACTAAGTTTGATATAAAGTCAGAAAACTCTGTTAAAAACTCTGAATAGGGACCAGGAGGTCGGTAGATAACTATGAACGAAACTCCTTTTTAGGTTCGCCACGTGACACGTGATTGATAGCGTGAGGCATTCAAATGAGCGAAATGCATTGTTAATTTTAGGACTTTTAGACGCGTCCGAAGGTTCACTGGTCCGAAGGTTCACTAGTCCGAAAATTCTGAAATTTTAAGGTTCACTAGTCCGAAGGTTCACTGGTCCGAAATTTCCCCGAAATTTTAAGGTTCACAAATCCGAAGGTTCACTGGTCCGAAGGTTCGCTAGTCCGAAGGTGTGAGTCTCTCCTCGCTATTTTCCAGTAGCCGCGGTGCGGTCAAATAGCCCAGCAGTTTCGGCTGCGCGCCGCGGCTCTGTAGACACTTCCGTCTTGGCGAGCTGAATTTCCTTTTTGACTACCAATCCTACGGTGATAGGATCACGCGTATTTCTATACTTATGATCAAATGAAGGCATAAAGCGGAGGATTCGAGATGTTCCCTTGTTATTTCTATATACACAGTACAACTTGCGGTGCCACCTGTGAGCAGCTGGTACACTAAATGTTGTGACGAGCCCCAGTGCGTGTCTTCGTGCTTCGTGCGCATTTTACAGACTGACTACATCCCGATGCCGTCTATGCACCTTCACTTTAGCCCAACTCGTGGGGGGTAACCCTTTTAGACCACCTCGGCCTGTGCTCCTGGCAGTCCGAAAGTTAACATGGGTGGGTGGGGTGGACTCATTTAGTCAGACATAATCATCTTGTTGAAGCCAAGTTTCAGTTAGAGCTAGAAGATCTAGGTTATAATCACTAATTTATTCATTAATTAAAAGCTATTTGTAGGAAATTTACCTAATGTTTAGCAGTCCACATTTTATATGCTTATCTATTTGTTTATTTGTATTATTTGTGATTTAGTTATTTGGTCTGACGCTTGAAATAGTTTTTCTGAGATTGTGATCGTGTGATCGCTGAGGGGAGAAAACCTATTGTAGACGGGAAGCTCACGGTGCACTACAGGCTAGCGTTTAGCGCATCGTTCCCTCCGAACTGTCACAAATTGGTCCCTATTCTGTTCCTGGTCTAGTCCTGGCTGCACGGGAGGTGCTGACGGACTAGTCTTAGCCTCGCTAGTACTACTAATGCTAACGCTGCGCCCTGTTATGCTGGGTGGCTGCCCACGACTCCGAAGGTTCACTGGTCCGAAGGTTCACTAGTCCGAAAATTCTGAAATTTTAAGGTTCACTAGTCCGAAGGTTCACTAGTCCGAAGGTTCACGGGTCCGAAATTTCCCCGAAATTTTAAGTTTCACAAATGCGAAGGTTCACTGGTCCGAAGGTTCGCTAGTCCGAAGGTGTGAGTCCGCTCAGCGGGCTCTCCTCGCGGCTCTCCTCACCAAAGATGTGTATCCGTGCAGCGGGCTCTCCTCGCCTCCCTTTGCCCTACACACTGGCTTTTAAGACTTTTCTAGTGTTGATGCACTTTGTATAATTAAACTCACGTGTTTTCCATAACCGACTTCTTTCTGTGCATAGCCTGAGCTCCTTATCGTATTATAAATGAATGAATTAACTCCGGGATTAAGGGTTGAGCCGCGGCACAAAATAACATAGCAATTTCGGCCGCGCGCCGCGGCTCTGTAGACACTCCTGTCTTGGCGAGCTGAATTTCCTTTTTGACTACCAATCCTACGGTGATCGGATCACGCGTATTTCTATACTTATGATCAAATGAAGGCATAGAGTGGAGGATTCTGTTCACGCATTTTTCTTATAATCAAATGAGGGCATAAAGCGGAGGATTCGAGATGTTCCCTTGTTATTTGTACATACACAGTACAACTTGCGGTGCCACCTGTGAGCAGCTGGTACACAACGTTGTGATGAGCCCCAGTGCGTGTCTTCGTGCTTTGTGCGCATTTTACAGACTGACTACATCCCGATGCCGTCTATGCACCTTCACTTTATCCCAATGAGGAACTTTCGGACTAGCGAACCTTCGGACTAGTGAACCTTCGGACCAGTGAACCTTCGGACTAGCGAACCTTCGGACTATTGAACTTTCGGACCGGTGAACCTTTGGACTAGCGAACCTTCGGACTAGTGAACCTTTAAAACCTTCGGACTTGTGAACCTTCGGACTAGCGAACCTTCGGACTCGTGGGGGGTAACCGTTATGCTGTCCCATACACCTGAAGCTACAACCTGGCTATAGCTATACTTTAGCTCCTCTATAACTCTGGCAAAGCTGCCACTACACTGCACTTAATGCACCTGTCGTCAGAGAAAGAGCCAGGGTTCTGACTCAACGTATGACAACTTGAGCAGGTAAAGGCAGAGGAAGATTCAGCCATGACGCTAGCGGCAACGCTAGGCTAGCTCAGGCTGAGGCTAGCTCAGGCTGAGGCTAGAGAGCGAGGGGAGTTTTAATCCACGAAATACTGAACAAAGTGAGCTGTATGAGGCTCCGGATTGTTTGCGGAGCAATCAAACTTTCACTGTTGTGTAAATGAGGCTAAAATAGTGTATATAATTTGTGGATTAACGATAGAAAGTAGCAAACGAACAACTCTGAAAACACAATACACTTACCGCAGCAACAACAGCAACAAAACAACAAGTACATTCAACAACCACACTCCTGATTGGCTCTTTGGTTGCTATGATACGCGTACTCGGATGGAGCCTAGCTCCACGATTGGCTTAATTTGGCTGGAACCAAACGTCACATTCAAGCGGTCTATGGAGATGTCATTTTACTTTATTATAATACCGACTTTTTCCCGCTTTCAGAATCAGAATCAGAAAAGGTTTTCATTGAACAGAATTCACAAACAAAACAAAAAACAATGAACAATGATAAAACAACCTATATAAAGTCAAAAAGAAGAATCTGCTATAGTTTTTCGGGATATATCACAGATCGCATCTTTTGATTTTTTCGTCCTTTTTGAAGAAAATTTTCGTCTGATTCTTGGCATTGCTTTTGTAATTCTTCTTCTCTTGTCTTGTTGTTTTTTCGGGATCCATCGTCAAGGTTGTGATTTCTTCTTCTTCTTCTTTGGTGTTTTATGGCAGTAGGGATGTCCCGATCCGATCACGTGATCGTAAATCGGGCCTGATCACGTGGTTTCAGACTCGATCGAAATCGGACGTCGCCCCCCCGATCACTGATCGGATATAAATTTTACTCTTATTAGTTTGATCAGCGCTATACCTTTCAAGCTTATTATTAGTCTCTCACCTCCGTTATAGCGCATGAATGGATCGCGACATTTTACTGCTGTAAAGCCCACACTTTACGACAGTAAACTTTAGTTTTGTTTTGCTCTCGCGTGATCCTGCATGCCACAGCAGAGCGTATCACACAGATTGAGGAAAAATGCTCAATAACTGTGGCATCGACAAGCAATGAGTTGATGTAATTTTGTGCGACAACGCTGCTAATATGAAAAAAGCCATGGGTGAGACGACGTGCGGTTTGGGCGAGGGCATCATCACCATTCCGGAGCACAGACACGGGGGCGCGTAGTGCGGGCTGATAATAAATAAATTGTTTTATTTAAGCCAGAAGAGTATTAAGAGTGCAGTTCTGAATAGCATGTTACTGGCCTTACTTTATGACATTGTTGCACTTTGCTTATCTGTTTACATGCCTGCTGGGTATTTTAAGTTGAGCTGCTATTTTTATTTAAATTCTAATTTTGCACTATTATTTCTTATTCAAGCTACATCAAAGAAAGGTGCACTGTTAAAGTGTTAAAAAATAAAATAAAAACTGGAGACAACCTGTTTATGTTGCATTTGTGCATTTTTTTAATGTGTTACGAAAGAATCGGATCGGGACTCGGTATCGGCAGATACTCAAAATCAGATGACTCGGAATCGGATCGGGGCCAAAAAAAACTGAACGGGACATCCCTAGTTGGTGTCCAAGTGTTACATTACCACCACCTACAGTAGTTGTACATCTTAGACTTTATTCTTTACTCTTATTAGTTTGATCAGCGCTATACCTTTCAAGCTTATTATTAGTCTCTCACCTCCGTTATAGCGCATGAATGGATCGCGACATTTTACTGCTGTAAAGCCCACACTTTACGACAGTAAACTTTAGTTTTGTTTTGCTCTCGCGTGATCCTGCATGCCACAGCAGAGCGTATCACACAGATTGAGGAAAAATGCTCAATAACTGTGGCATCGACAAGCAATGAGTTGATGTAATTTTGTGCGACAACGCTGCTAATATGAAAAAAGCCATGGGTGAGACGACGTGCGGTTTGGGCGAGGGCATCATCACCATTCCGGAGCACAGACACGGGGGCGCGTAGTGCGGGCTGATAATAAATAAATTGTTTTATTTAAGCCAGAAGAGTATTAAGAGTGCAGTTCTGAATAGCATGTTACTGGCCTTACTTTATGACATTGTTGCACTTTGCTTATCTGTTTACATGCCTGCTGGGTATTTTAAGTTGAGCTGCTATTTTTATTTAAATTCTAATTTTGCACTATTATTTCTTATTCAAGCTACATCAAAGAAAGGTGCACTGTTAAAGTGTTAAAAAATAAAATAAAAACTGGAGACAACCTGTTTATGTTGCATTTGTGCATTTTTTTAATGTGTTACGAAAGAATCGGATCGGGACTCGGTATCGGCAGATACTCAAAATCAGATGACTCGGAATCGGATCGGGGCCAAAAAAAACTGAACGGGACATCCCTAGTTGGTGTCCAAGTGTTACATTACCACCACCTACAGTAGTTGTACATCTTAGACTTTATTCTTTAGACTTTAGACTTTATTCTTTAGACTTTATTCTTCAGATTTTTCGACTCTTAAATTTTGTTGTTTTATGGAGGTTGGTATTAGTAAGTGTTACATTACCGCCAGACTTTTATTTCTTCACTTTTAAATTTTCTTCTAGGCGGTTGGTATTCTTCCAAGGTTGTGATTTTTGCTATCTCTCAGAATGTTGATGATTTGTGACATCATCAACATGGACATCATCAACAGTGACATAATTTGTGCATTGAGTTCTAAGGCTTTAAAGGTTACATAGAGGGTTCACGCTCTCTTTCACTCTCTTTTTATGAAAATGGAGTCTAAAGAAAAGAAAAAAGTCTAAAGAATAAAGTCTGGCGGTATATGTACCACTTGGATACCAACCGCCATAAAACAACAACATCTCTCTTTTTTTTTACGATTTAGTGTGAAACACGTACTTTGAAGACGTGCAACTACAGTAGGTGGCGGTAAATGCACCTTTTCAGTTGGCTGCCAACCGCCATTAAAAGTAACACAATCCACTTGGGACCGACTTTACGACTCAAACAACCAAACCACACGCGAGCCAGACTATGGAAACACACATCTGCTGAGACCATGGCGAGCGGGGACGACCTTCACGAACTTGTTTTTATAGAGGATACAGACGGAGAAGAAGAAGAAGAAGAAGAAGAAGAAGAAGAAGAAGAAGAAGAAGAAGAAGAAGAAGAAGAAGAAGAAGAAGAAGAAGAAGAAGAAGAAGAAGAAGAAGAAGAAGAAGAAGAAGAAGAAGAAGAAGAAGTAGATGAAGTAGTAGAAGAAGAAGAAGAATACAAAGACATAGGGCAGAGCCTGTTAGAGCTGACTTACACCACAACTGAGATGCTGGGATATCAGGTAGAAGACCAGCAGAGGACGATAGAGAGGCAACAGCAGCTGTTTGAGGAGCTTGCTGCTGCTCAGACCAGATTGGAGGAGAGGACGCGATCTTTTGAACTGGATAAAGATGAGTTGCGGAGAGACATCACCAGCATCTTGGAGCAGATAATGCAGATAGCAGGTCAGATGAAGCAGCAGCAGGAGAAAAGAAGGAAGAAGTGGTGGAGATATTTGTGCTTTTGGAAGCAGCATCATAACGACTCCTCCTCCCCACACATACACACACAGTCATACTCACACACTCACACACACATATACACTGACACAAACACATACACAAAAAAACATACGCTAACACCTCCAGCTTAAAGGTATAAAGTGACTACCAAGACTTTGATTGTGAAGCGTTTGAACAGGCAGTTTTTGTTTACTTAGAATTGAAAAGGCCAGTGCACCTGATCCATCAAAACTACCTCAGCACCCCTCCTGTTGTGGATTCAAACTGCCACTTTGACTAGTAATAAAAAATGTCATGGTCAATATTTCAGTTTGACTGTTTTACTGAAAAGGGAGCAGCATCGCTGAACATACGTGTACTTATCAGTAATAAGTTCAAAACACGTTTCTGTAGAACGCAGTTCATCAGCGCTAATATAAATATCTGGTGCTACCACTAAAGGAAACTAACTTGTGTTTCATTGTTTAAACAATAAAGCAATACATTGTTATAAAACAATACCTAAATGTAAATCGTAATATTATTATCAATCTCAAAATAAATTTTGCAATACCAAATGTTTTACCAAATTTTAAACAAAAGATTCAACACTTCCCTCAGGTAAAATATATTTATGACTTCTATGTAACCTTTCTGCTGTGATGCCTTGATAATGTAAGAAATTACGATATAAACACACAAATTTTCAGCAGTACTTATTAAAAAGTTGATTACCGTTGATTACCAAAGGTAACGCCTCTAATGTCTGGGAAGGCATCTCAAATAGGCCAATTATGCTTACTGTAAGAAACACAAGACCGTATTGCAGGGTTTTATGGGATATTTTTCTTGATATTCTGGTTCAAACACAAGACAATCTAGTGTAGATAGAACACACACTTTCAATGGCTTACAATGGCTAGTTTCAAAATATTTTTTTATTAAAGACCAGGTTTTATATGTGAATGAGAGAGTGCATGGTTTACGGTCTGCTTTTAGAATATTTGATCATTAAAATGTGTACTTTAAAATCTGTATTTTCTGTAAGAATTTTCATACCTCATAAATTATAGCTGGGTTTCCTGGACCCTTAATCGGGTGGCGTTGCAGAGAATTACTTATTGTGGGTAACAAATTGGGGAAATTATTAGTCTAAGCTATAACCCTTCCTCTTGGGCGCCAGAGTCATACAGATAAGAGAATCAGAAAAGGTCTATTCCCATTGCCAATGAACAAAATTCACAAACATATGAGCGACAATAAAAACGGCAGAGGGAAAGAAACTGTTCTTGTAGCAGGAGGTTCTGGTCCGGATGAACCGTAGCCTCCTGCCTGAGGGGAGTGGCCTCCTGCCTGAGGGGAGTGGCTCAAATAGTCCGTGACCTGCTCCTCCCAGAGTCCTGGAGACGTACAGGTCCTGCAGAGATGGAAGTCTGCAGAGACAAACAATATAGAGGCACAAGAAGAAACGTCTAACTTGTTTTTGCAGAAAGCTTCACATTAAAACATGTGGAAGAGATTGCTTGAAATGTAAAGGTTTGAAGTGAACAACATTTGTCTATTTTGTAGGCAATATAAAATATGATATCGAATTTTGCTCTATATTTTCAGGTGTCCCAATATGGATTGGGACACCTGAAAATATTGAGCACAATTCGATTCAAAGTAACAAAAATAATACTGAACAATATTTCCAGTCACAAAAACCATGTACGGCTATAGTTCCTTACTTAAAGGCGGTATGGACGATTTTTCGGCGATTTGAGAACGCACTCCCCCGTGCGGACCGATACAACACACGTGCGTTTGTTTATTAGCGCAACGGAGCGCATCGCATCGCTCGTCTCCCGTAGATTTCTGTCCACTTCTGCGTCAGCTCAAATTGTCTTTCTCCGTCTTCATTTTGCCCCGTACACTGAGGGAACTATAATATGATAGATCCATGCACTTAGGCACGCGGAAACGTGGGGACGAGCCTGACGCGGCTGCAGGTGAGCGGTAGGTGCGTTTTATGATTGATACGTGGCAGGACAAATGATTTATCCACGCCACGAGGAAATATGAGAAAAGATTTGCTGAAAAAAATCGTCCATACCACCTTTAATAGGCCGTGGCTGAAGAGCCGCAGTTTCAGGGACCGCGGCATTTCCCTTATAGCCCGTTATAGCCTCATGGCTAACCCTAACCCTAACCTTAACCTTAACCCTAACCTTAACTCTAACCCTAACCTTAACCCGGCGCGGTCTAAAACGGCGCTAAAACGCGGTCAAATAGCGGCACAATTCCGGCACAAAAATAACATGGCTTTTTCGGCCGCGCGCCGCGGCTCTGCAGACACTCCCTACTTAATAACACAGGATTAATTGGAAGATTGGATTTAAAAGTGTCTTTGTATTGTTACACTAAAATCCCTTTTAGTGTTATGGTTTCCATTGATCTCCCATCCGCACTCAATCCAGTAGGTGGCGACAAATGCACCTTTTCAGTTGGCTGCCAACAGCGATTAGAATTAACAGAAGAAGCTAGGTGCATAGTGGCCCGGAAGCATGGAACTATTATAAAATCTGGATAGGGTATGGCTAGCCGCAGCATGTCGTTACAACCCCCAGTGGCCACTCCATTGGTACTGCAGCCAAAGAAATCCTGCGGCCCAGAAAGGTTTTTTTCCCTAGAGCGCAATGTAATGAAAAACTGCTCGTGTTCGGCTGAAAAAGCACCTAGAGCTTTCAAAAATGTCGGATATAGCGACAATTCTTACCTATTTTTGGGTCATTGACTTTTTTAATTTTAAGATTGTTCAGTTGTCTTTAAAACACATTCTAAGCTGGTAGCTTCTGCTACGCTCTAGCGCGCCGCTCTAGCCAAGCTCGTGACCGTCTAGACCAATCAGAGCACGTGTAGGTGAAGTGAACGGGTCGAGATGCCGTGAAAGAGCCCAAATGCCATGACTGAGCTACAGGCGTAAAAATATGGATCTATGAGTTTAATGACTGAACAAATCATAAACTAATGACCACCACGGATCTGAGGGAAATTGTTTTGCCTGAAAAAATTTAAAGAACGTGAGAAATGCTACGGAAATAAAGCGAGGAATTGGAGCGTTTTGCCAGGTATAAACTTATGATGTTACGTTTCGTGTCCATCAGTGTTTTATCTGTGTTACGCATACAAGCAGCATAAATACTGACGTAATCATGACTTAAGCATGTTTTTAATGTACCATTTACTTAAGAATCAGAATTATTTCCATTGTCAGAGAAAAAGTTTACAAACTAGACATTTTTTATGGTTTTATATTTTATTTGCGATAAACCACAAAACACTGAATAATAACACTAAAATATTGAGCCATGACAATAACTAGATTTTGGTCAATACATATACAAAATGTACAGTTTTGCACTATGTATATAATATAATCAAACTGACGTGTAAAAAACAAATTGCATTAATGAGCAAATGTTCTGATGTAAACGTGAAGAAGCAGCACAACAGCATTAGACCATGAGCTGGATGCTGGTGAAGCTCATATTTTAATAGATCCATGAGTGAAAACGGCTTGATTTTACGATGACGCAGTGACAGCTGCTCTCTGCTCACCTCGTGCTCCGTGCTCACTCCTCACCTCGTGTTCTGATCAACTTTTTCCGGTTCAAAATCCTTCAGTTTTCTTAAAACCAGTAGTTTAATATTTCACTTTATCTCACACTGGGCTCTGGGCTCTGTGCTTTTCTTGTAACTCTGATTGGTCAGCGCAATCACGTGGTACGGAAACTTGGGAAGCAGGTTGCTGGAGAGCTAAAGGCTAACTGGCGACATGCGACACTGAGCAGCTCCCATTGTCTAAAATGGGTGGCCATCTTGGCTCCTGAGGGCTTGCCCGGAAGTTACTAGGCACGTGCACCATGTGATTGCTCTGACCAATCAGAGCGAGAGTCACTAGAGCAGCGCCTGATATTTAGGCAGAGACCAGTGCGAGCAAAAGCTAAATATTAAAAAGCTGTTTTAAAGAAAAGAGACAAATGTGGTATTTTAGTAGATCCATGGTGAGCACAGAGCGACGAGTGAGCCAGCTGTCATTGCGTTCATCCAAAGGATAGTCTATATATTAAAATAAAGCCGGTTCACGCATTAATCTATTAAAATTTCGGGTTCACCTTAAAGTCTTGCTCATGGTCTGGCCTAATGCTGTTGTGCTTTTACAATACATCAGAACAATTGATTATTAATACAATTTAGCTTTCAAACATCAGTTGAATTGTTATATTGTAGACATAATGTAGACATCATAACAATTAAATGTTGTTATGATATTGACTGTACCGATAACCGAATTATTTTCTAATGTGTGCATATTTCGTTACATGTAACAAAATGCATTGTAGGGTAATTTTACTAATTTGTATATAATACCATTGACCTCTCCGTACATTTTGTACAACCATTTATTGTCATGGCTCTATCAGTACTGTCATTCAGTGTTTTGTGGTGTACTGCAAATACACCACAAAACACAAAACACCAAAAATCAAACCATATACAAATGACAATGTAAATAAAACATTCTGATTCTAATTAAGTACATGTAATGTATTATTTGAAATTGATTCACTATTGTATTAAATTACAGATTTTGTTAATTACTGGAAAACATCTACAAAAAGAACATACACATAAAACAAAGACAAAATTACAATCAATTCAAGTCAAAATATTTACAACATGAGGTCAAAAATTCACACATCCAACATCCAAAAACAAAAGAGTGATCCTACCACAAGGATTGGGCCCTGACCTCTTACATAAACAAGACACAAACACCAAAAATCACCGGATGTTAAAAAATATAATCTAAATGCTAATCACTAGACATGGTGACAGTGCTATCAGTGCTGTGGCTAAATCTTGAAAAAAAAAAGTAATTTCCCAAATTAGAGAAATTAACTCCATCCCTAAGGTATAGGCCAGGGCAATGAAACTTTATGGTAGAATGATAAAGCATGCATCCTCCAAGTTCACAAATAAAATCCCACATCACATTGTTCGTGAATCTTATGGGGCTCCCCCAAAGGGGTCGATCAGCGATCTCAGACAACATGAACTTCATTGTGGGAAATTGCCGTGGAGGTCAAGCAGGTCTCGCGTCATTGTTGCGACCAGCTCCACGCTCTTCATCTTCCCCAGGTCGTTGCTGCGGTAACAGGTGAGCAGGACAACCGGGGCAGACCTGCATGAACAATGGTACCAGGCAACTCCAACGCAGGCCTCCCCTGCCAAACCTCTTGACGTGGGCCGCCAGCCCCCAGGTTCGACCCCAATGTCTGGGCCACACCACAGTAATCCATATTGTGGGCTCTAATAAAATAGATATGATAATTAAAAAAATGAATTCAAGCTTTATCTGAGTATCTGTGGCGATTTTAATTCAATTCAATTCAATTTATTTTTGTAATGCCCAAAATCACAGCAGCAGTTGTCTCGGAGGGCGACAATAAAAACGGATTAAACAATGTCCATAGGGATGAGGGGCAATGTCCCAGGGTCCCCTGTCCTTAGACCAACGTTAAAAAAACGTTCCTCTTCGAAATCGCTTATGGTCAGACTAGTTAGGAACAGAAACATAAACCCACAGCTTTAGCTATGCTGCCCTAGGAGTAACTATGCTGGGGGAAGTATGGCAGCTTGAGCACTATCCTCTTCTTCTTCTGACTACTTATGCTATCAAACAATATTTATTTTTTGATTCCACTTGCAAACTGTTCACCGCCTTCTTTTCTTTCTCTCACTCCTGAGGACCTGTGGACCCAGATGCCCCTCCCCTGGTGAAGTGGTCCCTGCCCTGTGTGGACGGTCCCTCATCTGCCTGAAGAGTGGGTCCAGCTCGACTCAGACGATTCCTCATCTGCCTGAAGAGTGGGTCCAGCTCGCCTCCGACGGTCCCTCATCTGCCTGAAGAGTGGGTCCAGCTCGCCCCCGACGGTCCCTCATCTGCCTGAAGAGTGGGTCCAGCTCGACTCCGACGGTCCCTCATCTGCCAGAAGAGTGGGTCCAGTTCGCCTCAGACGGTCCCTCATCTGCCTGAAGAGTGGGTCCAGCTCGCCTCCGACGGTCCCTCATCTGCCTGAAGAGTGGGTCCAGCTCGACTCAGACGGTCCCTCATCTGCCTGAAGAGTGGGTCCAGCTCGCCTCAGACGGTCCCTCTTCTGCCTGAAGAGTGGGTCCAGTTCGCCTCAGTCGGTCCCTCATCTGAAGAGTGGGTCCAGTTCGCCTCAGTCGGTCCCTCATCTGCCTGAAGAGTGGGTCCAGTTCGCCTCAGTCGGTCCCTCATCTGCCTGAAGAGTGGGTCCAGCTCCAGTCTCCTCGTGTCCGTCTGTCCGTCTGTGAGAGTCGGATCTCTCCTTCACTGGAACTCCTCCAGGTTTCTACGCTTTTTTCCCAAAGAGGTTTTTTTTGTAGTTTTTCCTGGCCGAGAAGGAGAGTCTAAGGACAGAGGACCCTGGGACATCGTCCCTCGCCACCACAGACATTGTCTGACTCCATCGCCACCACAGACATTGTTGATTCATTTCTCCCTGTGGCCCTCAGAGGCAACTGTTGTTGTGATTTTGGGCCTTACAAAAATAAATTGATTTGATTTGATTTGATTTGATTTGACCAACCTTCTCGCCCAGGAAAAACTACAAAAACCTCCTTGGGAAAAAGTAGAAACATGGAGGAGCTCCACAGCGAAGGAGAGATCCGACTCCCTCAGGCGGACGCGAGATAGACAGTCGAGCTGGACCCACTCAGGAGGAGAACCGGTTCTTCAGGAGGAGAACCAGTTCTTCCAGGCAGATGAAGACCCGTTCATATGGATTAGAGACCGTTTCTCAAGGGACTCGAAGAGCATCTGGGTCCACAGGTCATCCTGTACCACTCCCCCCAGAAGGTCATTAGGCCAAAGCGCGCCTCCCCATGTACAACCAAGAACTGCGTTCACATAAACAAAGAGTTAGAAAGTTAGAGGGATTATTTCGTCGCTCTCACACAGAAGAATCCCTAAAAGCATGGAAAAGTTGCCTGCTGTCCTATAAGCAGACTCTGCGTAAGGCCCAAATCAGATATTATTCAAATCTAATAGAAGTCAACAAAAGTAACACTAAATTCCTTTTCAGCACTGTAGCTAGGCTAACAAACTGTCACAGTGCAGTAGAGCCCTCAATCCCAGCTACACTTAGCTCTGATGATTTCCTCCTATTTTTTAACAATAAAATAAAAACAATCAGAGATAAATTAGATGAAATTACCCCCGCTATTAGCCCTGAACTAGCCCAAGCTGTAAATCTAA
The DNA here is from genome assembly GCF_026437365.1 of Eucyclogobius newberryi. Taxonomy (NCBI): domain Eukaryota; kingdom Metazoa; phylum Chordata; class Actinopteri; order Gobiiformes; family Gobiidae; genus Eucyclogobius; species Eucyclogobius newberryi. The sequence continues at coordinate 35,302,028 of NW_027316278.1, read as the reverse complement.
CGTCCCATATAAATCCACCTGTAAACTTAGAAAAGTTCACAGCTGTTGATCAAGCAGAGATAACTTCAGCCATTATGTCCTCTAAAAGCTCAACTTGTGTCCTAGACCCCATCCCAAGCAGACTCCTCAAAGACATTCTTCCCCTAATTATAGACCCTATTCTTAATATAATAAATACTTCACTCGAAAGTGGCTATGTTCCACAGTCCTTCAAACATGCAGTCATTAAACCTCTTCTGAAAAAGCCTAATCTAGATCCCGACCTATTGGTAAACTACAGACCTATTTCAAATCTTCCCTTCGTCTCTAAAATCCTTGAAAAAGTTGTAGTAAAACAGCTTTGTCGCCACCTGCAGGACAATAACTTATTTGAAGTTTTCCAGTCAGGGTTCAGAGCCCACCACAGCACTGAAACTGCACTAGTTAAAGTCACAAATGATTTGTTATTAGCCGCTGACGATGGACTGGTCTCAATCCTGGTTCTGTTGGACCTGAGCGCAGCGTTTGACACCATTGACCACAACATTCTACTGCAGAGGTTAGAATGTGATGTAGGTGTTGGAGGAACAGCCCTCAGCTGGTTTAAATCCTATCTATCTGATAGGTTCCAATTTGTTAATGTAAACAAGAGCTCCTCACCATGCTCTAAAGTAATTTACGGTGTGCCACAGGGTTCGGTACTCGGTCCAATTCTGTTTACTCTTTATATGCTGCCATTAGGCAACATTATCAGAAAGCATGACATTAACTTCCACTGCTATGCAGATGACACTCAGCTGTATTTATCAATGAAACCTGATCAGAGCGATCAAGTAGACAGACTTAGTACTTGTGTGAAGGAGATAAAAACCTGGATGACACTAAACTACCTGCTTCTTAACCCTGAAAAAACCGAGGTCATTGTGCTTGGCCCTAAGCATCTACAAGACTCTCTATCTGAGCAGATAGCCACACTGGACAATGTCAGTGTAGCCTCCAGTTCTACTGTAAGAAACCTTGGAGTCTTATTTGACCAGGAGCTCTCATTTAAAGCTCATATAAATCAAGCTTGTAAAACAGCCTATTTCCATTTGCGCAACATAGCCAAAATCAGAAGAATCCTGCCTAAAAGTGATGCCGAAAAACTTATCCATGCATTTGTAACGACTAGATTAGACTACTGTAACTCCCTGCTTGCAGCGTGTCCTAAAAGCTCCATAAAAAGCTTTCAACTGGTTCAAAATGCAGCAGCAAGATTACTAACAGGAACAAAAAGAAGAGAGCACATTACTCCAGTGCTGAAGTCTCTTCACTGGCTCCCCGTCGAGTCTAGAATCAAATTCAAAATTCTACTCTTGACCTACAAAGCCATAAATGACATGGCCCCATCCTACCTCAAAGATGCTATAGAACCATATCATCCAAACAGAGCTCTTCGCTCTCAGAATGCCGGCCTTCTGGTGGTGCCAAGAGTCTCTAAAAGTACTGTAGGAGGTAGAGCGTTTAGCTACCAAGCTCCTGTGTTATGGAATCAGCTCCCGACCCATGTTAAATATGCTGACACAGTCTCTTCATTTAAGTCCAGGCTTAAAACGTTCCTCTTCGAAATCGCTTATGGTCAGACTAGTTAGGAACAGAAACATAAACCCACAGCTTTAGCTACGCTGCCCTAGGAGTAACTATGCTGGGGGAAGTATGACAGCTTGAGCACTATCCTCTTCTTCTTCTGACTACTTATGCTATCAAACAATATTTATTTTTTGATTCCACTTGCAAACTGTTCACCGCCTTCTTTTCTTTCTCTCACTCCTGAGGTCCTGTGGACCCAGATGCCCCTCCCCTGGTGAAGTGGTCCCTGCCCTGTGTGGACGGTCCCTCATCTGCCTGAAGAGTGGGTCCAGCTCGCCTCCGACGGTCCCTCATCTGCCTGAAGAGTGGGTCCAGCTCGCCTCAGACGGTCCCTCATCTGCCTGAAGAGTGGGTCCAGCTCGCCTCCGACGGTCCCTCATCTGCCTGAAGAGTGGGTCCAGCTCGCCTCCGACGGTCCCTCATCTGCCTGAAGAGTGGGTCCAGCTCGCCCCCGACGGTCCCTCATCTGCCTGAAGAGTGGGTCCAGCTCCAGTCTCCTCGTGTCCGTCTGTGAGAGTCGGATCTCTCCTTCACTGGAACTCCTCCAGGTTTCTACGCTTTTTTCCCAAAGAGGTTTTTTTTGTAGTTTTTCCTGGCCGAGAAGGAGAGTCTAAGGACAGAGGACCCTGGGACATTGTCCCTCGCCACCACAGACATTGTCTGACTCCATCGCCACCACAGACATTGTTGATTCATTTCTCCCTGTGGCCCTCAGAGGCAACTGTTGTTGTGATTTTGGGCCTTACAAAAATAAATTGATTGATTGATTGACTAGCAAGGACCACGCCACAACAATGAAATACGAAAGAATGTTTATTGATAAGTCATGATGGGTCGATGAGATCGATGAGAGAGATCGATGAGAGAGATCGATGAGAGAGCTCGATGAGAGAGCTCGATGAGGGAGATCGATGAGGGAGCTCGATGAGAGAGCTCGATGAGAGAGAGCTCGATGAGAGAGCTCGATGAGAGAGAGCTCGATGAGAGAGCTCGATGAGATGAGAGAGATCGATGAGAGAGATCGATAAGATGAGAGAGATCGATAAGATGAGAGAGATCGATGAGATGAGAGAGATCGATGAGATGAGAGAGATCGATGAGATGAGAGAGATCGATGAGATGAGAGAGATCGATGAGATGGCTGGGTAGAGACTCAGGATGGGGGCTCTGTCTCGGGTAATCAGCCCAGCCAATTCAGAACCCCAAAATGATTTAAATGAAGGAAGTTGATCTGGATCTTGACGTAAGCCTGGCTGAAAATAATGTTACGAGTGGCACGAGGGAAGAGGAGCTGGATAGCCAAGCACTCTTGAAGAGTAGCTGGATGAAATCGAAAGCAGTCCGTCCGTTACTGAGACAAGGGTTAATTCTGGTACATTTGAATACTGTTTTAGCGTTTGTGGTTGTTGACGGAAGCAGATGGAGAATAAGATGCAAGAGTGATAGGATTGGACGAGCAGTCGATAGAACTGGATTCATGGTGGAGTCTCCTTGCTCCGGGGTGGAGAGCGAAATGTTTGCCTGGATTTAGGAGTTGACGAGCTGCAGGTAGCAAAGAAGTCAATATGAGCGATGAATGAGGGAACTTAATTGAGATGAATGAGATTGAGAATGAGAAGAATGAAAGATATGAGGGTAGTAGTATTGAGGAGTAGGAATTGAAGCGATCGTAGAGCGTCGGATTTGGGACGGTGAATCGAGAGTAGGAGTTGGTCAATTACGGTGACTTGAGTATGAGCAATGCAGGAGACGGATTGATAGAGGGGAATAGACAGAGTATTATGAGTTGCGCATAGTAAGATATCCCTTATTGATCTAGTCGAGAGGTGTTGAATAAGCCTTCCGACTGATCAGACCCCCAAAATGTCCAGAACGATAGTGGGGTATATAATTCTGGCATTATGTGAATGCCTGGTAGAGGAGACTAAGCGCCTGAGGCCCGTCCAGTGCGCACGGCAGCTGGGATGGGTTGGAAGGGGCCAGTCTCCAATGCACCAACCGATGCGCGGTGGATAAGGTACACGTTGAGAGATGTTTCTTCTGCAAAGAAGGAGGGAATGTGAGATGGATGAGCATCCCGGTGCCCGGTGACTGTTCTGGAGAGAGTGCTTGCTCTGGGGCGAGCGTGGATGCTCTGGGGCGAGTGTGAATGCTCTGGGGCGAGCGTGGCTGCTCTGGGGCGAGCGAGGCCGCTCTGGGGCGAGCGAGGCTGCTCTGGGGCGAGCAAGGATGTGCTCTGGATGCTCTGGGGCGAGCAAGGATGCTCTGGATGCTCTGGGGCGAGCGAGGATGCTCTGGATGCTCTGGGGCGAGCGTGGATGCTCTGGATGTTCTGGGGCGAGCGAGGATGCTCTGGATGCTCTGGGGCGAGCGTGGATGCTCTGGATGCTCTGGGGCGAGCGTGGATGCTCTGGATGCTCTGGGGCGAGCGTGGATGCTCTGGATGCTCTGGGGCAAGCGTGGATGCTCTGGGGCGAGCGTGGATGCTCTGGGGCGAGCGTGGATGCTCTGGGGCGAGCGTGGATGCTCTGGGGTGAGCGTGCTGCCGGCGGGTTCTGAGTGAGCTGTAGTTGTAGTTGTAACTGAGCTGCAAGTTGTGACATGTGGGTTGGCCGAGGGCTGTAGCTGAGAGTAGTAGCTCGGAGCTGTAACTGTGAGCTGTTGAGCAATGAGCTGTAGCTGTAAGTTGAGCTATTGAGCTGTGAGTTGAGCTATTGAGCTGTGAGTTGAGCTATTGAGCTGTGAGTTGAGCTATTGAGCTGTGAGCTGTAGCTGTGAGCTGAGCTATTGAGCTGTGAGCTGTGCGTTGAGCTGAGAGATGCGAGTTGCGTTGAGCTGTGCGTTGAGCTGTGCGTTGAGCTGCGCGTTGAGCTGCAAGGCAAACATGGTAATATGAGGTAGCATGAAAAGCAAGAGCTGGGGAAAAATTTGACTTAAGGTAACATGCGAATGAGAAGATGAGAACCTGCCGCAATGCTAGAAACAGAATCTTTGAAGATACCTGTGGCTAACATGTGGCGGCGAAGCCAGACAGCTGAATGTGACATGAAAGTAATTTAGTGGAAGCATGAATTGTGAGCCTACGAGGTGTGAAGGTTGCATGAGAAAAGAAAAGGAAGCTTGAGAGTTCACGTGAGAAGAGTAGGAACGATGAACAGCATGAACAGAGGGAGATAGAAAGATTAGCTTAAGCCAGAATGATAGTGGATGGTAAAGAGCCAGCGCGTAGAAGATGGTACGTTGATGGTACATGCAGTAGAATGTAGGTACAGAGGAGGGATAGAGGAAAGCATGTTGAGGGAGTCGAGTGCAGCTGCAGCAAAGGTGATGAGAATTGATGAGAAAGTTTGAGAAAAGAGGGAGCGTTTGAACTCAACATTGTTAAGACAAGCTGGGACATTGCCGAGTCCCTATGAACGTTGTTTAATCTTGCTTTAAATTGAGTTGTACAACCTGGCTCCCGCCACCAGGGGGTCGAGCTGCGGGATTGGCCTCTGCATATATAGGCCTTCTGGGTAATAAGAGTTAAAGAGTGGAGGTGTGGTTGCTGGGGAAGTAAGAGGTTGAGGCGTGGTCCTGCTCCTCGAATCTAAGTTAGCGATTACATCTCCAACTACACTTAGCAGGTCATATTTACTGAAATCAAATGCTATTTCAATCAAAACATTTGAACAGGTCAAGTTAAATTTGAGCATAGGACCGATCGATAGGAGCTTCACAATTATTTCATCCATTGAATTTGTGGAGAGTTTCTGCTTGAATTTATTTGCAGGATGTCAGAATAGCTTCCCAGAGCTGCTGTTTGGATGTGAACTGCCCCCCCATCCTCATAGATATTTCACTTGAATATGCTCCAAAGGTTTTCAATGGGGTTGAAGTCAGGGTAGGATGGGGGCCACACCATGAGATTCCCTCCTCTTATGTCCATAGATCAGGGGTGTCCAAACTACGGCCCGCGGGCCAATTGCGGCCAGCGGTCCAGTTTTTATTGGCCCACAGCAAATTCTGAAAATATAATTGAATATGGCCCGCACAAGAAGCTCGAGCTCAACTCTGTTGCACTTCTCAGTTTCAACACTAGATGGAGCCAGCCACAGAAACGAAACTAAGCGAAGAAAAACTTTTACCGCAAGTTACCAGAAATGGCAGCACCGAGAAAACGCAAAATAGCTAGTGAGTGTAGAAGATTAGTATTTATTTAAAGAAATCAACGGAAAGTGTGTCTGTTTGATTTGTAATGAAGATGTTGCTGTGATGAAAGAGTATAATGTCCATCGTCACTATGAGACCAAACATCAGAGCTACACATCGTACACAGGTGCCCAACGAACACAGAAAATCAAGCAAATGACAGCAAGCCTGCAAGCTCAACAGCAGTTTTTTTCCGTGCTTACAAAATACAGGAAAACGCCACAATAGCAAGTTATGAAGTCGCTAAACTTAAACGGTTTTCAGACGGCGATCTCATAAAGCAGTGCCTCATCAAAGTCACAGAAATAGTGTGCCCAGAAAAAGTGCCGGATTTCAACAATGTGAGCGTATCCAGAAATACAGTGGCGCGGCGAAACGAGGACTTGTCAGCTAATTTGAAGCTTCAGCTGAGAGACAAAGCATGTGCTTTTGATTTTTACTCGATAGCGTGCGATGAGAGCACAGATGCCACAGACACGCGCAACTGTTAATTTATTTGCGGGAGTAGATGATCATTTTTGCTGTACGGAGGAGCTGCTTGATATGATGAAGATATTTTTGAAGCTGTGTCAGCGGCAGTTGAAAAGATGGGGCTTAAATGGGACAAGCTCTGTGGAGTAACAACGGATGGAGCTCCCTTTGCAAGCGCAAAGGAATGGCATCGTTGGTGTGCGCCAAGGTAAAAGAGAGCGGAGGTGAGGCTGTTAGGATGCACTGTATAATCCACCAAGAAGCACTGTGTGCCAAGACTGCCCAGCTGGGCGATGTGATGAACACTGTTGTAAAAACATAATTCAAGCTAGAGGACTGTATCACAGAGAATTTCAGGCTTTCCTATCTGATGTGGATGCTGAATATGGGGACGTATTCTACCACTCTGATGTGCGCTGGCTCAGCCGCGGCTCTGTGCTGCAGCGGTTTTATTCGCTGAGATCAGAAATCGACCAGTTTTTAAAAGAGAAGGGCCGACCTCTTCGTGAACTAAGTGACCCTCTGTGGCTGGCAGACCAGGCATTTTTAGTCGATCTTACACATCATCTGAATACATTGAACAAGAACCTACAAGGCAAAGAACAGCTGGTGCCACTCCTGTATGCGCACATGAAAGCCTTCTGCGTGAAGCTCCGCCTGTTTGAGACGCAACTACGGAGCTTTAATGCTGCACACTTCCCTGCGCTGTCTGAAATCAAGTCTGCTTTTCCAGTGGCCGACCATTCTACTAAAAAGGAGAAATATGGGTCTGTGATTGCATCTCTCGTGGCAGAATTCAACCAGCGTTTCCAAGATTTTTCTGTCATTAAAAAATAAATCAAGCTGTTCTCGACCCCCTTCTTGGTGGATGCAGAAGAAGTGGAACAGAGTCTGCAGTTTGAACTGATTGAAATGCAATGTGATGATTCTCTGAAGAGTCAACATCAGCTTCTCTCCCTCCCTGAATACTATCAGAGTTTGGATAATGCCAAGTTTCCTCTGATGAGACACCACGCAAAAAGAATGATGAGCCTGTTCGGTTCAACATACATACGTGAACAAACATTTTCTCTTACTGATAGCCATCTCTGTGAAGTCCTTCGTGTCTCAACCACCAAACTTTCTCTCTCTGCTCCCTGGGTACCTGATTAGCATTCGAATGCCCTGGGCGTCTACCTCTCCAGGGACTCATAATAATCCCATTATAAATGGCCGGAAGGTTGAATCTTAAACCACAGTTTCTATTGAAGGACGGCTTTTCTTTTAGAACAAAGATTGCCTCTTTACCTCCTCTTTCAAATCATCTTTTCTCTTGCTTAGAATCTTCACCTCACTGTCTTCGATTGAGTGGTTTGTGGGTTTAAGATGCGGATGTCCGGCGCTCTGGGGTCCTGAATTTGCGTGTCTTCTGTGCTGATAAAGCCTCTTGTGAAGTGGCTGTTTAGTCTCTCCTATGTACCGCTTTTTACAATTTTCTTCACTGCATTCGATGGAGTAAACTACATTGCTCTGTTTTTGTGTCGGCATCTTGTTCTTAGGATGAACCAGTTTTTTCTTAAAGTGTTGCCTGGTTTAAAATAAACAGAGATTTCGTGTTGTCTAAAAGTCCTTTTTTCGACAGACCCGAGACATAAGGGATGGAGACCCCTTCCTTCTGGGTTCTGTTTCCCTTTTGTCCCTTTTGTCTTGCTTTTTGTTTCCCTTCACTCGGTTAAAAGCCCAAGCCGGGTATCCACAGGCTGAGAGGGCATTACGGACATGTTTTCCTCCTTCCTCTTGCCCTCTGAGCTGGTGAGCACCTCTTGGCCTCTGTGTTGTAGTGTTCTGATCACTGCCAGCTTGTGCTGTATTGGGTGGTGAGAGCCAAAGAGCAGGTACTGATCCGTGTGCGTAGGTTTCCTATATACTTCTGTTCGGAGCTTTCCGTCCTCTCCTCTGATAGTGGAACAATCAAGAAAGGCCAAGAGGTTCTCCTTAACACCTTCTCTTGTAAACCTGATATGTGGGTCCACAGCATTGCTGTGCTCTGAGAAGGCTCTTGTTTCTTGATGTTACAAATGTGTCATCCACGTAGCGGTGCCAACGTTTTGGGGCAATACCTTTAAAGGAGGCGAGTGCCTTCTTCTCAAAGTGCTCCATGTACAAGTTATCCACTATGGGAGAGACGGGAGAGCCCATGGCACAGCCATGGATCTGTCTGCAAATTTGTCCCCGGAATTGAAATTATGTGGTGTTAAGACAGATGTCTAGTAGTTTGCAAATGTGTTGAAGCATCAGTTTGGTCCTTTCCTGTAAGGTGGTATCTTCCTGCAGTCTGGTCCTAACAACTGCTATTGCCTCAGAGGTCAGAATGTAAGTGAAAAGGGACACGACATCAAATGAAACCATGAGGTAATCTGGGTCCAATTGGTCAAATTGGAGATGTTTCACTTTGTCCACAAAATTATGTGTGTTTTCTACATGATGTTCCGACTTCCCCACCAATGGTGCCAAGATGGTTGTTGAATGCTTGGCCACATTGTATGTAATGGAGTTCGTGTCCCTTTTCACATGCATCCCGATCTATGAGACAGTAGCAATGGTAAGGATCAGACTGCAGGAAGACACCACATTAAAGGAATGGACCAAACTGACACCTGAACACATCTGCACTAACTCCTAGATATCTGTCTTAACACCTTCACCTCCCCCTGCAGGACCCCCTGCAGTTCGCCTACAAGGCAAACAGGTCTGTGGACGACATCATCAACCTTGCACTTCACTTCATCTTACAGCATCTGGACTCCCCGGAAACCTATGTCAGGATCCTGTTTATGGACTTCAGCTCTGCATTTAACACCATCCTCCCCAATCTGCTCCAGGACAAGCTCTACCAGCTCAACGTGCCCTGCTCTACTTGCAGGTAGATCACTGACTTCCTGACGGATTGGAGCAGTGCGTGTGGATGGGAAGAATGTCTCAAACATCTGGACCATCAGCACAGGAGCTCCACAGAGCTGTGTACTTTCCCCCTGCTCTTCTCCCTGTACACGAACTGCTGCACCTCCAGCCACGACTTTGTAAACCTGATCAAGTTTGCGGATGACACCAGCCTCATCGGGCTCATCTCAGACGGGGATGAGTCTGTTTACAGGAGGGAGGTGGACCGGCTGGTGTCCTGGTGCAGCGGTAAAAACCTGGAGTTCAATGCCCAGAAGACAGTGGAGATGATTGTGAACTTCAGGAAAGTCACAGCCCCCCAGCCCCCCCACACTATCACAGACTCTCCCAACACCACTGTGGACTCCTTCCACTTCCTCTGCACCACCATCACCCAGGACCTCAAGTGGGAGCCCACCATCAGCTCCCTCATCAAGAAGGCCCAGTAAAGGATGTACCTCTTGCGGCAGCGGAGGAAAGCCTAGCTTTTCTTCATGGCCCATCATTGAGTCCATCCTCACCTCCTCCATCACCGTGTGGTACGCTGGAGCCAAAGCCAGGGACAAACAGAGACAACAGCACATTGCGCTCTGCTGAGAAGGTGATCGGCTGCAGACTTCCATCTCTGCAGGACCTGTTCGCCTCCAGGACTCTGAGACGAGCAAGTCGGATCACAGCCGACCCTTCTCACCCTGAACACGGACTATTTTCAGGCAGGAGGACACTCCCCTCAGGCAGGAGGCTACTCCCCTCAGGCAGGAGGCTACGTCCATCCGGACCAGAACCTCCTCCACAACAGTTTCTTTCCCTCTGCCGTTGGACTTATGAACACTTCCTAAACACTGTCACTTTAACCATAATTCACTCCACTGCTCACTTTCTACACTACATATGTAAATTTAACTGTAACATTTTTTTTTTCCTATAGCAGATTTACATTGTTTTTCTTTTTTACTTAGGCGAAAGTTTTTTAATAAGTTGTTTCGCGAGCCCGCCAACGTCAAAAACAGAGATTCTAAAAAAAATGTGTATTTATTTTAGGTTTTTTGGCCAAAACCTAAATAAAAATAAAAAAGTATTCTGCACCGGCATCTCCGACCTTCGACCATTTCTGCACAATCCCGAGTTCGTCCAAACGTCAGAGCTTTAAAACTCTCGCAACTCACGGCTTGACCATAGATCCATGAGATCAACCGGTAGATTAACATGAAGGATGGGTGGGCGTGGCTTTGGCTCACGCTCGCATTCATTGAACTCGTGTTCGAACGAGGAAATGAAGAATACGCGTCTCTACCGATTTATATCAGAATAATTTTGTCGTCGCCATTTAAGCAGTGGCGGGCTGTGGGTCTGGGGCTTGGGCCTTCAGTGAGGTCATACACAGTCCCATCCGAATAAATCCACCTCTTATTACCATCATATTACCATCATTATGATGCCATGGCTCTAGACGTTTAAACAGGCGTTGCTTTACCTTGTCCGCGCTCGTTCTTCGCGCGTTCTGTGTGCCGTTCTCCGTGTCCTGCCGTTGTCCGCTCATTCTCTGCGCGTTTTCCGCGCGTGGTCCGTGCCACACGTGGTCTGTGCCGCGCATGGTCTGTGCCGTCTGTGCTGCGCGTTGTCCGTGCCTCGCGCGCGTGTTGTCAATGTGTTTTCAACGCGCCGCCTGTAACAGGCTTTGCAGCGTCGGCGTAGGACGACCTCTTCTTACAATGTCTAACTTTTCTTGAAAAGTTCGTATTGAGAAAGGCATTATAATTATATCCTCGACTAAATTGATATATTGTCCTCCTTCCGCCGTTGTGGGTTGAAAAAACAGCTTAGTAATACACGGATTAATGTGTCTGTCAAATGCAGTTTTCTCCATCAGAGTTTGTGAGGTTTCGCAGAGCCTGACTTCGAAGACCTGCTTCTCAATATTGGTGATCCAATCAAAAGACGTGATGCACCTGCTAGATGGCTCCTGAGCAACAGCAGCGTACAAGGGCCAACTCTGAAGCTGATTGGTTGACACATCATTTTCATTTCCATTCACTTTTAGATACAAGCACCAGCTCTGTTGAGGTCTGAAGGCCTCGGCAGATTTTAGATCCCTGGCAACACATGATGGATGAATATGATTGGATATGGAGTATAACTCTTACTCTGGGGAATAATTTAATAAATATTTGAGGGAAAATATATGTATTTTTAAATCATATTCTGATTATGTTTAGGCTAGCAGAGAAGGCCTTGCTGGTCCTGACGGCCCACCACTGCATTTAAGTAGCACAAGTCCTCCTCATGTCCAGCTCGTCTGTGGAGTCACGCGTTCTCATCTGACCGCATTGTAAGGCCGCTACTTGTCCCGATGATCTGAGCTGCGTGTCCACGACTCGAGCGTGGGAAAAATTACTACGCCGTTGGATCAAATCACTGTGGCTAAATTTAATCTAGCTCAATAAGACATTTTCATTCATTGCACACTTTATGTTCCTGTCAAGACTCAATAAAGTATATCAAACCGACTGTCATGGGATGATTCATTTTCTGAGATGCTGTCAGTCTGGGACTACTTTCTGATCACTGTGAGTTCCACCTTCCATTAAACTGTTAGTTTATGTTGTTGTTGTTGTTGTTGTTGTTTTATGGCGGTTGGCAACTGTCAGTTTATGACATTGAAGGTATTTTTGTACACCGCAGTATAATAAGAGTTATTTTCAATGTCTTGCATTGAAACTATATATAACTATAATCATGTAGATAATGTAGAGAGGTGGTTGTAGGGCCTATATTCTAAGAATCCAAGAAAATTATTTAGAATACAAATTATTTTTTAAATTCAACTCCGACTTTTGGATGGTAGAAATGTAATTTGATAATGGAAAAATAAAATTGTATATTTATTTTTATTCCGTTCTCCCCTTTTAAAAACGCCAAGGAAAATCCGTGAAACAACAAATTAAAAAAACTCTCGCCTTATATAGGTTGTATTATCATTGTTCATTGTTTTATGTTGCACCGAATCACCAAAGACAAGTTCTTGTTGTTTGTGAATTCTGTTCAATGACAATGGCAATAAACCTTTCTGATTCTGATTCCGTGTTTTCCCAGATGCTTCTGTGGAAGCAGACGTAGTGGACAAACTACAGCCAACAAGCTATATATGTGAAAAAATGTGAATATATGATTATATTTCTGTGATGTATTTTATCTGCATAATAGTGATATATTATCTGCATCATTACAGAAAAACGGGTGTGTGACAGCAGTTGTTTGTGAAGGGGTCGTAAAGATGGAGCAGGGGGATGTTTGCCCCAGGGGGGGAGTTGCACCCCCCTTGCAGGCTTTATCTCTACGGAAAAATACCAGCTGTTGTAAAAGACAAGTGCCTTGATGTGAAGCTGACCAATGAGAAATGTGACCCGCCTATTCCAGAATATCTAATAAAACCAACCTGCATGAGAAAAAACGTGGTGAGACGCAGGAGGGTCAGCCAGGCTGCTTACAACAGCCTGCATGACCCCGTCCCGGCGTTTTCTCCATGCATGCCACACAAATGTCTGATATTTCTGTGTCGTTTCATATTCTAAGTTGAATTGTGTTCTCTGTGTGTTAAGGAACACAGCCCAACATTGGGCTCAAAAATGTCATATTTAATTTGTTTTGAGACTGTGGCAGGTTTTATCAAAAATAAACAATATGAAACTTTCTAAACAAACTCTATTTAACTGACAAACTAAAGTTACAACCAAGAGAGCCTTTGTTTTAAATGATGAAAGTACAGTCAAGCTAGCATGATTTATTCAAATTCGGCAAATGACTCAAATATGACAATGACAGCGAGCAACAGATGTGACAAATATTGAGGTAATTCGGTAACTTAGAAACCAACCATACTGTAAACAAGGGGCAAAAATATGCCTAAACTGCACAGTAGAATTTATAATTGCAAATGTCCTCAAAATCATAATAAAGAAAAAGATGATATGCAGATACAGGAAAAGGTTAAAAAAAAAAAAAAACTCTACGTTAGAACACTCTGATTGATTCCTGCAGTTTTTAGGGAGTGAACTGTCTATATCCTTTTCCTCAGATGGACGGGGCCTACTCACAAGGTCATAATCACTGCATGGACCACCTTCCCCCCTTTCAGTCACATGCACAGCAAAACAAAACTGTTTTAAGCTTGGATCTGAACATTGTCTGAATAGGAGCCTGTATCTTCAGGAAGACTGTTACAGATTTTAGTGAATCCACTGGTCCATATTCACCTGCGACAGTGAAACATATCTGAGTGTTGTCTGCATAATTGTGATGGGACACATTTCTGCTGCGTATTAACTGACCAAACGGCAGCATGTAGAGGTTGAACAGAAGGTGTCCCAGGATTGACCCTTGGGGCACCCCACAGGTCAGGGTCACGACCCTGAGACACAGTTAACAAATTCAACAAAGTACTGCCTGTCTTCCAAATAGGACCTTAACCAATTTAGGGCAGTGCCAGTGATGGCCACCCAGTCCTCTAGTCTCTGTAAGAGGATCCCATGATCGACAGTGTCAAAAGCAGCACTCAGAATTAAGACTGAGGCTTTGCCCGTGTCAGTGTTGAGGCGGATGTCATTTGTCACAACCTTGACAACAGTAGTCTCAGTGCTGTGATGAGATCTAAAACCTGACTTAAAAACATCAAATGAGTTGTTTATTAAACAAAGGGTCATTAAGTAGGCTGGTATTGAACCTCTTAAGTGTTTTTTTTTCGTCTTTTCTTCAGGTCTACAGTGATGTAGACAGGAGCATGGTCACTTAACCCTTGTGCGTCCCTCCTGAAAATAAATAAGGGCCTTCTCGGATCGGTCTACAATACCCCTGCGTCAGATAGAGATGGTGGGGTCTACGATTCCCCCTCTGCACAGCAGAATGTCTCCTCACTAAAATGTCATGGATGTTGCGTCAACGGCTATATCCCTACTGAATTACCATCATGTCCCGCACAAGACGTAGGTTTCTTCAGCTTGAAGAAGAAGAACTAGATTTCTTGAGTTTTTAGGAGATGAAGGAGAAAGAGAATGTGAAAAAAGAGAAGATGTTGACAAAGATGACAAAGAAAGAAGGTGGCAAAAGACCTAGGTTTCTTGAGTTTTTAGAAGATGAACAAGAAAGGGAAAGAGAATGTGAAGAAGACGATGACGAAGACAGAGATGACAATAACAAAGACAATCTTTTGAACATGGACAATGTTACAGCTACGGTTTAGGTCCTGAAGGAGGGATTTGCTCAGACCAAATGAAAAAAACAAATTGGAAAGAGACATTTGAGGAATAGGAAATCTGTTTTATTTCAACAGAGAAATATAAAAGTAAATAATACATTTACACACAGAAGACGAATAGCTCAGGTCGTACTACGAAGCTGAATAAGTGAGTGAGGGAGAGAGAATCTTCAGAATCATCAGAGCGAGTTGTGAACCCACTCTGTACGACGTAACCACAGACGCTCATGTCCTGTTAGTATACGGGAGTAACAGAGACTTCTTTCAGGAGAAGTTAAGCTTGCTTCGTAGCAGAGGCCTCAGGACTAAAGATATGCATTCATTAGCTGTAGTCAGTGTAAATAATTTGGAGATAAAAACTGAACATTAAAACACAAGAGTCATCAGTGAAAAAAAGCACATATATTCTCAATGACTAATAGAATTTTTGATAAGGTAAAAATCTATAGCCAGTTTCGACTGGCCCTGATCCTCCAGACCACTTTGGAATGGTTGTGTTCATGTTGGTGTGTGTCTCCATGCTCAGAGCAGGGTTCTGCTACGTGAGCAACTGAAGCCACTCAAACATTACGGTTTTATAACAAATGCAATCTAAATACTTTATAATCATGAGGCCGATCTAAGCAATTCACAAAAACATTGGGTAACTTCAAGTACGTGTGTCGGTGAGACGTTGCTAAAGGTAACTACAAAAGGAAACTACTTAGGGTTTCTCCTCTCACTTCTCTGCAAAGCCTCTACACACCATAAATGGACTAGTATGGCCCACTAATGACAGTGGAGACACGTTTGGACCATACAGATCTGCTCTAAAGTGAACCAGTGGAAACGTGGCTTTGGCCTGGTTTCACAGGAGCGGTCGCTGGTTCAGCGCCTGCACTCGAGCAGCAAACAGCAGGACTCTCTTCTCCAGCTCAGAGTTGATCTGTGCTTCAATGGCTCCAGGATTCTGTTTGATGAAGTCTGCTATGCCCACAATGCACTCCCTCTGAAACCAAACGCAAATGTGGAAAAAGAATGAATCTCAGGGCCACCGTACACTGCACATTAAAACAGTGCCAAACTCCGCACCCTCAAAATGGATGCAGGAAATAAACGTGATTCAAGTGTCACAGTTGTATTTGGATTTGAGTTGATCCAGTATTGTCCAGTAGCTGAGGCTCGAGTGCTCACAAAATTCCTGTTTTCACCTACCCCCTAGCCCCGCCCGCATCTCTGTACTTAGTGAGAGAGTGACACATGTAGAGTTCTAAAATCATAGAAAGTCACATAGAAACTTTTCAAAAATAAAAACAATGACAGCCTGCTGCTTGTTACAGTAAAATGTTACTATGTAGAGGCGGGGCTTATCACTGTGAAGAGAATTGGAGTTTACAATGAACAAAATAATGATTTACTTATATTATAGTTTATGCTTTTTTTTAGCAACTTTAGCAATCTCGTCTCAAAAACAACCCAAATCGGAACGGCCTTATTTGTGACTGTACCTTGAAAGCGTTGATCTGGTCCTGTCCCGTGATGCGGTTCAGCAGCTCAGACGCCAGCCTCGCCCCGGTTACCGAGACCAGAACGCCATGGTCGTCCTCCGACTGAGAGTTCAACCACTGCCACAGCGCCACCTGTGGGACAGACAGAGGAGGGACAGTGAATATGCGGTGCAGAGTGTGCAGAGTAGGGCCTTGGCCGTGAGAATTCATCTGGCTAAAAGGAACTAGTCTGTATGTTCGACTATAATAGTCGAACATACAGACTCTAAAATACAAGCCAAAAGAGGAAAGAGAGGTGTTTTTTTTTTAGACTTTATTGCTCCACAAAGGAAACTATTTAGACACCAAATCTCACATATTGCAGTAATGTAAAAAGATAAAATAAGTGTTTGTACAAGTTGAATAGGGCTGCAAATAATAATAAACAAAAATAATTCGGACTTATCTACTAAATTAAACAAATATTTTATTTGACAGCGACATTAAATTACAACTATAAAAATATACATGCATATATTCTCTATCTAGAAGCCATCAGTCTCCATAATCAACTTGTGTTCAGTTGAAATGTATTTAAGCAGTCTCAATGTATAATAGAACTCATATTTTGTACATAGATGGCCCACAGACGACATATTTCCCCTTCAAATAAAGACTAAACTAAACTAAGAAGCAACGAGGAAGACCAAAGAGGTGTAAGAACGTATTGAAAGACAAACGTATAAAGATATTTGTATGTATATATTTAGCATGTAAGACACAACAAAATAAAAACATTTTCTCTTTGCCTTTTGTGTGTGTGCATTCTTTGTGTGTGCAACTTTCCATGTTTACTCCAGATAATGTGTATGTAGGTGTGTAAACTATGTGAACATAACCATTGTTCTTCCCATTCATTATCCTGCATGGTATTGATTGAATTCACCTTGTTTAGCAAAGTAGTAAATGCGTGTCAGAATGATTAGTATTAATTTATAACCAAAAATAGTTACTTGTTGAAAAAGCTCCGCGTTGGACATTTCTCCTCCTGAGGTCAGTGAACCCGACATGTCACAAAAACGGCTTTAATAACCTCTAAATTGAGCAAAAACCTTCAAATATTAAAGGCACGGCGACTTTAAACATCTGGTTCAGTTAAAAAGTCTGCATTCGTGCGCTGATTAATAAGAAAAGCTAGGAAAATCGTGTACATTCGTCGGGTGCGTTTGCGTTCCTGTTTCCTGTTTTCTGTTTACAAAGAGCTGAACTCACGTTGCTCCACAGCGCCATCCCACGGCACCATGGATCTATTGCACGGCACTGGGACTTCCTTGCTTGGGGACACAGTTAACAAATTCAACAAAGTACTTTCTGTCTTCCAGATAGGACCTTTTTAGGGCAGTGCCAGTGATGCCCACCCAGTCATCAGTTACTTCCATTGCGTCGGCCATTAAAAGCAATAACTACAACTGCTTCTTCTTCTTCTTCCTCTTCTTCTTTGGTGATGTCAGGATTCAGTGTCATAAAAAACAAGATTCTAGAATGTCACTATAGATACCCTCCTCTAAATTCTCTGGGAAGAGTCAGCTCTGGGTCGCGATAAAGTCTAAAGAATAAAGTCACTTAACACTTGGATATCTGCTGTCATAACAACAACAACAACAACAACAACAACAACAACAACAACAACAACAACCACCACAACAACCACCAAACCACTAAAGAAGAAGAATATGATGGATGCTGGCCGCCATGGAACCCCAAAGTAACGTGACACTTAGATACCAACCGCCATAAAACATCAAAGAAGAAGAGTTCAGTTGACTTCAGTCGAGTGTGTCCACCTCATGAAAAGTTTGCTACTGTTGTCTTATCTGCTTTTGTGAGCAGCGGAGTCTGTCTCACAAATCACCAACCGATCAGGGTAAGAAACTCTTTTCTTTGGACACTGAATATATTTATTGTAGGGTATTTTTCCAGCCAAAATGACCTTTCTGGTCATATCATAGTTTTTAGTAGAGTTAGTGTTTTGATATAGCCCAGTATTTATGATAGTATCAGTATATATGGTATAGCTCAGAGTATTTGACCAATAATCAACAGTCCAAATGTCTTAAGACATTTAGACACCAGTTATTACCAGCTAAAACCACATCATAACATTTTAAAAGCAGAAATAATACTAACAATAATCTTCAACAAAAGTATTATTAATTTTAAACAAAAATAAACCTCTAAAATCTAATGTGGCTCTACAGCCACATTAGCAGTTCAAACTTACAGGGATGATGACTGCAATGTCGACACTATTCCTATGTAAAGCGCTTTTTTGCGCAAAGTAGCTCAATGAGTTTGCGGTTTCTCTTTGTCGTCAAATCCTTTCTTCTTTCTTTTTCGGCAGCGGGGGGATATATTCTTTTGGACCTGACGACATGGACCTGTGTTTGTGTCTTGCTTTCATTCTGCTCGTGCTCGCTCACAATTAAGTTGAGCATTCATCGCATGGTCAGGTGCTTTGGTTGCTGGTTTTCATTACAACAGATGCTGTTTGTGCGTTATAGATTATTGCTGTGCAGGGGTGCACTAAGCAGAAATGCTCAGTTGTGCCCCCATGCCCCCAACCCCTTTTGAACTTGTAAAAAAGACTTTTTTTTTTTTTTTTTTAAATATAGGCTAGTATAGGCTATTTAAGATAAGATAAGATAAGATAAGATAATCCTTTATTGTCCCACATGGGGAAATTCCATTGATGCAACGCAGGTAGATACAGAGATAGATACAGAAGAAAAGAACAAATAACTTATAGGAAGTTTTCATTTCATTTTTTAATTGCTTGAATCACAACCCTTTTGGGTCTGGGATCATATAATTTCCTTTATTCTGGTGTATCCCCCCAGAGTTCCTAAATATCCCTGCTCCAGCGACCCTTCTGCTCTTCTGCCGAAATGATTGAGGCTCTAGAAAACACTACAGGCTGCAAACTATTGATACCAACTCAACGCATACAACGTCGTGTTTCATTTGTTCTTTTTCATTGTTTCTAGTTGAATATGAGTTCTTTTTTCATCATCTAGAGACCGTTTTTCTCCTTGTGGCTCAAAGCATACTATGTGGAGTTTTAACCGCTAACAGCTTTAACCGCTGTGCCCCATATCTGTCTGCGTCTGTTCAAACTGGCTTGTAAAGTGGAGCTGCCCGTGCCCTTGGCTAACACCTTGGAGAGAGAGAGAGTGAGGAGAGAGAGAGAGGAAAGAGAGAGAGAGTGAGGAGAGAGAGAGAGAGTGAGGAGAGGAGAGAGAGAGTGAGGAGAGAGAGAGAGAGAGTGAGGAGAGAGAGAGAGAGAGAGTGAGGAGAGAGAGAGAGAGTGAAGAGAGAGAGAGAGAGTGAGGAGAGAGAGAGAGAGAGTGAGGAGAGAGAGAGAGAGTGAGGAGAGAGAGAGAGTGAGGAGAGGAGAGAGAGAGAGAGAGTGAGGAGAGAGAGAGAGAGAGTGAGGAGAGAGAGAGAGAGAGTGAGGAGAGAGAGAGAGGAGAGGAGAGGAGAGAGAGAGAGAGAGAAAGGCGACATCACTCGAGTCCGAGACACTGCGCGTTATGTGCGTAAAGGGAGCAGCGCTGTTTGCGTAACAACAGCGCTAGTATCGCACGCTGCGCTTGCACTACGCATCAATCAGGTTGCTAGATTGGGGGCTCCTTTATTGACCCGGAGCCTGGTTTTAACACATTTACTTTTGTATTTTACATATTTGTTTATTTAACTGGAGATTACGAAAGACACAAAATCCAGATTTTGGGTTTTACTGGAAACATACTAGATACAGACCACAGATACAGACTTTACCACAAATAGAACACTATTTGTGAAGCTCAAATTCATATCTTGCATTTCTATTTAGGAAATTCATTTTTGTTTTTCAAAAACATAAGACCATACATTCTATGCATTTAATGAGTTGCTTTTCATGATTTCGTGTTTTATTTGATTATTTAAAAAAAGCTTGTTGTCGGTTGCTAACATAAACTATGGTTGCTTAGCACCGGTGCAGTTGTGGCCGTTGCTTCGTCTCAGCCCGAGCTTTCTTCATTTACTGGGTGTTTTGCCGGAGTTCACTGCTCTTCGCCCGAGCACAGGCGCGTCTCCGGGCTTCTCCGTGCCATGGCCCTCGCGGTGGCGGACCAGAGTCGGGCTCCGGTGGCCTACGGGCTGCGGGCCGTGCCTCAGCTGTTCGAGGAGCTGAAGAATCCGGACCCGGGGCGGAGGTGGCGGGCTCTGAACTCTCTCTGTGATCTGCTGCACGACCCGGAGCGGCTGCACCAGACCATCACTTCAGGTTTTTAAATGTATTTCAATGATCAAAATGGCGATAAAACTTCGTCATACAATGGAAAATTCACGCAGCATCCTAACTGTTGAGAAAAGGCAAACTAAATAATACAACATTTCAAGGCTCAAGACATTTAATGAGTTTTAAAGATTTTTTTTTTTACAAAGACAACTATTCATTTATTTAAAGCAATAAAACTTGATTCATTCAATCATTGCAGGTAGTAGTTATTCCTTACTCTTTATGGCACCAATTCTCAAAGTTCAGGATTTTTGTAACACTGTTCTGTCTACTACTTCTAAGTACTAACATATATTATGTAATTTCCTGGTGTTTATTTGCCAGTTATACAGTAAATAACTTACAGAAAAAAACAAAAAAATGTTAATATCTGCGTTAAATAGACAAATATGATGTTATGAATAATAAAGGATGAGCCTTAAATGTATAGCAAGGAACATTTTAAGATTCAAAAAGTATTCTTTTCTATTTTTCTAAACTCAATTCAAGGATGCCTGTTTCGCTCATTGATTCTGCAGACGTACACCATGTTTTTCAGTCTCATTCCCATTCTTCTTTCCTCTTAAACAGCCCGTGTGTCTCTGATTGGCTAATCCACCTGTCAATAACGCAATATATTGTTTCTGTGTTTGTTTCAGGCCTGGTGGAGGAATTGAGTCCGCTGTTACGGGACCCGGACTCAACTGTGAGGACTCGAACCTGTGACCTGCTGCACCTGCTCACCGCCCACGCCATCGGACGGTAAACGCTGCCACTTTCCCACACGTGAAGTCCTTCACGCTCAGACAGTAAAATGTGATAATAAGAAATGACGGTTTTCATATTATTCGTTGGCGTTGATTTTTGATTTACTTGTGTGAAACTGCCTCTTGTGGCGTTCGATTCACCCCAAAATAGTATGAAGCGTAAGGTCATTTTGAGATATTGATCAATGATTGGTTCTTGAATCATAATTTGATAAAGATTAGTAATAAAAGTGCATACTGTATACAATATGGACCACAGCAAACAGAGAATACGAGTTTTGGGAGTGACTGGAGAGTTGAATCTTCCTAAATGTAGTAGTGTGAAATCTTGTCATTTAGCCTCCCTCGCTCTCTTGTTGTGTATTGATCTTGTGTTGTCGTTGCACAGCCGTGCTCTCCTCTCGTCCTCACTGCTCGCCCCGCTCTCGCTCCTGCTCAATGACCCGGACTGTGGCTGCAGGACCGCAGCGCTCAGAGTTCTGCACGGCATCACCCTCCTGCCCTCAGGTCTATGACACTATGACCAGGCCACACCTCAGGCTGTTTAGACCTGCTTTAGTCCTGCTTTATACCTGCTTCAGTCCTGCTCTAGTCCTGCTCTAGTTCTGCTTTAGACCTGCTTTTGTCCTGCTTTAGTCCAGCTTTAGACCTGCTTTAGTCCTGCTTTAGTCCTGCTTTAGTCCTGCTTTGGACCTGCTCTAGTCCTGCTTTAGTCCTTCTCTAGTCC
This sequence comes from Eucyclogobius newberryi, assembly GCF_026437365.1. Lineage (NCBI taxonomy): Eukaryota > Metazoa > Chordata > Actinopteri > Gobiiformes > Gobiidae > Eucyclogobius > Eucyclogobius newberryi. The sequence continues at coordinate 35,280,307 of NW_027316278.1, read as the reverse complement.
TGCTATAGTTCTGCTTTAGTCCTGCTTTAGACATGCTTTTGTCCTGTATTTGTCCTGTATTTGTCCTGCTCTAGTTCTGCTTTAGACCTGCTTTAGTCCTGATTTAGTCCTGCTCTAGGCCTGCTTTAGTCCTGCACTAGAACTGCCTTAGTCCTGATTTAGTAATGCTTTAGTCCTGCTTTAGACCTGCTCTAGTCTTGGTTCGGTCCTGCTTTAGTCCGGCTTTAGTCCTGCTTTAGTCTTGCTTTAGGCCTGCTTTACTCCTGGTTTAGTCTCTGCTCTAGGCCTGGTTTAGTCCTGCTTTGGACCTGCTTTAGCCCTGCTTTAGTCCTTCTCTAGTCCTGATTTAGTCCTCCTCTAGGCCAGCTTTAGTCCTGCACGAGAACTGCTTTTGTCCTGCTTTAGTCCTTCTCTAGTCCTGCTATAGTTCTGCTTTAGTCCTGCTTTAGTCCTTTTTTAGTCCTGCTTTAGTCCCACTTTAGTCCCGCGTTAGGCCTTGTTTTGTCCTCCTTTAGTCCTCCATTAATCCTGCTCTAGGCCTGGTTTAGTCCTGCTTTAGTCCTAATCTGGGCCTGCTTTAGTCCGGCTTTAGTCCTGCTCTAGGCCTGGTTTAGTCCTGTTTTAGGCCTGCTTTAGGCCTGGTTTATTCCTGCTTTAGGCCTGCTTTAGGCCTGGTTTTTCCTGCTTTAGTCCTGCTTTAGTTCTGCTCTAGGCCTGGTTTAGTCCTGCTTTAGTCCTGCTTTACTCCTGCTCTAGGCCTGGTTTAGTCCTGCTTTAGTCCTGTTCGAGGCCTAGTTTAGTCCTGCTTTAGTCCTGTTCTAGGCCTGGTTTAGACCTGCTTTAGTCCTGCATTAGTCCTGCTTTAGTCCAGCTTAAGACCTGCTTTAGTCCTGCTTTGGACCTGCTTTAGTCCTGCTTTAAGTCCTTCTCTAGTCCTGCTGTAGTTCTGCTTTAGTCCTGCTTTAGACATGCTTTTGTCTTGCATTTGTCCTGCTTTAGACCTGCTTTAGTCCTGATTTAGTCGTGCTCTAGGCCTGCTATAGTCCTGCACTAGGCCTGCTTTAGTCCTGCTTTACTACTGCTTTAGTCCTGCTTTAGACCTGCTTTAGGCTTGTTTTAGTTCTGCTTTAGTCCTGCTCTAGTCCTGCTTTAGGCCTGCTTTAGTCCTGCTTTAGTCCTGCTTTAGTCCTGCTTTAGACCTGCTTTATTCCTGCTTTAGGCCTGGTTTAGTCCTGCTTTAGTACTGCTTTAGGCCTGCTTTAGTACTGCTTTAGTCCTGCTTTAGATCTGCTCTAGTGCTGGTTCGGTCCTGCTTTAGTCCGGCTTTAGTCGTGCTCTAGTCCCTGCTCTAGTCCTGCTTTAGTCCTGCTCTAGGCCTGGTTTAGGTCTGGTTTATTCCTGCTTTAGTACTGTTTTAATACTGCTTTAGACCTGCTTTAGGCCTGCTTTAGTCGTGCTTTAGTCATGCTTTAGTCCTGCTTTAGGCCTGATTTAGTCCTGCTCTAGACCTGCTTTAGTCCTGCTTAAGTCCTGCTTTTTACTACTTTAGGCCTGCTCTAGGCCTGATTTAGACCTTTTTTAGTCCCGCTTTAGTCCTTTTTTAGTCCTGCTTTAGTCTTGCTTTAGGCCTGCTTTAGGCCTGGTTTAGTCCTGCTCTAGGCCTGGTTTAGGCCTGGTTTAGTCCTGCTTTAGTACTGCTTTAGTCCTGCTTTTGTCCTGCTCTAGTCCTGCTTTAGTTCTGCTCTAGGCCTGGTTTAGTCCTGCTTTAGTCCTGCTTTACTCCTGCTCTAGGCCTGGTTTAGTCCTGCTTTAGTCCTGCTCGTGGCCTAGTTTAGTCCTGCTTTAGTCCTGTTCTAGGCCTGGTTTAGACCTGCTTTAGTCCTGCATTAGTCCTGCTTTAGTCCAGCTTAAGACCTGCTTTAGTCCTGCTTTGGACCTGCTTTAGTCCTGCTTTAAGTCATTCTCTAGTCCTGCTGTAGTTCTGCTTTAGTCCTGCTTTAGACATGCTTTTGTCTTGCATTTGTCCTGCTTTAGACCTGCTTTAGTCCTGATTTAGTCGTGCTCTAGGCCTGCTATAGTCCTGCACTAGGCCTGCTTTAGTCCTGCTTTACTACTGCTTTAGTCCTGCTTTAGACCTGCTTTAGGCTTGTTTTAGTTCTGCTTTAGTCCTGCTCTAGTCCTGCTTTAGGCCTGCTTTAGTCCTGCTTTAGTCCTGCTTTAGTCCTGCTTTAGTCCTGCTTTAGACCTGCTTTATTCCTGCTTTAGGCCTGGTTTAGTCCTGCTTTAGTACTGCTTTAGGCCTGCTTTAGTACTGCTTTAGTCCTGCTTTAGATCTGCTCTAGTGCTGGTTCGGTCCTGCTTTAGTCCGGCTTTAGTCGTGCTCTAGTCCTGCTCTAGTCCTGCTTTAGTCCTGCTCTAGGCCTGGTTTAGGTCTGGTTTATTCCTGCTTTAGTACTGTTTTAATACTGCTTTAGACCTGCTTTAGGCCTGCTTTAGTCGTGCTTTAGTCATGCTTTAGGCCTGCTCTAGGCCTGATTTAGACCTTTTTTAGTCCCGCTTTAGTCCTTTTTTAGTCCTGCTTTAGTCTTGCTTTAGGCCTGCTTTAGGCCTGGTTTAGTCCTGCTCTAGGCCTGGTTTAGGCCTGGTTTAGTCCTGCTTTAGTACTGCTTTAGTCCTGCTTTTGTCCTGCTCTAGTCCTGCTCTAGACCTGCTTTAGTCCTGCTTTTTTCCTACTTTAGTCCTGCTTCTGTCCTGCTCTAGGCCTGATTTAGTCCTTTTTTAGTCCTGCTTTATTACTTTTTTAGTCCTGCTTTAGTCCCACTTTAGTCCTGCTTTAGGCCTGGTTTTGTCCTGCTCTAGGTTTGGATTAGTCCTGCTTTAGTCCTGCTCTAGGCCTAGTTTAGTCCTGCTTTAGTCCTGCTCTAGGCCTGGTTTAGTCTTGCTTTAGTACTGCTTTAGTTCTGCTTTAGACCTGCTCTAGTCCTGGTTCGGTCCTGCTTTAGTCCGGCTTTAGTCCTGCTTTAGTCTTGCTTTAGGCCTGCTTTAGGCCTGATTTAGTCCTGCTCTAGGCCTGATTTAGGCCTGGTTTAGTCCTGCTTTAGTACTGTTTTAGTACTGCTTTAGACCTGCTTTAGGCCTGCTTTAGTCGTGCTTTAGTTCTGCTTTTGTCCTGCTCTAGTCCTGCTCTAGACCTGCTTTAGTCCTGCTTTTGTCCTGCTTTTTTCCTACTTTAGTCCTGCTTTTGTCCTGCTCTAGTCCTGCTCTAGGCCTGATTTAGTCCTTTTTTAGTCCTGCTTCAGTACTTTTTTAGTCCTGCTTTTGTCCCACTTTAGTCCCGCTTTAGGCCTGGTTTTGTCCTCCTTTAGTCCTGCTTTAGTCCTGCTCTAGGCCTGATTCAAGTCCCTATTTAGTCCTGCTTTAGTCCTGCTCTAGGCCTGGTTTAGTCCTGCTTTAGTCCTGCTCTAGGCCTGCTTTAGTCCGGCTTTAGTCCTGCTCTAGGCCTAGTTTAGTCCTGTTTTAGTCCTATATTAGGCCTGCTTTAGGTCTGGTTTAGTCCTGCTTTAGGCCTGTTTTTTCCTGCTTTAGTCCTGCTCTAGGCCTGGTTTAGTCCTGCTTTAGTCCTGCTCTAGGCCTAGTTTAGTCCTGCTTTAGTCCTGCTCTAGGCCTGGTTTAGTCCTGCTTTAGTCCTGCTCTAGGCCTGGTTTAGTCCTGCTTTAGTCCTTCTCTAGTCCTGCTATAGTCCTGCTCTAGTCCTGCTTTAGTCCTGCTTTAGTCCTGCTTTAGTCCTGCTTTAGTCCTGCTTCAGACCTGCTTTAGGCCTGGTTTAGGCCTGCTTTAGTACTGCTTTAGGCCTGCTTTAATACTGCTTTAGTCCTGCTTTAGACCTGCTCTAGTGCTGGTTCGGTCCTGCTATAGTCCTGCTTTAGGCCTGGTTTAGTCTTGCTCTAGGCCTGGTTTAGGCCTGGTTTATTCCTGCTTTAGTACTGTTTTAGTACTGCTTTAGACCTGCTTTAGGCCTGCTTTAGGCATGCTTTAGTCGTGCTTTAGTCCTGCTTTAGTCCTGCTTAAGTCCTGCTTTTTTCCTACTTTAGGCCTGCTCTAGGCCTGATTTAGTCCTTTTTTAGTCCTGCTTTAGTCTTTTTTTAGTCCTGCTTTAGTCCTTTTTTAGTCCTGCTTTAGTGTAGCTTTAGGCCTGCTTTGGGCCTGGTTTAGGCCTGCTCTAGGCCTGGTTTAGGCCTGGTTTAGTCAAATCAAATCAAATCAATTTATTTTTGTAAGGCCCAAAATCACAACAACAGTTGCCTCTGAGGGCCGAATCAACAACGTCTGTGGTGGCGATGGAGTCAGACAATGTCTGTGGTGGCGAGGGACGATGTCCCAGGGTCCTCTGTCCTTAGACTCTCCTTCTCGGCCAGGAAAAACTACAAAAAAAACCTCTTTGGGAAAAAAAGCGTAGAAACCTGGAGGAGTTCCAGTGAAGGAGAGATCCGACTCTCACAGACGGACAGACAGACACGAGGAGACTGGAGCTGGACCCACTCTTCAGGCAGATGAAGAATCGTCGGAGTCGAGCTGGACCCACTCTTCAGGCAGATGAAGAATCGTCTGAGTCGAGCTGGACCCACTCTTCAGGCAGATGAGGGACCGTCGGAGTCGAGCTGGACCACTCTTCAGGCAGATGAGGGACCGTCGGAGGTGAGCTGGACCCACTCTTCAGGCAGATGAGGGACCGTCGGAGGCGAGCTGGACCCACTCTTCAGGCAGACGAGGGACCGTCGGAGGCGAGCTGGAGCCACTCTTCAGGCAGATGAGGGACCGTCCACACGGGGCAGGGACCACTTCACCAGGAGAGTGGCATCTGGGTCCACAGGTCCTCAGGAGTGAGAGAAAGAAAAAGAAGGCGGTGAACAGTTTGCAAGTGGAATTAAAAAATAAATATTGTTTGATAGAATAATTAGTCAGAAGAAGAGGATAGTGCTCAAGCTGTCATACTTCCCCCAGCATAGTTGCTCCTAGGGCAGCATAGCTAGAGCTGTGGGTTTATATTTCTGTTCCTAACTAGTCTGACCATAAGCGATTTCGAAGAGGAACGTTTTAAGCCTGGACTTAAATGAAGAGAGTGTCAGCATATTTAACATGGGTCGGGAGCTGATTCCATAACACAGGCGCTTGGTAGCTAAACGCTCTACCTCCTACAGTACTTTTAGAGACTCTTGGGACCACCAGAAGGCCGGCATTCTGAGAGCGAAGAGCTCTGTTTGGATGATATGGTATATAGTACCATATCACCCTACCATCCTACCTAGGATGGTAGAGGCTAGGATGGGGCCATGTAGGTCAGGAGTAGAATTTTAATTTTGATTCTAAACTCGACGGGGAGCCAGTGAAGAGACTTCAGCACTGGCGTAATGTGCTCTCTTCTTTTTGTTCCTGTTAGTAATCTTGCTGCTGCATTTTGAACCAGTTGAAAGCTTCTTATGGAGCTTTTAGGACAGGCTGCGAGCAGGGAGTTACAGTAGTCTAATCTAGTCGTTACAAATGCATGGATAAGTTTAGTCCTGCTTTAGTACTGTTTTGTTACTGCTTTAGACCTGCTTTAGGCCTGCTTTAGTCCTGCTTTAGTCCTGCTTTAGTCCTGCTTTTGTCCTGCTTTTGTCCTGCTTTTGTCCTGCTCTAGTCTTGCTCTAGGCCTGATTTAGTCCTTTTTAGTCCTGCTTTAGTATTTTTTTAGTCCTGCTTTAGTCCCACTTTAGTCCCGCTTTAGGCCTGGTTTTTGTCCTCCTTTAGTCCTGCTCTAGACCTGCTTTAGTCCTGTTTTTTTCCTACTTTAGGTCTGCTCTAGGCCTGATTTAGTCCTTTTTTAGTCCTGCTTTAGTCCTTTTTTAGTCCTGCTTTAAGTCTTGCTTTAGGCCTGCTTTAGGCCTTGTTTAGTCCTGCTCTAGGCTTGGTTTAGGTCTGGTTTAGTCTTGCTTTAGTACTGTTTTAGCACTGCTTTAGACCTGCTCTAGGACTGCTTTAGTCCTGCTTTAGGCCCGCTTTATGCCTGGTTTTGTCCTCCTTTAGTCCTGCTCTAGGCCTGATTCAAGTCCTGGTTTAGTCCTGCTTTAGTCCTGCTCTAGGCCTGCTTTAGTCCGGCTTTAGTCCTGCTCTAGGCCTGGCTTAGACCTGTTTTAGTCCTGTATTTGGCCTGCTTTTGGTCTGGTTTAATCCTGCTTTAGGCCTGGTTTTTCCTGCTTTAGTCCTGCTCTAGGCCTGGTTTAGTCCTGCTTTAGTCTTGCTCTAGGCCTAGTTTAGTCCTGCTTTAGTCCTGCTCTAGAACTGGTTTAGTCCTGATTTAGTCCTGCTCTAGGCCTGGTTTAGTCCTGCTTTAGTCCTTCTCTAGTCCTGCTAGAGTTTTGCTTTAGTCCTGCTTTAGTCCTGCTTTAGACATGCTTTTTTCCTGCATTTTTCCTGCTTTAAACCTGCTTTAGTCCTGTTTCAGGCCTGGATTAGTCCTGGTTTAGTCCTGCTTTAGTCCTGCTTTAGTACTGCTTTAGTCCTGCTTTAGTACTGCTTTAGTCCTGCATTAGACCTGCTCTAGTCCTGCTTTAGTACTGCCTTAGTCCTGCTTTAGTAGTGCTTTAGACCTGCTTTAGGCCTGCTTTAGTCCTGCTTTAGTACTGCTCTATAGTCCTGCTCTAGACCTGCTTTAGTCCTGGTTTAGTCCTGCTTTAGTACTGCTTTAGTCCTGCTTTAGTACTGCTTTAGTCCTGCTTTAGACCTGCTCTAGTCCTGGTTTTGTCCTGCTTTCGTCCTGTTTTAGTCCTGCTTTAATCTTGCTTTAGTGCTGCTTTGGTCCTGCTTTCGTCCTGTTTTAGTCCTGCTTTAATCCTGCTTTAATCTTGCTTTAGTGCTGCTTTAGTCCTGCTCTAGGCCTGCTCTAGGCCTGGTTTAGTCCTGCTTTAGTACTGTTTTAGTACTGCTTTAGTCGTTCTTTAGTTGTGCTTTAGTCCTGCTTTTGTTCTGCTCTAGTCCTGCTCTAGACCTGCTTTAGTCCTGCTTTAGTCCTGCTTTAGTCCTGCTTTTTCCTACTTTAGGCTTAATCTAGGCCTGATTTAGTCCTTTTTTAGTCCTGCTTTAGTCCCTTTTTAGTCCTGCTTTAGTCCCACTTTAGTCCCGCTTTAGGCCTGATTTTGTCCTCCTTTAGTCCTGCTCTGGGCCTGATTCAAGTCCTTCTTTAGTCCTGCTTTAGTCTTGCTTTAGTCCTGCTCTAGGCCTGCTTTAGTCCGACATTAGTCCTGCTCTAGGCCTGGTTTAGTCCTGTTTTAGTCCTGTATTAGGCCTGCTGTAGGCCCGGTTTAGTCCTGCTTTAGGCCTGCTTTAGGCCTGATTTTTCCTGCTTTAGTCCTGGTTCGGTCCTGCTTTAGTCCGGCTTTTGTCCTGCTTTAGTCTTGCTATAGGCCTTGTTTAGTCCTGCTCTAGGCCTGGTTTAGGCCTGGTTTAGTCCTGCTTTAGTACTGTTTTAGTACTGCTTTAGTCCTGCTTTAGTCCTACTTTAGGCCTGTTCTAGGCCTGATTTAGTCCTTTTTTAGTCCTGCTTTAGTACTTTTGTAGTCCTGCTTTAGTCCCACTTTAGTCCCGCTTTAGGCCTGGTTTTGTCCTCTTTTAGTCCTGCTTTAGTCCTGCTCTAGGCCTGATTCAAGTCCTTCTTTAGTCCCGCTTTAGTCCTGCTTTTGTCCTGCTCTAGGCCTGGTTTAGTCCTGCTTTAGTCCTGCTCTAGGCCTGCTTTAGTCCGGCTTTAGTCCTGCTCTAGGCCTTTTTTATTCCTGTTTTAGTCCTGTATTAGGCCTGTTTTAGTCCTGCTTTAGGCCTGTTTTTTCCTGCTTTAGTCCTGCTCTAGGCCTGGTTTAGTCCTGCTTTAGTCCCGCTCTAGGCCTGGTTTAGTCCTGCTTTAACCCTGCTCTAGGCCTGGTTTAGTCCTGCTTTAGTCCTTCTCTAGTCCTGCTATAGTTTTGCTTTAGTCCTGCTTTAGACCTGCTTTTGTCCTGCATTTTTCCTGCTTTAAACCTGCTTTAGTCCTGTTTCAGGCCTGGTTTAGTCCTGCTTTAGTCCTGCTTTAGTCCTGCTTTAATACTGCTTTAGTCATGCTTTAGTTCTGCTTTAGTCCTGCATTAAATCTGCTCTAGTCCTGCTTTAGTACTGCTTTAGTATTGCTTTAGTCCTGCTTTAGTCCTGCTTTAGTCTTGCTTTAGTCCTGTTCTAGGCCTGGTTTAGGCCTGTTTAGTCCTGCTTTAGTCCTGCTTTAGACCTGCTTCTAGGCCTGGTTTAGTCCTGTTTTAGTCCTGTATTAGGCCTGCTTTAGTCCTGCTTTAGTTCCACTTTAGTCCCGATTTAGGCCTGGTTTTGTCCTTCCTTTAGTCCTGCTTTATTCCTGCTCTAGGCCTGATTCAAGTCCTTCTTTAGTCCCGCTTTAGTCCTGCTTTTGTCCTGCTCTAGGCCTGGTTTAGTCCTGCTTTAGTACTGCTTTTAGTCCTGCTCTAGTCCTGCTCTAGGCCTGGTTTAGTCCTGCTTTAGTCCTGCTCTAGGCCTAGTTTAGTCCTGCTTTAGACCTGCTCTAGGCCTGGTTTAGTCCTGCTTTAGTCCTGCTCTAGGCCTGGTTTAGTCCTGCTTTAGTCCTTCTCTAGTCCTGCTATAGTTTTGCTTTAGTCCTGCTTTAGTCCTGCTTTAGACCTGCTTTTGTCCTGCATTTTTCCTGCTTTAAACCTGTTTTAGTCCTGTTTCAGGCCTGGTTTAGTCCTGGTTTAGTCCTGCTTAAGACCTCCTTCAGTACTGCTTTAGTCCTGCTTTGTACTGCTTTAGTCCTGCATTAGACCTGCTCTAGTCCTGCTTTAGTACTGCTTTAGTCATGCTTTAGTCCTGCTTTAGTCTCGCTTTAGGCCTGCTTTAGGCCTTCTTTAGTCCTGCTCTAGGCCTGGTTTAGGCCTGCTTTAGTCCTGCTTTAGTACGGCTTTAGTACTGCTTTAGTCCTGCTTTAGTACTGCTTTAGTCCTGCTTTAGTCATGCTTTAGTCCTGCTTTAGTCTCGCTTTAGGCCTGCTTTAGTCCTGCTTTAGTACTGCTCCAGACCTGCTCTAGACCTGCTCTAGACCTGCTCTAGACCTGCTTTAGTCCTGCTTTAGACCTGCTCTAGTCCTGGTTCGGTCCTGCTTTAGTCTTGCTTTAGGCCTAGTGTTGGTCTTGTTTAGTCCTGCTTTAGTACTGCTCTAGACCTGCTTTAGTCCTGCTTTAGTACTGCTTTAGTCCTGCTTTAGACCTGCTTTAGTCCTGCTTTAGGCCTGGTTTAGTCCTGGTTTAGTCCTGCTTTAGTAATTCTCTAGTCCTGCTCTAGACCTGCTTTAGGCCTGCTTTAGTCCTGCTCTAGGCCTAGTGTAGGTCTTGTTTAGTCCTGCTTTAGTACTGCTCTAGACCTGCTTTAGTCCTGCTTTAGTACTGCTTTAGTACTGCTCTAGACCTGCTTTAGTCCTGCTTTAGACCTGCTTTAGTCCTGCTTTACTACTGCTTTAGTCCTGCTTCAGTACTGCTCTAGTCCTTCTTTAGACCTGCTCTAGGCCTGGTTCGTTCCTGCTTTTAGTCCTGCTTTTAGTCCTGCTGTAGTCCTGCTTTAGACCTGCAATAGGCCTTGTTCGGTCCTGCTTTAGTCCTGCTTTATTCATGCTTTAGTCCTGCTTTAGTCCTGCTTTATTCATGCTTTAGTCCTGCTTTAGTCCTGCTTCAGGCCTGCTTTAGGTTTGGTTTAGTCCTGTTCTAGACCTGGTTTAGGCCTTATTTAGTCCTGCTTTAGTACTGCTTTAGACCTGCTTTAGGCCTGCTTTATGCCTGCTTAGTCCTGCTTTTGCCCTGTTCTAGTCCTGCTCTAGTCCTGCTTTAGTCCTGCTTTAGTCCTGCTTTACTCCTGCTCTAGGCCTGCGTTAGGCCTACTATAGTCCTGCTTTACTCCTGCTCTAGGCCTGGTTTATTCCTGCTTTAGTCCTGCTCTAGGCCTGGTTTAGTCCTGCTCTAGGCCTGCTTTAGGCCTGGTTTAGTCCTGCTTTAGTACTGCTTTAGACCTGCTTTACTCCTGCTCTAGGACTGCTTTAGTCCTGCTTTACTCCTGCTCTCGGCCTAGTTTAGTCCTGCTTTAGTCCTGCTCTAGGCCTAGTTTAGTCCTGCTTTAGTCCTGCTCTAGGCCTGGTTTAGTCCTGCTTTAGTCCTTCTCTAGTCCTGCTATAGTTTTGCTTTAGTCCTGCTTTAGACCTGCTTTTGTCCTGCATTTTTCCTGCTTTAAACCTGCTTTAGTCCTGTTTCAGGCCTGGTTTAGTCCTGCTTTAGTCCTGCTTTAGTCCTGCTTTAATACTGCTTTAGTCCTGCTTTAGTACTGCTTTAGTCCTGCATTAGATCTGCTCTAGTCCTGCTTTAGTACTCGTTTAGTACTGCTTTAGTCCTGCTTTAGTCCTGCTTTAGTCTTGCTTTAGTCCTGTTCTAGGCGTGGTTTAGGCCTGGTTTAGTCCTGCTTTAGTTCTGCTTTAGACCTGCTTCTAGGCCTGGTTTAGTCCTGTTTTAGTCCTGTATTAGGCCTGCTTTAGTCCTGCTTTAGTTCCACTTTAGTCCCGCTTTAGGCCTGGTTTTGTCCTTCCTTTAGTCCTGCTTTATTCCTGCTCTAGGCCTGATTCAAGTCCTTCTTTAGTCCCGCTTTAGTCCTGCTTTTGTCCTGCTCTAGGCCTGGTTTAGTCCTGCTTTAGTACTGCTTTTAGTCCTGCTCTAGTCCTGCTCTAGGCCTGGTTTAGTCCTGCTTTAGTCCTGCTCTAGGCCTAGTTTAGTCCTGCTTTAGACCTGCTCTAGGCCTGGTTTAGTCCTGCTTTAGTCCTGCTCTAGGCCTGGTTTAGTCCTGCTTTAGTCCTTCTCTAGTCCTGCTATAGTTTTGCTTTAGTCCTGCTTTAGACCTGCTTTTGTCCTGCGTTTTTTCTGCTTTAAATCTGCTTTAGTCCTGTTTCAGGCCTGGTTTAGTCCTGGTTTAATCCTGCTTTAGACCTCCTTCAGTACTGCTTTAGTCCTGCTTTGTACTGCTTTAGTCCTGCATTAGACCTGCTCTAGTCCTGCTTCAGTACTGCTTTAGTCATGCTTTAGTCCTGCTTTAGTCTCGCTTTAGGCCTGCTTTAGGCCTGCTTTAGTCCTGCTCTAGGCCTGGTTTAGGCCTGCTTTAGTCCTGCTTTAGTACTGCTTTAGTCCTGCTTTAGTACTGCTTTAGTCCTGCATTAGACCTGCTCTAGTACTGCTTTAGTCCTGCTTTAGTCCTGCTTTAGTACTGCTTTAGTACTGCTTTAGTCCTGCTTTAGTACAGCATTAGTCCTGCATTAGACCTGCTCTAGTCCTGCTTTAGTACTGCTTTAGTCATGCTTTAGTCCTGCTTTAGTCCTGCTTTAGTACTGCTTTAGTACTGCTTTAGTCCTGCTTTAGTACTGCTTTAGTCCTGCATTAGTCCTGCTTTAGTACTGCTTTAGTCATGCTTTAGTCCTGCTTTAGGCCTGCTTTAGTCCTGCTCTAGGCCTGGTTTAGGCCTGCTCTAGTCCTGCTCTAGACCTGCTTTAGTCCTGCTTCAGTACTGCTTTAGTACTGCTTTAGACCTGCTTTAGTCCTGCTTCACGCCTGCTTTAGTCCTGCTTTAGTCCTGCTCTAGTCCTGCTCTAGTCCTGCTCTAGACCTGCTCTAGACCTGCTTTAGTCCTGCTTTAGACCTGCTCTAGACCTGCTTTAGTCCTGCTTTAGTACTGCTTTAGACCTGCTTTAGGCCTGCTTTATGCCTGCTTAGTCCTGCTTAAGTCCTGCTCTAGTCCTGCTCTAGACTTGCTTTAGTCCTGCTTTAGTCCTGCTTTAGTCCCGCTTTCGTCCTGCTCTAGTCCTGCTCTAGACCTGCTCTAGACCTGCTTTAGTCCTGCTTTATTCCTGCTTTAGTCCTGCTCTAGGCCTGCGCTAGGCCTACTTTAGTCCTGCTTTACTCCTGCTCTAGCCCTGGTTTAGTCCTGCTTTAGTCCTGCTCTAGGCCTGGTTTAGTCTTGCTCTAGGCCTGCTTTAGTTCTGCTTTAGTCCTGCTCTAGGCCTGGTTTAGTCCTGCTCTAGGACTGCTTTAGTCCTGCTTTAGTCCTTCTCTAGTCCTGCTCTAGACCTGCTTCAGTCCTGCTTTAGTACTGCTCTAGGCCTGGTTCGGTCCTGCTTTAGTCCTGCTTTAGTCCTGCTTTAGTACTGCTCTAGGCCTGGTTCGGTCCTGCTTTAGTCCTGCTTTAGTCCTGCTTTAGACCTGCTCTAGTCCTGGTTCGGTCCTGCTTTATTCATGCTTTAGTCACGCTTTAGTCCTGCTTTAGTCCTGCTTCAGGCCTGCTTTAGGTCTGGTTTAGTCCTGCTCTAGACCTGGTTTAGTACTGCTTTAGACCTGCTTTAGGCCTGCTTTATGCCTTTTTAGTCCTGCTTAGTCCTGCTTTTGTCCTGCTCTAGTCCTGCTCTAGTCCTGCTCTAGTCCTGGTTAAGTCCTGTTTTAGGCCTGCTTTAGGCCTGGTTTAGTCCTGCTTTAGTCTTGCTTTAGTCCTGTTCTAGGCGTGGTTTAGGCCTAGTTTAGTCCTGCTTTAGTTCTGCTTTAGACCTGCTTCTAGGCCTGGTTTAGTCCTGTTTTAGTCCTGTATTAGGCCTGCTTTAGTCCTGCTTTAGTTCCACTTTAGTCCCGCTTTAGGCCTGGTTTTGTCCTTCCTTTAGTCCTGCTTTATTCCTGCTCTAGGCCTGATTCAAGTCCTTCTTTAGTCCCGCTTTAGTCCTGCTTTTGTCCTGCTCTAGGCCTGGTTTAGTCCTGCTTTAGTACTGCTTTTAGTCCTGCTCTAGTCCTGCTCTAGGCCTGGTTTAGTCCTGCTTTAGTCCTGCTCTAGGCCTAGTTTAGTCCTGCTTTAGACCTGCTCTAGGCCTGGTTTAGTCCTGCTTTAGTCCTGCTCTAGGCCTGGTTTAGTCCTGCTTTAGTCCTTCTCTAGTCCTGCTATAGTTTTGCTTTAGTCCTGCTTTAGACCTGCTTTTGTCCTGCGTTTTTTCTGCTTTAAATCTGCTTTAGTCCTGTTTCAGGCCTGGTTTAGTCCTGGTTTAATCCTGCTTTAGACCTCCTTCAGTACTGCTTTAGTCCTGCTTTGTACTGCTTTAGTCCTGCATTAGACCTGCTCTAGTCCTGCTTCAGTACTGCTTTAGTCATGCTTTAGTCCTGCTTTAGTCTCGCTTTAGGCCTGCTTTAGGCCTGCTTTAGTCCTGCTCTAGGCCTGGTTTAGGCCTGCTTTAGTCCTGCTTTAGTACTGCTTTAGTCCTGCTTTAGTACTGCTTTAGTCCTGCATTAGACCTGCTCTAGTACTGCTTTAGTCCTGCTTTAGTCCTGCTTTAGTACTGCTTTAGTACTGCTTTAGTCCTGCTTTAGTACTGCATTAGTCCTGCATTAGACCTGCTCTAGTCCTGCTTTAGTACTGCTTTAGTCATGCTTTAGTCCTGCTTTAGTCCTGCTTTAGTACTGCTTTAGTACTGCTTTAGTCCTGCTTTAGTACTGCTTTAGTCCTGCATTAGTCCTGCTTTAGTACTGCTTTAGTCATGCTTTAGTCCTGCTTTAGGCCTGCTTTAGTCCTGCTCTAGGCCTGGTTTAGGCCTGCTCTAGTCCTGCTCTAGACCTGCTTTAGTCCTGCTTCAGTACTGCTTTAGTACTGCTTTAGACCTGCTTTAGTCCTGCTTCACGCCTGCTTTAGTCCTGCTTTAGTCCTGCTCTAGTCCTGCTCTAGTCCTGCTCTAGACCTGCTCTAGACCTGCTTTAGTCCTGCTTTAGACCTGCTCTAGTCCTGGTTCGGTCCTGCTTTAGTCTTGCTTTAGGCCTGCTTTAGTCCTGCTCTAGGCCTAATGTAGGTCTTGTTTAGTCCTGCTTTAGTACTGCTCTAGACCTGCTTTAGTACTGCTTTAGTCCTGCTTTAGACCTGCTTTAGTCCTGCTTTAGGCCTGGTTTAGTCCTGGTTTAGTCCTGCTTTAGTAATTCTCTAGTCCTGCTCTAGACCTGCTTTAGTCCTGCTTTACTACTGCTTTAGTCCTGCTTCAGTACTGCTCTAGTCCTTCTTTAGACCTGCTCTAGGCCTGGTTCGTTCCTGCTTTTAATCCTGCTTTTAGTCCTGCTTTAGTCCTGCTTTAGACCTGCTATAGGCCTTGTTCGGTCCTGCTTTAGTCCTGCTTTATTCATGCTTTAGTCCTGCTTTAGTCCTGCTTCAGGCCTGGTTTAGGTCTGGTTTAGTCCTGCTCTAGACCTGGTTTAGGCCTTGTTTAGTCCTGCTTTAGTACTGCTTTAGGCCTGCTTTATGCCTGCTTAGTCCTGCTTTTGTCCTGCTCTAGTCCTGCTTTAGTCCTGCTTTATTCCTGCTTTAGTCCTGCTTTACTCCTGCTCTAGGCCTGGTTTAGTCCTGCTTTAGTCCTGCTCTAGGCCTGGTTTAGTCCTGGTTTTGTCCTGCTTTAGTACTGCTTTAGACCTGCTTTAGGCCTGCTTTATGCCTGCTTAGTCCTGCTTAAGTCCTGCTCTAGTCCTGCTCTAGACTTGCTTTAGTCCTGCTTTAGTCCTGCTTTAGTCCCGCTTTCGTCCTGCTCTAGTCCTGCTCTAGACCTGCTCTAGACCTGCTTTAGTCCTGCTTTATTCCTGCTTTAGTCCTGCTCTAGGCCTGCGCTAGGCCTACTTTAGTCCTGCTTTACTCCTGCTCTATCCCTGGTTTAGTCCTGCTTTAGTCCTGCTCTAGGCCTGGTTTAGTCTTGCTCTAGGCCTGCTTTAGTTCTGCTTTAGTCCTGCTCTAGGCCTGGTTTAGTCCTGCTCTAGGACTGCTTTAGTCCTGCTTTAGTCCTTCTCTAGTCCTGCTCTAGACCTGCTTCAGTCCTGCTTTAGTACTGCTCTAGGCCTGGTTCGGTCCTGCTTTAGTCCTGCTTTAGTCCTGCTTTAGTACTGCTCTAGGCCTGGTTCGGTCCTGCTTTAGTCCTGCTTTAGTCCTGCTTTAGACCTGCTCTAGTCCTGGTTCGGTCCTGCTTTATTCATGCTTTAGTCACGCTTTAGTCCTGCTTTAGTCCTGCTTCAGGCCTGCTTTAGGTCTGGTTTAGTCCTGCTCTAGACCTGGTTTAGTACTGCTTTAGACCTGCTTTAGGCCTGCTTTATGCCTTTTTAGTCCTGCTTAGTCCTGCTTTAGTTCTGCTCTACTCCTGCTCTAGACTTGCTTTAGTCCTGCTTTTGTCCTGCTCTAGTCCTGCTCTAGTCCTGCTCTAGTCCTGGTTAAGTCCTGTTTTAGGCCTGCTTTAGGCCTGGTTTAGTCCTGCTTCAGGCCTGCTTTAGGCCTGTTTTTTCCTGCTTTAGTCCTGCTCTAGGCTTGGTTTAGTCCTGCTTTAGTCCTGCTCTAGGCCTGGTTTAGTCCTGGTTTAGTCCAAGTTCAGTCCAGGTTTAGATATGGTTCTGATTTCTGACCCAGAGGAGAGGAGAGGAGTTGAAATTTGGGTAACGTTTTATAATAAAGAGACATTCATTGGTGCATTTTCATGCATGAACAACTGATATATTCGTACACGGTGTCGTGATGTATTTACGCATTAGTTCACTATGATTTATCAAGAATGACCATGATATCGTGTGGTTTTGTTAATAATAACAATATTCAGACCAGAACTCAGATGTTATTGCTTTACCAGTAAAATATTTAGCATTCATTTGACTTATTTTCTACGGCCCAGAAATACAAACATTCTTACATCAGTATTGGCTTTCCACAGATCGGATCGGTAACTTGGCCCGGTATCTTCTATCTGCTTGTTTCCATGGTATTTTGAGTGCATAGTGTGTAGTATTTTGGGCAAAACAAAAACATCTCTATTGGGAAAAGCTAGTCGATCCTCCAATGTTCACTGGCATAACTGTGAAACATATTTGACTTTTGGTATTAACGTAATGACCAGGCCTATTTGCCTTTTGAGTAATAACTGTGCAGTTTGTCATGATTCTTTGATGATGATTTAGCTGAGGCAACTCAATAATAAGAATAAGTTCATCACAGCTGTAACAACCTTTTATGTTATTGTGTGTGACACTCATAGTCATAGTCTAAAAGTTTAAGATGTTTGTTATTACAGTATTTTATTTGATGAAACCAAATCAAATCATGATAAATTATGATGAATTCATGTCTCCTTATTATAAAGCCAAAGGAGTTTAAAAACATGATTACACACTTGCACACGTTTGGTTTCATTCACATGTTTCAGTTTCCTGCGGAGCTCACAGCACATCATCAACTGTCATCCACCAAGGTCCTCAGGGTTTTTAAAGTCCACCCCTCTGCTGGTGTTTCATGTAGATGTATTTCATAGTAGTCAAGGCCTGAAGGGATTCTGCCTGTGTTTTATTCTATGTTATGAAATAGGAAATACCAGGAATGAACTGGTTTAAAAAGCTAGAACGATGCATATTATGAGATGTATAAAAAGTATGTATCAAATAAATGTTTATTTTTTGCCTTTCTTCAGGAACTGAAGCTTTACTGAGTTTAGTCCCAAAACTATTCCAGAAACTGAGAGAGACAATTCAGGACACAGACGAGGCGCTAGGACGCAAGGAAGGAGCAGAGGAGGGAGGAAGCAAGGAAGGAACAGAGGAAGGAGGTGAACAAGGAGACACAAAGGTAAAGATGAGGAAAGAGGTTTACACTTAATATAATAAGATCAGGAAATCATGTCACTCTAAATGTTCTGTGTCGCGTAACAAAACTACATTTGTGTCTACAGTTCTACAGTTACCATAGTGACACCATGCACACATTGGCAAACACGGCCTAATACATTTTTGATTTTAAAAAATAGCTTACAAAGTTATCAAAATCTGTTCTACTGACCCACTAATATTATAATCCATCCCATCTCACAGGTTTGGCGTGAATAGAGCACAGGTGTGCCTTAGGCTGGCCACAATAAAAGCCCACTCTGATATGTTGGGGTTTACTTTATTGGAGGGTCTGGGGGTCAGTGTCATGGACGCCGATGTTGCTGGATATTGGCAGGAACTGGAACACGCTGTTGAATTTGCTGATCCGGGGCCCAAATGTGCTCAATGTGTGACGTGTCCACAGTCTTTCATCCAGAGCATCAGGCCCCGTGTGGAGGCTTCTGTCCTGGAACCTGAACACGTCGCAGCACTCAGAGGACATGTCACCCACTGGGCTGTTTGGGACGCTCTGTATCAGCATTTAAACAAAGCTCAGTTTAATCAAATCAAATCAAATCAATTTATTTTTGTAAGGCCCAAAATCACAACAACAGTTGCCTCTGAGGGCCACAGGGAGAAATGAATCAACAATGTCTGTGGTGGCGATGAAGTCAGACAATGTCTGTGGTGGCGATGGAGTCAGACAATGTCTGTGGTGGCGATGAAGTCAGACAATGTCTGTGGTGGCGAGGGACAATGTCCCAGGGTCCTCTGTCCTTAGACTCTCCTTCTCGGCCAGGAAAAACTACAAAAAAAAACCTCTTTGGGAAAAAAGCGTAGAAACCTGGAGGAGTTCCAGTGAAGGAGAGATCCGACTCTCACAGACGGACAGACGGACACGAGGAGACTGGAGCTGGACCCACTCTTCAGGCAGATGAGGGACCGACTGAGGCGAACTGGACCCACTCTTCAGGCAGATGAGGGACCGTCGGAGTCGAGCAGGACCCACTCTTCAGGCAGATGAGGGACCGTCGGAGGCGAACTGGACCCACTCCTCAGGCAGATGAGGGACCGTGGGAGGCGAGCTGGACCCACTCTTCAGGTAGATGAGGCACCGTCGGAGGCGAGCTGGACCCACTCTTCAGGCAGATGAGGGACCGACTGAGGCGAACTGGAGCCACTCTTCAGGCAGATGAGGGACCGTCCACATGGGGCAGGGACCACTTCACCAGGAGAGGGACATCTGGGTCCACAGGTCCTCAGGAGTGAGAGAAAGAAAAAGAAGGCGGTGAACAGTTTGCAAGTGGAATTAAAAAATAAATATTGTTTGATAGCATAAGTAGTCAGAAGAAGAGGATAGTGCTCAAGCTGTCATACTTCCCCCAGCACAGTTACTCCTAGGGCAGCGTAGCTGAAGCTGTGGGTTTATCTTTCTGTTCCTAACTACTCTGACCATAAGCGATTTCGAAGAGGAACGTTTTAAGCCTGGACTTAAATGAAGAGACTGTGTCAGCATATTTAACATGGGTCGGGAGCTGATTCCATAACACAGGGGCTTGGTAGCTAAACGCTCTACCTCCTACAGTACTTTTAGAGACTCTTGGCACCACCAGAAGGCCGGCATTCTGAGAGCGAAGAGCTCTGTTTGGATGATATGGTTCTATAGCATCTTTGAGGTAGGATGGGGCCATGTCATTTATGGCTTTGTAGGTCAAGAGTAGAATTTTGAATTTGATTCTGGACTCGACGGGGAGCCAGTGAAGAGACTTCAGCACTGGCGTAATGTGCTCTCTTCTTTTTGTTCCTGTTAGTAATCTTGCTGCTGCATTTTGAACCAGTTGAAAGCTTTTTATGGAGCTTTTAGGACACGCTGCGAGCAGGGAGTTACAGTAGTCTAATCTAGTCGTTACAAATGCATGGATAAGTTTTTCGGCATCACTTTTAGGCAGGATTCTTCTGATTTTGGCGATGTTGCGCAAATGGAAATAGGCTGTTTTACAAGCTTGATTTATATGAGCTTTAAATGAGAGCTCCTGGTCAAATAAGACTCCAAGGTTTCTTACAGTAGAACTGGAGGCTACACTGACATTGTCCAGTGTGACTATCTGCTCAGATAGAGCGTCTCGTAGATGCTTAGGGCCAAGCACAATGACCTCGGTTTTTTCAGGGTTAAGAAGCAGGTAGTTTAGTGTCATCCAGGTTTTTATCTCCTTCACACAAGTACTAAGTCTGTCTACTTGATCGCTCTGATCAGGTTTCATTGATAAATACAGCTGAGTGTCGTCTGCATAGCAGTGGAAGTTAATGTCATGCTTTCTGATAATGTTGCCTAATGGTAGCATATAAAGAGTAAACAGAATTGGACCGAGTACCGAACCCTGTGGCACACCGTAAATTACTTTAGAGCTTGGTGAGGAGCTCTGGTTTACATTAACAAATTGGAACCTATCAGATAGATAGGATTTAAACCAGCTGAGGGCTGTTCCTCCAACACCTACATCACATTCTAACCTCTGCAGTAGAATGTTGTGGTCAATGGTGTCAAACGCTGCGCTGAGGTCCAACAGAACCAGGATTGAGACCAGTCCATCGTCAGCGGCTAATAACAAATCATTTGTGACTTTAACTAGTGCAGTTTCAGTGCTGTGGTGGGCTCTGAACCCTGACTGGAAAACTTCAAATAAGTTGTTGTCCTGCAGGTGGCGACAAAGCTGTTTTACTACAACTTTTTCAAGGATTTTAGAGACGAAGGGAAGATTTGAAATAGGTCTGTAGTTTACCAATAGGTCGGGATCTAGATTAGGCTTTTTCAGAAGAGGTTTAATGACTGCATGTTTGAAGGACTGTGGAACATAGCCACTTTCGAGTGAAGTATTTATTATATTAAGAATAGGGTCTATAATTAGGGGAAGAATGTCTTTGAGGAGTCTGCTTGGAATGGGGTCTAGGACACAAGTTGAGCTTTTAGAGGACATAATGGCTGAAGTTATCTCTGCTTGATCAACAGCTGTGAACCTTTCTAGGTTTACAGGTGGATTTATATGGGACGTTAGATTTACAGCTTGGGCTAGTTCAGGGCTAATAGCGGGGGTAATTTCATCTAATTTATCTCTGATTGTTTTTATTTTATTATTAAAAAATAGGAGGAAATCATCAGAGCTAAGTGTAGCTGGGATTGAGGGCTCTACTGCACTGTGACAGTTTGTTAGCCTAGCTACAGTGCTGAAAAGGAATTTAGTGTTACTTTTGTTGACTTCTATTAGATTTGAATAATATCTGGTTTGGGCCTTACGCAGAGCCTGCTTATAGGACAGCAGGCAACTTTTCCATGCTTTTAGGGATTCTTCGGTGTGAGAGCGACGAAATAATCCCTCTAACTTTCTAACTCTTTGTTTATGTGAACGCAGTTCTTGGTTGTACCATGGGGAGGCGCGCTTTGGCCTAATGACCTTCTGTTTTAACGGCGCGACAACGTCAAGAGCAGACTTCAGAGAATTCATGGTCAAGTCGACACATTGATCACTTAAACTGGGACTAAAACTGTTCTCAGCAGGATCACATGACATGTCACTGAATATTGGCTCTATTATTTCTTTGAATTTTGAGATAGATTTTTCAGATATTGTCCTTTTCATTATAACTTTATTTTGTGGGACTGGATGATCTTTAAGAATAAACTGAAAGGTAATTAGGAAATGATCTGACAATATAGGGTTTTGAGGGAGGACAATGAGGTCACTAATCTCTGTTCCATACGTTAGGACAAGATCCAGAGTGTTCTTGTGAGTGTGAGTCGGTTTATTTACATTCTGAGTGAAACCAATGCTGTCTAACAAGGCGCTGAAGGCATTACTGAGAGCGTCATCACTCATGTTCACGTGGATATTAAAGTCTCCAACTATAACTATTTTATCCCAGGCTAACACTAAGTTTGATATAAAGTCAGAAAACTCTGTTAAAAACTCTGAGTAGGGACCAGGAGGTCGGTAGATAACTATGAACAAAACTCCTTTTTGGTTTTTCATATTTGGACATGTGATTGACAGCATAAGGCTTTCAAATGAGTGAAATGCATTGTTAGTTTTAGGGCTCATGAGTAGGCTTGAGTGGGAGATCACTGCCACACCACCACCTCGGCCTGTGCTCCTGGCAGTCTGAAAGTTAACATGGCTGGGTGGGGTGGACTCATTTAGTCTGACGTAGTCGTCTTGTTGAAGCCACGTTTCAGTTAGAGCTAGAAGATCTATGTTATAGTCACTAATTAATTCATTAACTAAGAGCGATTTGGAGGAAATTGCTCTAATGTTTAGCAGTCCACATTTTACGTGTTTATTCATTTGTGTATTTGTGATTGTTATAGTTTAAAGAGCTTCAGACAGAGCAGTGCCTCCAGTTAGCTTCACACCCACAGCTAATGTTGATGACGTCATGTCCAAGATCTCAATAGTAGTTAGGGTTAGGGTCAGGGTTAGGGTTAGGGTCAGGGTCAGGGTCAGGGTCAGGGTCAGGGTCAGGGTTAGGGTTAGGGTCAGGGTCAGGGTCAGGGTTAGGGTTAGGGTTAGGGTTAGGGTTAAGGTTAGCGTTAGGGTTAAGGTTAAGGTTAAGGTTAGGGTTAGCCATGAGGCTATATGGCAGTGCCGCGGTTCCTGAAACTGCTGGGCCATTTGACCGCGCCGCGGCTCTGCAGCCACAGCCAATACAGAAATGTTTTGCAAGTATATAGGAGGATGGGAAGGCATCTGACACTTTACTTTCATGTACCTCAGGAGGAAGAGTTGGTTCTGCTGCTGTCCATCCTGGAGCGGTGCTCTCGCCTGGATGCCGTCCCGGCTCTGACCTCAGACGGTGTTGTGCAACTTCAGGTCCACTTGAACCACGGCTCGGCTCATGTGCGCAAAGAGGCGGCGGCGGCCATGATGGCTCTCAGGTCAGAACTGCAGCGCCCCCTGCATGTCAGAGGAGGCAACACTTCAAAGTCTATTTACTGTTGTTTAGTCAAAACGCTTAATCGTCTGAAGTGAGTAGTTTTCAGGTTTTACAGACGACTTCACAAAGCTCTGCTGCTCTAATAACAAATATAACACTGCAGCCATTGAAAAGTCTAGGCCTGGTTTAGACCTGGTTTAGACCGGGTTTGGACCTGGTTTGGACCTGGTTTGGACCTGGTTTGGACCCGGTTTAGATCCGGTTTAGTCCTGGTTTAGAGCTAGTTTGGACCTGGTTTAGACCGGTTTTGGACCCAGTTTGGACCTGGTTTAACCTGGTTTAGATCCGGTTTAAACCTAGTTTGGACCCGGTTTATTCCGGGTTTAGACCCTGGTAAGTCCTTGTTTAGTGCCGGTTTAGTCCGGGTTTGGATCTGGTTTAGACCTGGTTTTGACCCGGTTTAGACCCGGTTTGGACCCGGTTTGGACATGGTTTATTCCGGATTTAGACCCGGTTTAGTCCCAGTTTAGACCTGGTTTAGACTCGGTTTAGACCTGTTTTGCACCCGGTTTAGTCCTAGTTTGGACTTGGTTTAGACCCGGTTTAGTCCCGGTTCAGCATGTGTAACGCTTGGTGTTCCTCAGTGTTCCTCTGGAGGGGAAGCAGCAGATCTGTGCTCAGGGTGTCCTCTCAGACATCCTGACTCTGCTCCAGGACCCGGACACCGAGGTCAAGGCCAACGCCGCTGGAGTATGCATGAACGCGCTCGTCATCACCAAAGGTACGACTCCCTGCTCTTGTGTCTCTGAGCAAGACCCCACAACTTCTCCATTGTGTCCCTGTGGAAGGTTGTGGGTCAGACTCTGGACAGATGTTTGTTGTTTTTCCTCCCGTTTGATATAAATCCACATATTTTGGGCCCGGCCCTTTCCTTCCTGGGATTATTATTATTGTTTTGTGTTTTCTTGAGAATTCCCTGAACCTGTTTAGTGCTCTCCCACTTCCTGTTTGGTCTCCATCCTCATCCTGTTTGTCTCCGGATGAAAATGGCATCCTTTGTTTTTAAAGTTTACAGACAAAATGGCTAATTGCTAGAGTAGTCAGATTCTCACATAGTAGAGCTCTGCCCCTGGACCAAGCTCCCAGGGAACAAGATGGTCGCCATTTAAAATCAATGGCTTTTCTCCTACACGATCGCGTGACCACCAATCAGAGTGAGAGCTGCTAGAGCAGGACAGAGGGAGTTAAAACTAAAACTAGGATTTTGAGCTGGAAAAAAGGCAAAAAAAAGTCGCCACAAAATCCGACCTTTGTTAGAACTGTAGGTTCCTTTCAGTCCTGTTTTTTTGTCCTAGTTTATTCCTGGTTTTGTCCTGATTTTTTTCCTTTAGGCCTTTGTGTCCATGTTTGTCCTAGAGTCTAAACTTGGTTTGGTCCTGCTTTTTATCCAGATTTAGACCACCGTTTCCTCCTGATTTAAACCTGTTTTTATCCTGATTTAGACCTTGTTTAGTCCTGGATTTCTCCTTGAGACCAGTTGTGTTGCGTCTGTGTGCAGGTAAGCTCCAATGTCTGGACCTGGGTCTGATCCCGGTCTTGTTGGACATTGTCTCGTCAGAGGATCTTAGTGTGACCTCTGTGGACCCGGAGCAGACCCGGAGCAGGAGGGTTCTGGTCCTGTACTGCCTCCGGGCCCTCACGTTGCTCAGCGAGGCCCCCGCTGCTCGCCGCCTCCTGATGGAAGAGCGCCCCCGTCTGGAGAAGTGGCGACACATGGACCCAGAGCTGAGCCGCGCTGCAGAGACCGCACTCAGGGTCATCAGCTGGACCCCATAATATACACTTTTAGAGCTTTTTTTTTCAATAAAAAATGTTTAAATGAAGTCTTTTGAAGTCGGAGGGTACTTTTTTGTTTGCTTATTTTTCATCCTAGGCAGACTATAATCTTTATTTAGTAATGACTCAGATTCAGTCCTTGTTATAGGAATGACTATTCAGATCAGCGAGAAGACAAAGCAGAAGTTTAAACACACTGGATTTCAGCTCTGAAACACACATTTCTGACTGGAGGATTGCCTCATGATAAAATAAACAACTGGTCCTTCATGTCTAATATTTTTGTAATTAAGAATAAATCTGCATTATATTTGTTTTCAGTAAAAGCTTTGATTTGATGTTTGTTTGTATTCAGGACTCACAGAGGCCAAGTTTGTATTTCAAATATTGAAAACATTTCCTCTAAATTCGGGATGTCACGATTTCAAATGTTAGTGTAACAACTATTGTGAGAATAAACATCACGATTTAACGATTATTCGTGATCGTTTACATCACGACCAAAACAATAATAAAATCCACCATTTTTAGGCCCGAGCGCCACAAGCTGGCGAGAGGCCTATTAGTCTCATAAGGCCGTGCGAAGCATGGCTGCGAGCGCGAAGCGCGAAGCGCTCGCCCACTTCCAAACACTCACTAACTCACTCCTTCACTCACACACGCCCCGTTCATACTAATTAGTAGTAGGAAAATGGAACATTACCGTTGTAAACGGGCGAAGCCCGTGCAAAAGTGCGCACTAAACGAGCACTTTACATTTCATCCCCATATAAAGCACTCATTTGCGCTAAGTAGCTCAGGAATACGTTCCCCATCTCTTGCATGTTCCGTGCATATAAGCATGTAATGCAAAAATTTAACATTATTACTGTATAGAGGGCCAAAAACACAAAGTGGGCGGAGCCCACTCAAAATTAACGAAAGTACCCGTCAGTGACCAGGGACCCACACCTTAAATGTATAGTTTATGATATTTGAAAAATGGGAAACATTGTTTTCGCATCGGAATATTATTCTTTCTTTCTTTCTTCTTCTTCTTCTCGGGACCAACCCCCCTATTTTTCACCCAGTGAACATTGACGAAAAGTCACAAAAATGTGCACACCTCTAAAAATCGTGCCTCTCTACATTCTGGCTATTTCCCTTTTCTAAAATAAAAAATTGGCGCGTCAGCGCCCCCAAATGTACCAAAAATGCATTGAGAGATAGGAAATGACCCAAAAAAAATCTGATCGTAGAATCATGAAATTTGGCGCAGAGGTAGATGGTGACAAGAGAAGTAAAAAATATTATTATGGCAACGCCGTCCGCCCAACCAAATGTCGGCCATATTGGTTAAAAAATGGCTAAGCATGACTCGAGTTTTTCCAAACGTCGTACTTTTACGAACTCCTCCCAGGGCGTTGGCTCTAAAACGCTGAAATTTGGTGAAAATGGTACTGAGGAGTGGGATATTCAAAAGTTATTCAAATTACATTGATACCTGTCACGGTCTCTGTGCGGTGAAGCCGCAAACTTTAGCTAGAATTTCAGAAATCTCCAAATTTAACATTTCTGCCGTTTGCGCAGATATAGTCCGAATTGCGTCAAATTAGAATCAGTTGTTAAACTCTTTGCCCTAAACCTACTTGAAGTGAAATAAATTAATTTGGCGCCACAGCGCCCCCTACAGATTTTATATGGATGTTAAATGTTTAGTTTTGCGAAATTATATGAAATTTGACACACAACTCAATTTTAGCATCCCCATCAAAAAAGTCAATGAGACCCATGTCATAATTGTTATGGTTTTGCCGTAGCGATGACCAAAACCTCCCATGTTATTCCAATGGGGAAATCGCCAGAACATGTTTACACTTTATACTTTCACAAACTCCTCCCAGGGCGTTAGCCCTATTAACCTGAAATTTGGTGAGACTCATCTTCAGGGGTGGACCATCAAAAGGCATCCACATTTTTATTCAAAAAGTCACGGTCTCTGTGTGGCAAAGCCGCACATTTTGCCAAGAATTCAAAATAAAATTGCTTTTTGATGGTAAAACAAAGGGGAGAAGATGTGACAGCGTCACAGATTCAGCAGTAGGCGTAATAAAAGGACCATTGGGGCGCGTTAGCGCCACCTCCTCTTGCGGTGTGGCGGCGTAGCGGCGGCGGCTTGGCGAGGGCCGATCATTGCCGCTTGCGGCTTTAATTTTTCTTGTTTTCGTAACATTACCGCTCCTCAATATGTGACCAGCAAGATAAAAAGCACTTTATAGTTCTTTTTTGAAAACTAAGCTGAAATTTGTCACATTTGAACTAAAAAATAACTCATTTAGTTTATTTAGTTTTCTATAAATTTAATTAAAAAAAAAAAATAATAATAATTTTCCTTCTAAAATGTCACTATTATTTTTAAGAAATCTATTATATTGTTACCGAAATAATCGCTATTATCGATTAACCTAATAATCTTGACACCCTTTTTACCTCTAAATTCATAGTTTATGAACTGTGGAGAGTGTAGTTCTGGTTTAGACCTGGTTTAGACCTGGTTTAGAACTGGTTTAGACCTGGATTAAACCTGGTTTAGACCTGGTTTAAGCCTGGTTTAGACCTGGTTTAGACCTGGTTTAGTCCTGGTTTGGACCTGGTTTAGTCCTGGTTTAGTCCCAGTCTCTATTGTGTGAAACCATCCTTAGTAGGTGTTGGGGGTTAACCCTATCCCTGGTTCAATCTTGGTTTTTGACTTGACTTAGACCTAACCTAGACTGGGTGTAGTCCTGGAGTTGTTATTTCTGATTTAGTCTTGTTTATTCCAGGTTTTGTATTTACTCTTAACAAGAAAATCAATGAAATTGTCAGAAAACCTTTGTAACATTCAAACTAATAAAAACAATAAATAAACAAAATAATAAAATCAGAGACTAGTCCGGTCTCAGAGCCGCATCCTTAATGTGCAGGCTCTCATTCACTGCAGCAGGTCACCTATGGGTGCCTATGGGTGCCACTGGGTGCTGAGTTTTCTGCCTGAATGAGTCTGAAAGAGTCTGACCTGGAAATGCATTCAGCTCAGTCTCTTCTCATCGTCTGCCTCGTCTCGTTAAAGTGCGTCTCAGTCTTGTGCCTTTCTCTCGTTAAACCGAGTTCCTTTCACACGTTTCAGTGATGCTGCAGAGCTCACAACACTGCCCCCTGTGGTGACTGTCATCAAGGGTCATCCATGAAGCTCCTCACAGTTTTTAAAGAACACTTAGCTCTTACCATATTGTACTGTATTGATATGATTCATAGATGGAGTTGAGTTTAACTTCATTCTTGTTTTATATATTCTGCTTACAAGCTCGTCTTCCCGGCTCTTTCTCTGAGCCTCATACAAACACTCACACACACATTTTTCCCTGATTTGTGTCATAAGTATAGATCCGGATGTTTTCCCTTATATTTGCTGATGGTACAAACATATTTGGGTCAGGAGACAATCTACAGCAACTATTACAAGCAGTCAAATGGTTCAGGCAGAACAAACTATCCTTAAACCTAAACAAAAGTAAAGTTATTATATTTTGGAAAATAAAAGGCGAGTGACTGTTCAGATAGAGGCTATTAACATTGAGAGGGTCTGTGAATATAAAATCCTTGCAGTGAATATCGATAAAAGAATTTGCTGGAAACCTCATAATCAACATATCTCAAATAAGAAATGCCCCTCACCTAAACGGACCCGCTCACCTGAACAGTGGAGTGTTTTAGGTGTACATAGTAAGCCTATTTTTTTTCATCCTATAGCAGATTTGAATTGTTTTTCTTTAGGATTTATATAGGTTGTTTTATCACTGTTCATTGTTTTATGTTTCTATTTTTGTGAATTCTGTTCATTGACAATCGCAATAAACCATTTCTGATTCTGCTTCTGATTCCAACAATGTTAATTTGGTCTTCTTAAGATGTACCCACA
Source organism: Eucyclogobius newberryi (assembly GCF_026437365.1). Lineage (NCBI taxonomy): Eukaryota > Metazoa > Chordata > Actinopteri > Gobiiformes > Gobiidae > Eucyclogobius > Eucyclogobius newberryi. The sequence continues at coordinate 35,252,878 of NW_027316278.1, read as the reverse complement.
GATGTAATTACGTTTTTGAGCTCTGGTCTCTGTGCCACCAGAGTACAGGTGTCTCAGTGCAGGTGTCTCAGTGCAGATGTCTCAGTGGAGAACTCTGAGGGCTGCACTGAGACACCTGCACCTTTGCTCCTCTTGGGTTGTGGGGCGCGATCATTGCTGCTTCTGGCTATATATTTGTTTGTTCCTGTCTTTAAAAGCGAACAAACAAGTATTTTCTATCAACACATATTTTTTTATTTGCCAACAATAATAACTGCACTTATTCTTTTGTTTGTTTCATGTATCAAGTTGTGTTTTTACGCTGACATGTTTCCATGGCATCTGTCACCTTCCTCAAGACGCGTCACAGCAGTTGGATGACGCTTCTGAGGAAGGTGACAGATGCTCACAGAAGCATGTCAGAGGGAAAAAACAACAACCTGATTTGTCTTTGTAAACAAAACATAAATAATTAAAAAGAAGACATGATGAATTTCATTAATGAAGTACACTTATTCCTGCCTTGGAAAAGCATGAGCAAAGACTTGATTCATAGTGAACAAATCGTTTAGAACTAAATTCTTGACTAATACTCTAACCCTAATTCCTAACTCTAACTTTTAGGTGACCTTAAATAGTCACTAAGCTTGAATCATGATTTATAAGATAAATTCATTATGAACTAAGCCTTTGTTCATTGAGAATTGACCTTTCCTTTAGATGTTATGATGACCCCATGGATGTATTATAGTTCCATGAGTGACCCAGGTATTGTTTTAATGTAAAATGAAGAACAAAACAGATTGAAAGATCAGATGTTCTGCATGTTTTAAAGGACAGACTCAAAAAGTACAAAAACAAAATATGTGATGCAAGAAACACAAATGTTCAAATCCTTTAATATTGTACAGTACAATATATAATTCAAGTAGGAGGGAAAGTATGGGGACTGAAAAGAAAAACTTGAATTTATAGATATACATTTTAAACATTTTAAATGTTATTACAAGTTATTACATCATATAGTATTTTTTTTTTAAAGCTTTTGTGTGAAACAAATTGCCAAACATGTATATTTAGGGCATATAAATCTAAAAAATAGATGGATTGTTGACACTTTTGAGACATGAAATAATGCAATATATTTATGTTATTTGGGAGGAAATGTAACCAAAATATGAAAAGAGAAAAGACTTTTGGCATAGTGTGTAGTAAACATAGCAAAACACCCACACAACTGAACACATTTGCAGTAGTCCCGGGTCTAGAATAGTTTGGCTTTCATGAACTCGCGTGTTTTGATGTTATGTTTTTTGAGTCTGTTCCAGCGGCTTCACTGCAGCCTCGCGCCCCTCCCTCCCCGAGCACGCACCGGCCCCGGGCCCCGTGAGAGAGAGACGCACACACACGCACACGCTCCCGTTCACAGTCCCGGAGCCTCACACAGCAGAGACGCGGAGCCGCTGGAGGTGTTCGGCCGCTGGATCCAGGTAAGAGCCGCTGTCCGCGCTCCTCACGGGGCAAATTCGCTCCAACTGCAACATAATTGTAAAGTGCGGAGGACGTTACGGTTAAACACTGCAAACCTCCTTTATTGATTTAGTCTAAAACGTGTTTACTTTGACTAAAACGATCCATCCTCTGCGGAGTCGGCGAACCAATTCACTCCATTGACGCGGAGATCAGCCGCAATACATTCAAGCGGCGAGGGATTATCTGGGGTTTAATCAGATAAAAACATCCGGAGACTGATGCGTGTGCAGCGGGGAGAGGCGAGCGCAGCAGCCAGGTGCAGAGTGCGTGTGCTCCGGGTGCGCTCCAGGCCGTGTCCCGCTGAAGTGTCCGGATCTTTCTGCAGAGGCGGCAGCGCGGAATTATGTAAACGCGGAGTCTACGGGGCGAAGCGGGAATAACGCGGCAAGTGGCGGCAGGAGGCGGCGGGGAGGGGGCGGATTAAGAGGCGCACCGAGCCGGTTTATGTAACTCTCAGTGCGGCTTCACTCTGCAGCATCTGCCGCTGAACAGAGCACTGCGGGAGTCCGGACTGAAATTGGAATTAAAATGAACTAAACCAGGACTAAAACAGGAGTAAACCTGGACTGAAACAGGAATAAACCAGGACTAAAACAGGACTAAACCTGGACTAAACCTGGACTGAAACAGGACTAAACCTGGACTAAACATGGATTTAACAGGGATTTAAATTGGACTTAACCAGGACTAAACTTGGACTAAAACAGGACTAAACCTGCACTAAAACAGGACCAAAACAAGACTAAAACAGGACTAAAACAGGAATACATTTGGACTAAAACAGGACTAAATCTGCACTAAAACAGGACTGAAACAGGACTGACCTTGGACTAAAACAGGACTAAAACTGGATAAAACCTTGACTGAAACGGGGACTGAACATGGACGAAAACAGGGATTCATCATCGACTAAATACGCATTCTGGACTAAAACCTAATTGAACTAATCCTGGACAAAAAAATGACTCAACATGGACTAAGGACCAGGCAGTTATTCTGTATGTATAATTGCTGGAAAAATGTGTTGTAAACTATGTCATATGCAGGTTTGAAATAAATAACTAACTAAAACGGGACTAAACCTGGACTGAAACAAGAATAAACCTGGACTGAATCAGGGACTAAACCTGGACTAAAATGGGGACCAAACCTGGATTAAACGCAGGACTAAACCTGGACTTAAACAACGAATGTAACTAGACTAAAACCGGACTGAAACAGGGACTAAATCTGGACTGAGTGTAGTAGGTAGTTCTGAGTTCTTGTTGCTCTGCACATTTTCTTTGTGCCCATCCATGAGCAAGACACCTGATTTTTGACACACACACACACACACACACACACACACACACACACACACACAGTGATTATAGTTGTGATTTATGTTTATGTCTGTTATTTATTTATTTTTCAAATTACCTGCGTCAACTCTGATATCACATTCTCAGAACAGTTAACACCTGTGTCTGAACAAAAGCACTCTGGACAAAATTACACATTTTGCTTGCAAAAGGCTGTTACTCTCTCAACACACTTAAAACATGCAACAAAAGCAAATCTTGCCTTCAAACACTACAACGTGTTGCCAATTCAAAAGCACTCGTTAATCAATCAATTCACGATGGACAACAAAATAAAAAATATTGCCATCAATATGAACTAGTGCAGCCTGTTGACATGCCAGTGGCATTTCCTTGCTTTACATAGTTATGCTTTACACAAATACTAAAAATCAGAAACAATTCCATTCCATTATTCTCAAAACTTTGGTTTAAAACTGAAATACAGAGAAAATAGGAAAAATATGGGAATATACAGTAACAACTGAGTTCAAATTAGTCATTGTCTATTCGTTCAAGACGAAAGGGCCACAGGTTCTCATCCACATCGCATTCGATATTTTCTCTGGCAAGGCATCTGGGCACCTATATAGGTGGAGAGTGAGTGATTGCTAATTGAAGAATTGTGCAAAGGAGTTTCACACAGGTGAATCAGTGATTTAGACTTATGCAAGGAATCTATACCACCTGTGAAAAGATGTTTTCCTTTTGTTTAGCTCGGGAAAACCAATAGAGTTTGGGGTTTTTGAATGACATCTGTGTTAACTGTATAGCAAAAGGGTGTGAGAAATGTGTGAACCCAATGAAAACATATGAACACATTCGCAAGAGAAGAGTTCTGCTGTCATGAAGACCAAGTGGGTTCTAGTTTACCTAAGCAGGTAAAAGCAATCGAGAAAAACTGTATTAAAGAAGATTGAATATAGAACACAGAACAGTACTGACCATGACCAGAAAGCGAAAGCCAAAATAAAAAGATCACAAGTAGCATTAAACATTAAAAGAAACAAAATCACGGTACATTTAAATTAAAATAAGAGTCCCATTCCGTAGGAACATCATTGGTGAGGTGGTGATGATAATGGTTTGCCTCCTGCTGCCACAGTTTCTCCAACAGTTAGCATTGCCTTGTGAATAGTGAGCAGTTTGACATGGTGTTTAGAAAAAATGTGACACATTTTTCCAACAATGTGGTTTTGTGCTCCTCCATTTTCCCACTCTTCGTCCGTCAAAACAAGGGTTTTTCCTATTGTTTTTTATTTGATTTAGCGGAAGAATTGTCCGTATTATTGTTACATTGATGTCATTTAGATATTATTCCACTTGAAAGTTCTGATTTATAAGCCTTGATAAACATTTTGGTCAGAGGGTTATAATGGTTCTTGCTTTATTTAATTTGTTGGTTATAATTACTCCTTATTTGTAAATACCTATAAAAGTCCTTTCTGTCCAAGGCAAAAGATTCCTTCAACACGTCAAAGCTTTTAATTTGAGTTTATTTTACAATTTGGTGAAAAGCCTTTATATTTTTTTCAATCCAGACCTTGAACCTCTGGTCAGTACTGTTTGGTGAAAAAATAAGCACAGATTTGTCATCTGCCAGTAAAGCCTGTACAGGATTTGTCGGCATCATACTATGCAATATTTTTCCATTGAGCTTCATATTCTGGGTCACAGTAGTACAGCTACGCTCTGATTTGATAAAGTCATTTTTCAAAAAAAGTACACTCCAACCACTGTTTTCTTTTGATTGATTCAAGGAATTTTGACTTGAGGTTTTCTTGCCTTGTCATACAAATCTTGGGATTGTTTTATTCCACTCATTGAATAGCCTGTTGGGGATGGAAATTGGGAGAGTCTGAAATAGATAGAAATCAGGGAAACACATTTTTATCGTCAATACTTATGGGATATGGAATATGGGATGGGAGGTATGGGATAAGATAACATTTTCAAGGTCTTTATTTATAGTGGAGAAAAGAGGAATATAGTTTTTTTCCAAGATAGTTGACAGTTCTTTATGGAGGACTACACCTAAATATTAAAGGGATTCCATTTGCCATTTAAATGGGTTGATTTTTCTAAAGGACAGAGGGGGTCACCAGTAAGAGAGATGTTTTTTGTACATTCAGTTTGTATCAAGACATTGGACCAATATCATGAAGGAAATGCATCACAATAAGTATGAACATTTCTGGTTTGGTCAAATAAAGTAGAACATCATCTGTAGGCAATTTGATGTTTCTTTTAAGGTCAGATCATTCATTTCACCTCTTATATTTAGCATGTTCCTGTTTCTGGCATGTTCAGTTTTCAAAAGCTTTTGAGCATTGAGTAGATTCCAAAGTGTGTGTGTTTTTTTTTTGTTGTTTTTCCTTTTCCAAATCTATAGTGATTTAAGTAGGGGCATGATCACATAGATCTATTGTACTTATGGGTCATTTTTGACCTATCTGTATCAGTGTTCTCGCTGGGCTGAGGTTGAAGGATGGGCGCTCGCGAAAAGTACTTAAAAAAGTACTAAGGCGCTCTCTTAAGATCACCTTGCGAGCATAGTACTTTGAGATCCCTATGCGAGCGCCGGGGTGCCTTTCATTCGCGCCACCTGCGAAACCCCTCAGCGAGAACACTGCTGTATTGATTTTTTTTTTTAAAGTAGTCTATTCTAGTATAGATCTTAGGTGGATTGGAACATGTTTTATATTGGCGAATATTAGGATTCATCTCTGTCCAGATATGGATTAATCCAATGTTATGTATTCATTTGCGAAATGTATTATTTATAGATTTACAAGTACTTGAGTTTGAGATTTCTAATGTCAGATGAACATGCACGTTCCAGTCACTGCCACAGACAAGGGTTCCCTCAGAGTGGTTTGCAATCAGATCTATAATTTAGTATAGAAAGTGAGGTCACTTCCTGTACTATACATTTAAGTAAACACGCTATCCATTATTAGTTCTTTGGACGAGTACAAATATGTCATCTTTGGTCTCATTGTTGAGACCTTGCGCTTTTTCATTTATTTATTTTTTTGCGCTCTCATTGCTGTGTAGACGTTGAAGATTCAAGCCTCCATAAATTTGACTACATCTTTCCCTTCATTGTCCTCTGGAAGACCGACAATCCACAGATGGTTTCTGCAACTACGATTCTCCAGGTTGTCCACGTGATCCGTCAGAGCGGGAACCTGACTCATTATGTTACCCTGCAGGGTACCGTGTCTTTCAATTCAGAGATTTTCTTTTCAGCTGCTGTGGCTTGGTTATCCAGTTAGTCAGTTTTGGAATTTAGATCCCGCACACCAGTCAGGGCTGCATAAATGTTTGCATCTAATGACTTTGTAATGTTATCATTTATCTCCCGCTGAGCCATCAAAATCACTGGGTCTATCTTGCCTCTGGTCTTCTCTGGATCTGGATCCCCGTTAGCGGCTATACGAGGACGCAGGGGTCTTAGCCGCAGCGGGACCTATTAGCTTAACTGTTGCATCACTAGGCTCTCGATGATGGTGTTCGTTTTCTGTTTCTTAGGCCTTTTCGAAAAATAAGTGTCCAAGCTTGTATGCTCCCATGCATAAATGTTGACTCGCCCCTGATGAACTCGTAATATTGACGGATAAATTCTACAGATTCAACAGCAGCTCAACAAAGCCTGTCTAAGCTAGGTGAGAACCCGAGATTTATGTTTCAAATCCAGATTCAGTTCACAGGTTACATTTTAAACACGCTCAGGAGCATTAACATCGGAAAAAGAACTGACAGAACTTATCAGTTCTGCAGTTTTAAACAGGAAGCCAATGGACCTGTTTTTATCACTGAGCAATTTTAGATCAATATCGAAATTTACAATTATCAAAATGCAAAATTTGCATTATATAGTTCTACCTGTGATCATTTCCAGATTGGCCCAAATGATCACCAGCCAGAAAAAAGTAATTTAATTTATTTGGGAAATTTGAACATTGTTGAACTTGATAACAAACATAAGAAACAAGGAGTTGGCAGAAGCAAAAATCTTATTGAGCCACTTCCGCCTTCCCTGTACACAATTCTTAATTTTTTTTATCAGCAAATATTTACTTACATTTTTTATTTTTATCAATAGTACGGTAAACAGTTACATAAATCAGTGTTCTCGCTGAGGGGTTTTAGCATGGCGGGGCGCCATGCCTCGGCTGGTCACCGCCATTCTCATGCCCAGGCGGCGCGAGCGAAAAGGACTACAACGCTCGCACTGCGATCTTAAGATCACCGTCGCACCGCAGCACGGCGCTCGCACGGCGTCGCACGGTGCTCACCGGCGCGACGCACGGCGATAGATAACTCACTTCTCCCTCGGCGCCCCACCGCCATCCTTCAACTTCAGCCCAGCGAGAACACTGCATAATATACATTTTAAGGGCCGTCATTCTTAACCATCACATTTGATTGTTTGCAATGAGTTTGTTGAACAGCTTAAAGGTGGTATGGACGATTTTTTTCAGCAAATTTTGTATCATATTTCCTCGTAGCGTGGATAAATCATTAGTCCTGCCACGTATCAATCATAAAACGCACCTATCGCTCACCTGCAGCCGCGTCAGGCTCGTCCCCACGTTTCCGCGTGCCTAAGCGCATGGATCTATCATAATATAGTTCCCTCAGTGTACGGGGCAAAATGAAGACTGAGAAAGACTGTTCGAGCTGACTCAGAAGTGGACAGAAATCTATGGGAGACGAGAGATGCGATGCGCTCCATTGCGCTAATAAACAAACGCACGTGTGTGTTGTATCGGTCCGCACTTCCGCCTGCGTTCTCAAATCGCCGAAAAATCGGCCATACCGCCTTTAAGGCTGGGCTCATACACAGGTCTGTGTGTGTGTGTGTGTGTGTGTTACTGTAGTATGTCTGTGTAACATTTTACATTCAAACTCTTTATCTATGGGAAGTGCTTAAATGAAGTCTCTACAATGTCTGATCTTTCTAGTTAATGGTCTGTGTTACAGCATACCCAGGCACATACTAAATGTGTTTTACTATTACTGTACACTGTGCTGTTTGTATTTATTTGTTATCTGGTTTGCCTCTGTGAAGCACTTTGTGGCTATGTCTGTGGAAAGTACTATACTTGTTAACTTTAAGTACTTGCTGTACACACAATCGTGTGCGTGTGCCTGGTATGATAGTCTAAATTAGTCATAGGGCCACATTTGGCCCCCGGGCCACAGTTTGGACACAATAAGAGCTTGTGAGACACAGGGACTTTCAGGCTGTTATCAGTGTCCAGCAGCCACAGAGGCCCCCAGTCTGTTACTGTAAAGTGTAGCACCATCTGACCCTAGACTCCTGCTTTAGTCCTGCTCTAGTCCTTGTTTATTCCTGCTTTAGTCCTGCTTTACTCCTGCTTTAGACCTGCTTTAGACCTGCTTTAGTCCTGATTTAGTCCTGCTTTAGACCTGCTTTAGACCTGCTTTAGACCTCCTTTAGTCCTGCTTTAGTCCTGCTCTAGTCCTTGTTTAGTCTTGCTTTAGTCCTGCTTTAGACCTGCTTTAGACCTGCTTTAGACCTGCTTTAGTCCTGGTTTAGTCCTGCTTTAGACCTGCTTTAGACCTGCTTTAGACCTCCTTTAGTCCTGCTTTAGTCCTGCTCTAGTCCTTGTTTAGTCTTGCTTTAGTCCTGCTTTACTCCTGCTTTAGACCTGCTTTAGACCTGCTTTAGTCCTGGTTTAGTCCTGCTTTAGACCTGCTTTAGACCTGCTTTAGACCTGCTTTAGACCTCCTTTAGTCCTGCTTTAGTCCTGCTCTAGTCCTTATTTAGTCTTGCTTTAGTCCTGCTTTACTCCTGCTTTAGACCTGCTTTAGACCTGCTTTAGTCCTGGTTTAGTCCTGCTTTAGACCTGCTTTAGACCTGCTTTAGACCTGCTTCCTGGTTTAGTCCTGGTTTGGACTGGGCTGGTTGTTGGCTCTTGTCTGCTGTGGTTTAAGTAAAGCTCTAAACCCGAGTGTGGACCAGCCCAGGCCAAGTTCAGATTCATAACTATATCTGGATCAAACCAGGATTTCCTGAAGCCCACAGACTCTGCAGGCGACATCATAATTGCCCAATGAGAGCGTCTGTTGCACTGGTGACGTCACTGGGGCGTGGCAGTGTCTCTGCAAGCCTCAGATAAGACTCCACTTCGGCCAACGAGCCGCTGATCCACCAAAACAAAAACACTTTTACTTTTAAAGAAATATGTCACTGTTCTGCTTGTCTCCTTGGATGTTATCGCTTTCCCTGAAATGTTCCACAGTAGAGTATTAAACTGGCCTATTCTCTATGTATTCAATCACAGGATTTTTATTGCTGAAAAATACCTTGAAAACATACATTGTCACTGTGAGTGGAGTCGCGTTTCCACAGATCGGACCTGTGGAGATACATTTAATGCCATACTGTTGAACATTCAAAAGCAGAACAATAGACCCTTAGATGCTGAATGTTTAAAATTCTGTAGTAGCTGCAAATCAATGCAGACCAAAACACATTTTCTTTCTTATTATTTATTTTTAACGGAATTTTTGGCCCGTAGGCTTTTTTAGACAGGATAGTATTAACCGACATCAGATCTAAATGGTAATGATTTTAAGTTGTTGTAATAAATAATTATAATTATTATTATTATTTAAAAACTATAATTTGTTTAACCAGTGGTGGAAGAAGTTCTCATTTTAATTACTCAAGTAAAGGTAACACATAAATCTACTTAAGTTAAAGTTTCAAAGTACCTGTTAAAGGTACCTTTAAGTAAAACATTTTGAGAACTGTTAAAGCCTTAAATGTGGTGATTTTGATTGTGAATTGTGCTGATTTTTGGTCAACAATAGAAATTCATATCCAAATGTTTCTTTTGAATTTTAAGTTTATACAGTATTTTAGTTTGCTCAAAACCGGGGCTGAACACAAAACCTTGATGGCAAGGTTTTTAACGCTTTTCAGTCCCATTCAGAAATGTAGTGCAGTAAAAAGTACAGATACATGCTCTCAAATGTAGAGAAGTACACTCACATCTGTCTGAGTGCTTTAACTTTGACAAAACCATCTGCATTTTTTATATTTTGTGATTTTCTGAGGTCAATCCCAGTTTTTCCAGTAAAATCACATTATGTTCCACTTCACTTTTGCCTCCTTTGCAATATTTAGAATGTATATGTCCTTAACTCTAACCTTTAACGTTTAGGTTAATCATCCTGCTGTGAATATTGTGTGAGTATTACAAATGTTCTTGTCACAGTACGACAGGAGTTAAATCTTTCTTGTGTGCTCTGGTCTTAAACTGATTTCTTTTGTTTGGTTTAACAGCCTGAACTTTAAACTTTATGTGCGGTCTGAGGTGGTCTTTATGTTTGCTCAGTGAGTCTGGACAAAGAACCCACAACCTCCAGGAGAACCACTCTGCCACTGATAAACACAAGGGGCTGACCCACAACCTCCAGGAGAACCACTCTGCCACTGACACACAGGAGTCTGACCCACTACCTCCAGGAGAACCACTCTGCCACTGACACACAGGAGTCTGACCCACAACCTCCAGGATAACCACTCTGCCACTGAAACACAGGAGTCTGACCCACAACCTCCAGGAGAACCACTCTGCCACTGACACACAGGAGTCTGACCCACAACCTCCAGGAGAACCACTCTGCCACTGACACACAGGAGTCTGACCCACAACCTCCAGGATAACCACTCTGCCACTGACACACAGGAGTCTGACCCACAACCTCCAGGATAACCACTCTGCCACTGAAACACAGGAGTCTGACCCACAACCTCCAGGAGAACCACGCTACCACTGACACACAGGAGTCTGACCCACAACCTCCAGGATAACCACTCTGCCACTGAAACACAGGAGTCTGACCCACAACCTCCAGGAGAACCACTCTGCCACTGACACACAGGAGTCTGACCCACAACCTCCAGGAGAACCACTCTGCCACTGAAACACAGGAGTCTGACCCACAACCTCCAGGAGAACCACTCTGCCACTGACACACAGGAGTCTGACCCACAACCTCCTGGATAACCACTCTGCCACTGAAACACAGGAGTCTGACCCACTACCTCCAGGAGAACCACTCTGCCACTGACACACAGGAGTCTGACCCACTACCTCCAGGAGAACCACTCTGCCACTGAAACACAGGAGTCTGACCCACAACCTCCAGGAGAACCACTCTGCCACTGAAACATAGGAGTCTGACCCACAACCTCCAGGATAACCACTCTGCCACTGACACTCAGAAGTCTGACCCACAACCTCCAGGATAACCACTCTGCCACTGAAACACAGGAGTCTGACCCACAACCTCCAGGAGAACCACTCTGCCACTGACACACAGAAGTCTGACCCACAACCTCCAGGAGAACCACTCTGCCACTGACACACAGGAGTCTGACCCACAACCTCCAGGAGAACCACTCTGCCACTGACACACAGGAGTCTGACCCACTACCTCCAGGAGAACCACTCTGCCACTGAAACACAGGAGTCTGACCCACAACCTCCAGGAGAACCACTCTGCCACTGACACACAGGAGTCTGACCCACAACCTCCAGGAGAACCACTCTGCCACTGACACACAGGAGTCTGACCCACTACCTCCAGGAGAACCACTCTGCCACTGAAACACAGGAGTCTGACCCACTACCTCCAGGAGAACCACTCTGCCACTGAAACACAGGAGTCTGACCCACTACCAGTCGAAATCAGGTCAAAATCAGGTTAAAACCAGTTCTAAACTATAGGACAAAACCAAGAAAGCTAGAATTACAATACATTTCTTGATCATTTAGCCATTATTTTTGAAGTAATGTCCCCATCACCAGTCAGCAAGCCACTTGCCCCAGCCTCTTGTTGTCATATAATAACTTAACAACAGCTTTGCTGTTGCTTTTATGGACACAGAGTTTTCTGTCCTTGATGAGCATGTTCTTCCAGAGTTCCCGGATAGTTTTCTGTCTGCCTTTTATTCCAACTGCTCTGGGATCCTTGACACTATTTCTCCTTTTAGGCCCAGGTCCTCCAAGCCTAGGCCCGATCCCTGGATAAATGACTCTACCTGGGACCTCAGACAGCACTGTAGGCAGGAGGAGCAGCGGTAGAAAAAGGACAAATTACACGTGTCTCTGGTCATACTGAGGGACAGCCTTGCACTCTACCAAAAGGCTATAAAGGAGGCCAAATGCAAATATCTGTCTGGTATTATTTGTAGTAATGGTCACTGCCCCTGTGTGTTGTTCAATACCATAAATTCTGTTGTGAATCCACACACATCAATGATTGATGCTTCTGTTTCCACATGAGGACTTTTTACACTTTTTTGTTGACAAAGTGCTGTCTGTGAGACAATTGAGCAGTTCCATCATATGTCCAGTCTTGCCCGCTACTGCTGTACATACTGCAATGTTCAACCAATTTGAACTAGTCTCACTCTCCTCCCTCACAATAGTAACACAAATGAGAGCTACCAACTGTCCTTTGGACACCTTCCCCACAAAGTTGCTTAAAGGTTGAATGGACGATTTTTTTGGCACAAATCCGAGTCTTATTTCCTCGTGGCGTGGACTGCCGATTAGTCCTGCCACGTATCAATCATAACACGCACCTACCGCTCACCTGCAGCCACGTGTGGCTCGTCCCCACGTTTCCGCGTGTCTAAGCGCATGGATCTATCATAATATAGTTCCCTCAGTGTACGGGGCAAAATGAAGACGGAGAAAGACAGTTCGAGCTGACTCAGAAGTAGACGGAAATCTACGGGAGACGAGAGATGCGATACGATCCGTCGCGCAAATAAACAAACGCACGTGTGTGTTGTATCAGTCCGCACGCGCACTTCCGCCTGCGTTCTCAAATCGCCGAAAAATCGTCCATTGCGCCTTTAAGGAAGTGTTCTCCACTGTGGGTCCCTCCCTCAAGTTTTTTATTAACACAGCTCAGGATAAGCGGATTCTCTTAAACATGCTGTAGTGAGACCCCTTCTTAAGAAACCACAACTTGATACTAATGTCATGTCAAATTTTAGACCTAACTTGTCTTTTATTTCTAAAGTTCTTGAGAAAGTGTTTGTTATGTTTGTTATTTGGTAATTCTGTGCTGTCTAATTCCAATAACTTGTCTTCCATGATAAAATCGACCGTAAATCTCTGTGTTGTTTTTGACAATAATTTAAAAATGGAAAAAAAAATTGACAGTGCGGTTAGATCAAGTTTTTATCAAACCTTTTTTAAATTGCACCGACCTTGAAAGGACTATTTATGCTTTTATCAGCTCAAGAATAGATTATTGCAACGCACTTTATGCTGGTGTCTCCCAGTCTGCCCTCAGTTGCCTTCAACTTGTCCAAAATGCTGCGGCGCGTTTTTTAATCAACACACCCAGACAGCACATCACCCCGGTTCTTTTTATTCTTCACTGGCTGTTTCTTTAAGAATTGATTTTAAATTTTTTCTTTTTGTTTTTAAAACGTTAAATGGCCTGGCACCACCTTATTTGGCTGAGCACCTGTAACCCAAGCAGGACTCTAAGGTCAACAGGTCAGCTTTTACTGGACGTCCCCAGAGCCAGACTCAAGCACTGGGGTGATCGAGCTTTCTCTGTCGCTGGTCCCAGACTCTGGAATAAACGGCCCCCTGACATGCGCACCATCATAGATTTGAATCTTTTTAAATCTAAGCTAAAATCGTATTTATTCAGACTGACTTTTAACACTATGTAATGTAATGGCACTTTATTTTGTACAGTTTGTTTTTATTTAGTTTTATGTTGTGTAATGTCTTGATTTTATTTTTTTGTGAAGCACTTTGGTCACTTTAAGTGCTTAAAGTGACCAGTGCTTAAAGTGACCAAAGTGCTTCACAAGGGCTCTATAAATAAAAGGTTGGTTGATGTGGTCAACCAACCAGGACTACACCAGGACTGATTCAGGACAAAACAGGACTAAACTATGGGATTAAACCATGAATGAACCAGGACTGAACGGCTTAAACGGGACCAAACCAGGCCTAAACTTGGATTACAAAATGTTTCTTGAAGGTGTCTATACCAGGACGAAATCAGAAATAAATTAGGACTAAAGCAGGTCTAAAGCAGGTCTAAAGCAGATCTAAAGCAGGTCTAAAGCAGGTCTAAGCCAGATCCAAACCAGGTCTAAAGCAGATCTAAACCAGGACTAAACCAGGTCTAAACTAGATCTAAACCAGGTCTAAACCAGGTCTAAAGCAGGTCTAAACCAGGACCAGACTCCCTGGATCCTCAGTACTTGTGCTGTGTTTGTTTTCGTGTTCGCTGGTGCAAGGCGGGTTTTACGTGGGAGCTCTGTTTTCGGTGCCCACTCGTTTTACTCACAGCTGATTGGAGGGAGCGGAGCCGTAACCATAGTGACCCGGCCAGATTCCCAGCATCCCTCTGATGTGTCAGTTTGTCAGATGCCCTCCCATCCTGCATTGTTTAACTGAGCTGAGGGTTAAATATCGGTGGTGTAGTCTCTTGTAATGTGGTTGGATGAACAGCAAAGGGAGAATGACGCTGATCATTTTACTTTTGGAGATTTGTGAAAATTCCAGAGAATGTCCGACACAGACGTTCAACAGTTCCGATAGTAAATACATTTTAAATAAATATTTGATTTTACTTAAAGTCTATACCACAGGTTCTCCTGTTTTACTAATTAGGACTTAGTTTGGTGGGATAGCATCTTAGTGAAATGTGTGTCTGACCTGCCGTATAGACTTTAAAGGGCATATGACTGGTTCTCACATTTCTCATGTGAGAAGGGGTACGCAGTGCTATGCAGGGTTTCCCAGGGGGAAGCAGGAAGTAGGCGCATGCAGTAGTGATGTCACAATATTACATTTTAGTGTTACAATCATATTGTGAGACAAGACAATCTATCATTTTCTTTCATTCCCATTGTTTTATGTTACTGTTCCTCAAGTTTGTTTATGAAATGCAAGTTTCTGACAGACAAAATAAAGTTAAATATGACAAAAGCAGACAGATGAAAAAACATCTTTACAGTTAGGTTGACATTTTGGACTATATATTGAACAAAAAATATGTTATTTTATTTTTACCATTATATTGTGAACTGAATAAACTCAATTATCGATTACCCTAATAATCTTGACATCCCTAGTACGCAGGAGTACGCAGGATTACGCAGAAGCACGCAGGAGTACGCAGGAGCAAGTAAGAGTTATGTTACAACGATGAGTCAGGGTCACCATGGAAACAATATTGATACTTCTTAAAATAGACTCACAACAACCAGGTTTAAACCGGAACTGAACCAGGACTTAACCAGATCTGAATTGTATTGTGAATCTTGAGGTTTACAGATCCAGGGCTGTGATTGGCTGAGCCCTGGTCACATGATGCTGGACTGAAACAGATTATTTGAGGAGTGCATTAGAAACATGATTTGACAGATGAATCTTTGTGTTTTTTTCTCTTTGCAGAAGCTGACGGCGCAGTAGCTTGACCCCGACACCATGATCCTCTTCTCTCCTCTTCATCCCTGAGGTGAGCCACAGCTGCCCGGGGCAAATGCTGCCACACAACACTCAAAAACCTGCTCTCAAATGTATGTTTTAACATTTTTTGTTGGTCAAATCAGAGTACTGTATTCTACTTACAGTATGTAGAATACTTCCATGTTATGTAAGGTTAAAGAGTTTTGTTTTGCAATTTGCGATACACAGAGTTCGGCATCTTTTCTGTTAGCACAAATTGACTAAGTAGAAATTATGTTTTATTATTGCTGTTTCAGGAAGTGGCAGCTCCGACAGGAACATGATGATGCCAAAGGTATTGAAAAAAAACAAGAATTGTTTCATATATTTAACTTAATTTTCACAAAATGTCCTGTTTTGGTGTAAATATTTCTCCTTTGTCTCTTCGTACAGCCCGTCGTGCAGACGTCTCCAGGAAGTGTCCTGTCCCTGAGACCCACGGCCCCCGGCTCCCCGCTCACCATCACTGTAAGTACTACTACTAATACTGCACTCACATCACTGTAAGTACTACTACTAATACTGTACCCACCATCATTGTAAGAATAACACTACTTTTAACTACAATACAACTACTGCTACTACTAATACGTATGTTACTACCTAAAGATGAAGATGAGAAGGTAGTTTTGTTCGTGTAGCGAAAGAGGAACTCAAGTTAAAGTTTAGTGCATCTGGAAAGTATTCACAACTTATTTATTTTTTATAGCCTTGTTCCAAAAAGGATTCAATTCATTATTTGCCTCAAAATTCAACAAACAATACCCCATAATGACATTTTGCAAATGTATTAAAAATAAAACAAAAAAGCCATTGTACATAAGTATTCAGTGTTTCCCATGACTCTCAGGTACATTGTTTTTCCACTGATCGTCCTTGAGATGATTCTTCAACTAGACTAGAGTCCACTTGTGGTAAACTCAGTTGCTTGGACATGATTTGGAAAAGCACACGCTGGTCTACATGAAGTCCAAGGAAGTGTCTGTAGACCTCCGAGACAGGAGTGTATCAAGGCACAGATCTGGAGAAGGGAAGCATGTCTGCAGCATTGAAGCTTCCTCTGAGCACAGAGGCCTCCATCATCTGGAAATGGAAAAAGTTTAGAATAAACAAAACTCTTCCTTGAGCTGGGCTCGGCCAAACTGAGCAATCGGGAGAAGGGCCTTGGTCAGGAAGGTGAACAAGAATCCAATGGTCACTCTGACAGATCTCCAGCGTGTCTCTGTGGAGTGAGGAGAACCTTCCATAAGAACAACCATCTTTGCAGCACTCCACCATCAGGCCTGTGTGGTAGAGTGGCCAGATAGAAGCCACTCCTTAGGAAAAGACTCATGACAGCTGCTTGGAGTTTGTAAAAAGACTCCTGAAGGACTCTCAGACCATGAGAGACAAAACTCTCTGGTCTGATGAAACAAAGATTGAACGCTAGAACAGCGACCATCATGTCTGGAGAAACCAGGCCCCGCTAATCACCTGAACAGTACCATCCCTACAGTTAAGCTCGGTGGAGGCAGCATCAGGCTGTGAGGATTTTTTTTAAGGAACTGAGAGACAAGTCAGGATCAACAGAAAGATGAATGCAGCAGTTACAGAGACATCCCTGAGCGCATAGCCAGGAGAACAAAGGAGTGGCCACAGGACAACTCTGCGAATGTCCTTGAGTGGCCCAGAGGCCAGACTTGAACTCATTTGAAGATCTCTGGAGAGATCTGGCGTAGGGCACTTATAGCATTAGACTCAAAAACACTTGAGATTAGTGCCAAAGGTGCTTCAACACAGTATTGAGCAAAGGCTCTGTGTACGTGTTCTATTTATGCTTTTTAAAAAATAAAATTGCTTAATAATTTAAACAACCTTCTGTCACATTGTCATTCTGGGGTATTGTTTTTAGAATTAAGAGGCAAATAATGAATTGGATTTATTGTGTAATAAGGCTGTACTTAACAAAGGGTGGATGCAGATGCACTGTACCTGCAGCCGAGTGCACACGATGAACAAAGCCAAAATCATCCCAAAATCCTCCAGAGGAGCAAAGCTAATCAAGCAATGTTGCACTGCATAATGCTTGAATCAATACTTACTATTCCATTCAAAATACAGGGACAATTCACGCACTACACTTAGCAATATATAATAACTGTTGTGTAAATTAGTCAGGTTTTCTAACCCTTTGTTTAAAGACTTGAGACCTTGAATTTGTATGTTGTTTTTGTGTTAAGGATTTATCTGAATAAGTGACTATTATTGGAAAGTCCTGAGCAAAGTTATGATTCAAAAAAAAGAAACAAAACACCCAATTTAAATAACCAGACACATTTTGTACATATTTTTTTAATAAAAGATGTGATTTGGTCATATTCTAGTCAGAGGTGTGCCGAACAATATTTCCTTATTTTATTGATATGTGTTTTTTAAATGTTTAATTTTAATAATGCAAAACAACAACACAAAAGAATACAGAACAAGACACAGAGAGACAGCAGCATCCAAACAATATAAACCCTTTACATGTTGTTTGGCATTTAAAAGTATTTTAAATCTTTCAAAATTAACATAGCCCGCTATATATTTAAATCATAATATTAAAGGTATTCTTCTGTATTTGTGTGTTTTTCAGGCGCGGGTGGACGGGGGAGTGATCGGGTACAAGGACCTGGCCGCCCTGCCCCGAGACAAGGCCATACTCGAGATCGAACGGCCCGACCTCATGTTGTATCAGCCGCACTACTGCTACAGCCCTATAGAGGTCAGTGTCACACAAACTTTCTCTGTGGCATCACTCGCTTAACGTTATGTTTCAAATTCTTTGTATTCTTCATGACTGTATGAACTGTATGATTGACAGTTCCTTAATCTGCAGCTTTTTCTTTCTCGATAGCCCCCTGCTCTGTGACTCCTCCCCCTGCTCTGTGATTCAGATTCATCCAGTTGTTAGTCAGACTAGTCAGATCCAAACCATTTGTGCACCACGCATTGAGAAACAATGATAAATGAAAGCTGTCACTAAGCTGCGGTTCTCCTGTCTCCCTGCAGAGGTCGCTGTCTCCGTACTCCGTGTCGCCTCCTCCTTCTCCAGACGTAAGTTCCACACGGCGCAAAACAAAAACGACAGAAATATAAAAGACGTTCTCCGTTCAAAGTTCTGCTTCCTGTGTTTCTGTAGCACATGCTGAAGGAGACACGCGATTGGCTGGACAGACGCTCAGGGGGCGGCTCTTCTCCCAGCTCCACCAATCAGAGCCGGACTCACAGCAGCATGTCCACGCCCACCACCCCACAGACCACACCCACTCCAACCCAGACGAGCACCAAGACCCTCCCACAACACTTCCACAGACCAGGTACTGAACCAGGACAGAACCCAGGACCGAACTAGGACCGGACCAGGACCGAACCAGGACCGAACCTGGACTGAACCTGGACCGAACTTGGACCGAACCAGGACCGAACCTGGACCAAACCAGGACTGAACCTGGACCGAACTAGGACTGAACCAGGACCGAACTAACACAGAACTAGGACCGAACCAGGACCGAGCCAGGACTGAGCCCGGACTAGAACAGGACAGGGCTAGACAAAGTACTGAACTGAGACTAAACTAGGACCACACCACAGAATACAATGCTTGATACTGTCGGTGTAATCCCTCATTCGTCCAGGCGTGTTCCATAGTAGAAAAAGCTTCAGTTGTAGTCATCTGGACTCAGTTTGCAAAAATAGACGTTTCGACTCTCATCCAAGAGTCATTGTCAATAACAGAATTTAGGTCGAGAACTCCGATATTAATACTGTTCTGTGGTAAGACCCGCCCATTGGGAGGAGCCTTCCTGAAGTAGAAAGAGTTGTTGGTTTCAACAGAAACTCCCCCCTTGTATTTACCGAGCTAGCCTATTCAGAATCTTAATGGGCTATTAGAAACCTCTTTGTCTTTGTGAGACCCTGGCTCAACCACCCTGAGTACCTGATTAGCATCTGAATGTCCTCTACCTTTCCAGGGGTTCAGTAACCCATTATAAATAACAGGAAGATTAAACCTTAGCCCTCAATTTCTGTTTAAAGAAGGTCTTTCTTTTTTAACAAAAATAGCTTCCTTAACTCCTCTTTCAAACCATCTTTTCTCCCTGCTTAAAACCTTCACATCACCGTCTTCAAACGAGTGATTAGAGGCTTCAAGATGGATATGCACGGCGCTCTGTGGTCCTGAACTAGTATTTCTTCTGTGCTGATAAAGCCTCTTGTGTAGAGGCTGTTTCGTCTCACCTATGTAACGTTCTTTACAACTTTCTTCACTGCATTGGATCGAATAAACTACATTGCTCTGTTTTTGAGTCGGCAACTTGTCCTTTGGGTGAACCAGTTTTTGTCTTAAAGTGTTTCCTGGTTTAAAATAAACAGGGACTTCGTGTTGTCTAAAAATTCTCTGCAGTTTTTCCGAGAGGCCAGACACATAAGGGATAGAGACACCCTTCCTTCTCTGTTCAGTTTCCCTTTTCTCCTGCTTCTTGGTTCTCTTCACTCTGTTGAGAGCCCAAGCGGGGTAACCACAGGCTGAGAGGGCATTTCGGACATGTTTTTCCTCTTTCTTCTTGCCCTCTGAGCTGGTGGGCACACCTTGAGCTCTGTGTTGTAAGGTTCTGATCACCCCCAGCTTGTGCTGTAGTGGGTGGTTGGAACCAAAGAGCAGATACTGGTCCGTGTGTGTAGGTTTCCTATATACTTCTATTTGGATAGATTTTAAACCAGGAAACACTTTAAGACAAAAACTGGTTCACCCAAAGGACAAGTTGCCGACTCAAAAACAGAGCAATGTAGTTTATTCGATCCAATGCAGTGAAGAAAGTTGTAAAGAACGTTACATAGGTGAGACGAAACAGCCTCTACACAAGAGGCTTTATCAGCACAGAAGAAATACTAGTTCAGGACCACAGAGCGCCGTGCATCTCCATCTTGAAGCCTCTAATCACTCGTTTGAAGACGGTGAGGTGAAGGTTTTAAGCAGGGAGAAAAGATGGTTTGAAAGAGGAGTCAAGGAAGCTATTTTTGTTAAAAAAGAAAGACCTTCTTTAAACAGAAATGGAGGGCTAAGGTTTAATCTTCCTGTTATTTATAATGGGTTACTGAACCCCTGGAAAGGTAGAGGACATTCAGATGCTAATCAGGTACTCAGGGTGGTTGAGCCAGGGTCTCACAAAGACAAAGAGGTTTCTAATAGCCCATTAAGATTCTGAATAGGCTAGCTCGGTAGATACAAGGGGGGAGTTTCTGTTGAAACAAACAACTCTTTCTACTTCAGGAAGGCTCCTCCCAATGGGCGGGTCTTACCACAGAACAGTATTAATATCGGAGTTCTCGACCTAAATTCTGTTATTGACAATGACTCTTGGATGAGAGTCGAAACGTCTATTTTTGCAAACTGAGTCCAGATGACTACAACTGAAGCTTTTTCTACAATGCTTGATACTGTATAACAATCAGAATGATAATAATCTTTGTTTATTGTAGAAAATGGCGCCAACATCTACAAGAAGCCTCCGATCTACAAACAAGGTACTGGACCTGCAGCTGGATGCCTTCTTACATTTGAGGAGCACCTTTCTTCTTGGAATCGGGGACAGTTTGTGCACTGTTTGCCCCGAGGATTGATGAGGGTTGATCAGGAGCTCCATCACATTATTTTGTTAAACCGATGTTAAGCTATAATATATTATAATATTAATATTTTATATATAATGCAAGACAAAGTCCCCTTGTGTGAGTTACTCTTTTTCACTAGAATTTCAACCCAATCAAGAATTATGCACAGAAATTCATCTGACATGGAAATTCTTAAAGGGGCATTTATCTCCTCTTTCCTCATCTCCTCTTTCCTCATCTCCTGATCTCCTCTTTCCTCATCTCCTCCCTCATCGTCTCCTCCCTCCTCGTCATCTCCCTCCTTGTCTCCTAGCTGCGTCCTCGGCTCCTCAGGGCAAACACATTGAGGATCTGATCATCGAGTCGTCGAAGTTCCCTGCGGCTCAGGCTCCGGATCCAAACCAGCCTTCAGCCATCGAGACCGAGTCCTGGCCTTGCCCCCCTTCTACCGCCATCATAGGTACCAAACCAGGACCAAACCAGGACTAAACCAGGACCAAACCAGGACCAAACTAGGACTAAACTAGGACCAAACCAGGACCAGACCAGGACCAAACCAGGACCAGACCAGGACCAGACCAGGACCAGACCAGGACCAAACCAGGACTAGACCAGGACCAGACCAGGACCAGACCAGGACCAGACCAGGACCAAACCAGGACCAGACCAGGACCAGACCAGGACCAGACCAGGACCAAACCAGGACCAGACCAGGACAAGACCAGGACCAGACCAGGACCAGACCAGGACCAGACCAGGACCAGACCAGGACCAGACCAGGACCAAACCAGGACCAGACCAGGACAAGACCAGGACCAGACCAGGACCAGACCAGGACCAAACCAGGACCAGACCAAGACAAGACCAGGACCAGATCAGGACTGAACCAGGACTGAAGCGGGACTGAACCAGGACTGAACTAGAGAAGGACTGAAGCAGGACTAAAGCAGGACTCCATGTGACTGGTGTTGTCCTGGTTCAGAGCAGGAAAGAGGAAGGAGAGGACAGGTCACAGATGAAGAGGAAGAAGAGGAGACGGACGAGTTCCTCAACCTCAGAGTCCGACAAACACAGCAGCTCAACACGGTACAAATATCAGTACTGTAGTAGTGGTTGTAGCCATAGTATTGGTTTTAGCAGGAGTAGTAATATTAGTGGTATTTGTAGTAACATTAGCAGTAAATATGTTTTTAAATTTCAGATCCAGGGGAATCTGGGTAAGATTCTGCTGAAGGAGGACAAAAGTTCTGCTCCAATGAGACGCAAGAAAACACGATCGCTCCCTGAACACAAAACAGGTCCGTGCCTTTAAATACCTCATAAAACTACAGAAACACTGTACCTGAACACAACACAGGTCTGTGCCTTTAAATACATCATAAAACTACAGAAACACTCTGTACCTGAACACAGCACAGGTCTGTGTCTTTAAATAGCGCATACAACTACAGAAACCCACTGTACCTGAACACAACACAGGTCTGTGCCTTTAAATAGCTCATAAAACTACAGAAACCCACTGTACCTGAACACAACACAGGTCTGTGCCTTTAAATACCTCATAAAACTACAGAAACCCACTGTACCTGAACACAACACAGGTCTGTGCGTTTAAATACCTCATAAAACTACAGAAACACTCTGTACCTGAACACAGCACAGGTCTGTGTCTTTAAATAGCGCATACAACTACAGAAACCCACTGTACCTGAACACTACACAAGACCGTGCCTTTAAATACCTCATACAACTACAGAAACCCACTGTACCTGAACACTACACAAGACCGTGCCTTTAAATACCTCATAAAACTACAGAAACCCACTGTACCTGAACACAACACAGGTCTGTGCCTTTAAATACCTCATAAAACTACAGAAACCCACTGTACCTGGACACAACACAGGTCTGTGCCTTTAAATACCTCATAAAACTACAGAAACACTCTGTACCTGGACACAACACAGGTCTGTGCCTTTAAATACCTCATAAAACTACAGAAACCCACTGTACCTGGACACAACACAGGTCTGTGCCTTTAAATACCTCATAAAACTACAGAAGCACACTGTACCTGAACACTACACAGGTATGGGAGGAAATTTTCACTATCAAATTAAAAAAATATGACCAGTGATGGTATCGATAAGCATCTGTCCTCAGAGCAGAAGGTTTAAAATCTCACATGTTTTTAATCTTTCACCCAAAAGTTTAACTTATCTTTCCTTTTCAGGGACAAAAACCTCTAAATCAGCTACTTCAAAAACCCCGGGCCTCTCCAGGGTAAGTCCCGCCCACCACAGACTTCTTAAAACACCTTTACATGACTTGACTTGAGACTAAAGATGGACCGCTATATCATTCGCTTTGGTATATGGCGCTTAATTTGAACATTTAAGTGCAAAATGTGATTACACTGCTCCTCTGTGGTTTGTATGTCTAAGAAGGCATTCCTATTATGCAGTTGTATAGACAGTGAGTTTACAGTCATTTGAAATAATATATTTTGGTAGGGTTATCCGCCCTCTGTCGCCTCAAGCCAAACTCAAGCAGAACTGTGCAATCAGATGTGTTTATTTCAGTTAGAGTGAATCAGAGGAGCTCATTGGTCATCATCATTTAGAACAATATAACATTTTTCTCACCTCAGATTAACAGAGTTTATGCATCGCTCATTCATTTTGTAGAAATTTGTGAGGTTTTTCAGTTCCCTGTGATATTTAAAAATATTTTACTTGTAAATATTGCCTTATTTGCTAATCCGCCTGTCAATCACGCCCATCTGAACTGGCAGAATGCATATATCTTTCTGGACTTTTCTGGCAACAAAAGAGGTCCTGTATATCAGCAGCTTATCGACCATTTGGTTCTAAAATATCTGTCTCGTCCATGAAAAAATCAGTTCAATCCACCTATTAGAGAGAGGTGTCAGGAAAATAGAATAGCATGATAATTGTACTTTCTGTGTTTGTTCATAGCTTCAGTCGACAGAGTTCAGCCAATCAGACGCAGCTCCTGAAGGTTTGAACACATTCAAACTCTTACAGTTTTCAAACATTCAAATAAGATGTTGTACTCTGTTAACGCTATGACGTTATGTGTGTAATTCCTTCATGCTGCCTTCCCTCCTCAGGACTCCAGGTCAGTGTGAGTCACTGTAGTGTCCACTGTGTCCACTAAAGGGCACATAATTAATTTTACTGAAAAAAACTTTTTCACAGAAAACAACTCCCTGAGACATCTCATCAGGTCTGAAACTGTAAGAGGAATACTTTACTACATTTCTGAACTGGACTGAAGTGGGAGTCTAACTGGCCCCCACTGCACCCGAAGCAGCTCCGGCACAGGCCTTAATCACGCACTCACGAAACCACGTGCTCACGCCGTAACTAATCATTAAAGGAATAATAGAGGATTTTCTGCCGATTTGAGAACTCAAGCGACTGTTAGTCCCTTTTGCCGATTTGAGCACTCAAGCGACTGTTAGTCCCTTTTTTTAAAATGCACATGTGCACTCACCCCCACCCTCCTGTTGTTTCCAAGAGGCCGCCTTCCATCAAACCTCGTGCAGAAGCATGCAACAGCCTCGCTGCTACATGTGCATTTGTTTATTAGCACGACGGATCACATCGCATCTCTCGTCTCCACAAATTTCCGTCGCTTCTGAGCTTGAACACAGTCTTTCTTTGTCGTCATTTTTGTACTGCACACTGAAGGAATTCGCTAAACACACACCGGCATATCAACCACACATGCGCAGTCAGGGAAACGTGCTGCTATGCGGGGAACGAGCCAGAACGAGGCTGCAGGTGTGCAGTAGCACGCAGGGAGTGATTGACATGTGGGAGAACTACATGTCAAGGAAATGAGACTCCAAAATCCTTTATTATTCCTTTAATGTAGGGAAAAGGCTTGTGGTGGGCTCCAACGGTCGAGCAGAAAGAATTATGCTCTTTTGCTGCGTCCGTGTTTTTGCCTTCACCTAACTCGTAAATGTGTCGTCACAGCAGGACATTGTCTAGCCTAGACAGCGATAGCGACCAAAATACAACAAAATCCTCGTCAAGTGAGCAGATTTCAACAGATGATGAACAGCATCCGGTTGAAGAACATGTCCTGCAGCTGCTGCCTCATATATTTGAGCCTGACACCTCGTCAGACGATGAAAATAGAGCGGATGAGAATGACGATGAGGAGACGAGAATGTGCTGCTGCTCACAGATGTGGATGATGGACTCTGCGCTTGCACCAGAATATCCACAGCGCGGCGAACACCGGGCCGTGTTGATCCGCGGCACCGGGGCCGTGTGGGGGGCCGTGTGCGTCCTCCCCGGAGGAGGAGCCCGCAGCGTGGCACCGGGCTCTCCCCGGAGGACGCGCACTGACACGCACTTCCCAGACAAGTTATTCAGAAAACTATAGCAGATAACTATATACTACACACCGGTCCATTCAACTTCCATTAAAACCAGTGATACGACATACGGCGACTATGAAAAGCACAGAAAACTGCGACGTGAAAATCTCTTGCAACTTACTTTTTCGCATATCCAAGTCTATACTTCACGATGTTTTGGAAACTGACTTCTGTGAAATGTTGGCAGCATATCACTGGATCAGACTTGCCACACATCTCCTCTGGGAGTCCAAGAACATTCTCTTAGTCCGCGACAAATCTAACACATAGCACAGACGAGAACAATGAGGGTCGGCTACAGCGTGTCACCGGTGTCGTCACTGATTTTGCGACAGCGGTTAAAGCATTCGGTTACCAAGGCGGTTGCTATGGCGTGTTCTCGGGTTTGGTTGAATTAACTCGTGAAATGTTTTTGTCATTGGTTAAAACTAACCATCCAGACTTCGTTGTGAAAAAAACTAAAAGTACAGATACATGGCTAATAATGTAAAGTAAAAGAACTGCTGCCAAAATTATTCTTAATTAAACGTTCAAAAGTACACATGAAAAATACTACTCACCTTATTTTTTAAACACAATTTAAACAGCATTTTGGATAAATATTTTATACAAAATGTGAAAAAATGTACAGCACATGCATGGAAAATATACATATTTTGTCCAGTCAGATCAGGCGGAGCAGTGCTGTTCTGTGTGTTTGTAGGTGTGAAAAGAAGCAGATACAGCAGTACATGGCACGATTAGGACGTGTGCTGTACTCAAAAGTAAAGGTAACCCATGTCAACTTGACTCAAGTAAAATACACATAGTCGGTAGAAAAGGTTTCAGAGGCGGTCATCTGGACACTGTTTTTGACATCAGTTAAATATCTTATTAGCATTTGACTAGTTTGACTAGCCAAGGCTTTGTGAGGCTGTTGTAGACTGAGGGGAGGTTTTAAATCCGTCCTTTCTCCCTGCATAAAAATGTTTACCTTACTGTCTTCAAACATGTGATGAATACCTTTTACTTTTGCATCTTGTTACTTTCTGATACCTTGTCAGTGTCCGTTCTGCTCTAGAAAGGATACTGAAGTGAATAGACTCTTACACTTCTTGATATCCACCTGATGATGTCACGAGGTTGGGCTTTTTTACGCTCTGAAGTTTGAGGAAACACGATGAGAGCGCGCGTTGTGTTGTGTTTGTGCAGAACGGCGACTGGCAGATGGACAGAGGAATCTCCCTGCCCTCCATGCTCCAGCACAAGGTTCTCTGTTTGTCTAAAAAACAAACCTACGAGCTATTATATATATTTATACTTCATCTTTCATGTTGAATGTGTTTGTTGTTTAGGTTTTCCCATACTCGACGCTGGTGGTGACGCACAAAGGGAGGAGCACGCTGCCCCCGGAGGTCGACCGCACTCAGCTGGAGGTAAGATCCCGGGAGAATCACACTCCAGATATTTCATTATCGCCAGAAAACGATCCAAAATAATACTAAAATAAGATACAAAGAGTAGGGATGTTTATGGAATATTCAAAGCCGGTGTATCAAACTTTTTTTCATTGTAAATGTGTAGTTTTCTCCCTGTCTGCAGCTTAGGCTACCCCAAATAAATTGTCTGTTTGCTGTAACCCGACCCAATATTTTTCAAGTGGGTCGGTCGGTAGGTAAAATCTTATTTTTTTTACTTTGAAGGCAAAAAAAAATATAAAAATGTTGCCATTTTTTGACTCGGAGTGACCGCCAGGGGTCAGGCTTCAACAGTCAATGACGGAATATTTTTTTTTTCAGTCGGCTAGTTTTATACTGGGTTGGTCGGGTTACGGCAAACAGACATATTATTTGGCTCAGCCTTATGCTAAAACGTTTGATCAATCGCAAAAGAAGAAAGTGTTTGAAAGAAGGCTGCAGTCGACTAAAGACACGATCTGTGCATTTATTAGTTGACTAAATGAGGCGTTTTGCGAGCTCACAAAAATGTATCTGTTTGATCTGATCCAAAGTGTAATCACAAGACGCCATCATGACACAGAGAAGTGGTGCTCAAGAGTGTCTTTAAACTCCTCTCTCCTTTCTGTCTGATAAAATAATTAGTTGACTAAACAAAGGTTGCTCAGCCAAGACCATTGACCAAACTGCGGCCCCTACAAACATATGGCACATGTCCTTTGTTGTTTACTTCTGTATCTACTTTGTGTTGCAACACTAGAATTTCCCCGTTGTGGGACAAATAAAGGCTTATCTTAAAATGATTACTAACATGCATTTGACAAATAAACAACGGTGTTTACATGGGTTTATATTTATTGGGATTATTGAATTTAATTGACGCAAATGATTCATGTGATACCTTGGTCCATAAAAGCTCTGGGGACCTCCTGCGCTGTAGCACAAGGACTATCACCGATGGAGCTTTTCACCAAACGCAACTCGGCAACTAAATTCCGAGTTGGAAAGGTGTTCCGGTGAAAATGTACAAGTCGCAAACTGCTAGCTAGTAACCAAAAAGTAAACGAGGACACATTTTTAATATAAATTACACAATAGTTATACTTCACAAATAATAATACCTGATAGCACCTTTATTTTGTTACATGAATGTTTAAACTGTCAGAAAATGTGTCACTTGTGAGTACGTTTTTTTCCTTCTTCTTCTTTGGTGTTTTATGGCAGTTGTTATCCATGGAGTGATACACTACCGCCACCTACTTTAGTTGTACATCTTCAAAGTACCGTATTTTCTGGACTATAAGTCACACCTTTAACATAGTTTTGTCGGGGTGCGACTTATATTTATATTAATATATGACTTATATGTGACTTATATGTGATATTATTTGTTATTTTCACACTTGCAACAACTGCATTTCATACTCCAGTGCGAATTATTTTATTTTTTTTCTTCTCTATTATGCATTTTTTGGCTGGTGCAACTTAGTCCGGAAGTCCGAAAACTACAATCAATATATATATATATATATATATATATATATATATATATATATATATATATATATATATATATATATATATATTTTTTTTTTTATTTATTTATTTATTTATATGTACTGTGCCACCAAACTAAGTCATAATTAGAAAAACACTACATGCCCTTTAATCACAATCTGTCCTGTGTGCTCCACAGCGCCACCTGTCTGAGGACGAGTTCTACAGCGTGTTCAGGATGACGCTGGAGGACTTCGACAAACTGTCGCTATGGAAACGCAACGAGCTCAAGAAGAGAGTCTGCCTCTTCTGAACCACATTGACCATGATCCTATGGTCCACGGGCCCCGGGCAGGACTACAGCACCCACGATCCTTTGCATCTGCCTCTTCCGAACTACGTTACCCACAACCGCCTGCTCCGCCCTGATCACAGACTAACGCTGCCTTCAGGTGCACCTCGGAAACCCAAAGCTCCCAGATATTTTCAGTCTTCAGGACCATGAAATCTATTCAAACACAAGCAGAGGGCTCAAGAACAGCATTTTCTCTAAAAAGGCAGCTAAGTTGGTTGATCAAAGTTGGTTTGCTTTACAGTGAAGGTGAGTCAAGTGAAGAGGCATTAGTGTTCATTTTGGCCAGACATTTTCAGTAGCTTTTTAGTGGTAGGAATGTTTTAAAGGTCGTCCTCTGGTTTTTAAAAGCAAGAGATTTCGACTTTCATCCAAAAGTCTTTTTCAATCTGAAGGTACTGACTGAGAGGCAGAAGTTGTACTGCTCTGAGCTAGACTCCGTTTCCAATAGTCTTTTCCACCATGGACCACTCCTGAAGGAGGGACCACACCAACGCCAAGAAATTGTTTCAGTCAAGATTTAGGCAGATGATTTTTTGTTTTGTTTAAGTCAACTACAAAATATGGATTTAAATTTAAACGTGATGAATTGTGTCATTGCTTCCTGGGACATGTACACGTGTGTTCTTGGACAATGAGGTTTGTGGCTGTGGGATTGAAAGGTTGGAACTTCGATCTCGTTTCCATTCGTTCCTTTTATTTATTTATTTATGTTAAGTTTTGATTATTAAAAAAAAAATAAAAAAATTAGTCATTAACTTTTTCTTCTTTTATTGCGTTTTTTTCAGCAAATATATTAAATTGACAAAAAATGAACACTGAGTTGTATGGACTTTAAAAACATAGAGGAGCGTTATGTCATGTGTGAATGAAAGTGGAATGACAGTTTAGCAGAATAACAGAGCTTTGGACCAATTCCTCTGAGATTTTTTGGTGATGTCAACATTTCCAAATTCCATAATCCGAGGAGTCCCTGAACGCAGCGTCACGCCCAACTTCCTCTGGTGGACACTTGACGGCGCTGCAGCTGAAACGGACTGCCATTCTCTCACTCAAAGCCCCTCCTCCTCCCACTGAAACCAAGAGAAGCGCTCCTATTGGCCCGCGCCCTGAAGATGTCACAGTGATGTTTTTGTTTGTCGACAGGACGAGACGCGAGAGAGGAAAGAGCGGGGAGACGATTCGGTCCAAATATTAGACGAAAATAAAACAATACATTTTCAGATTTGAATAGTTTGTACTGCTCTAGATGTCGGTTGGTGAGTTAATACCGACTAACGACTCCCACTAAAACGAATCCCGCTTTAGACCTGGTTTAGTCCTTTCCTCTTTCCCTTTGCCTCTCTTCAGCCAAAGCCACTGCCCACGGAAACCCAAGCAGCAAGCCGAAGTGTCTGGAGGTTTAGAAAAGAACGATGATTTTTGAAAATGCCGCACGTCAGTTTTGTTGAATTGTTAGATTTTGTTATAAATATTTACGTTTGGGGACAATTGTGCTATACAGCGTTTTAAATATATATATTCTTTTTTATAAGAGAGTTCAGAGGAAACACACAAAAAAAAAAAAGTACTACAAGTTCATCTTTATTGAGTAGTTTTGAGTAGTTTTTCTTTGTTCATTTAAGAAGTCTAACCAAGTGCAATTTTCTAACTCCACCGGAAGAGTTTATTTTGTTTGACTTGTTGTTTTAATAATATTAGAGGCATGAGAATTAAGACGTCGGCAGTAACATCCTGGTAACTCGCACAGTATTGTTTTTGACCGTTACGATTTTACAATTATTCTCATTTATCGGCACAACAATAAAATCCTTAGTTCACTTTAATTCACATTGTCTTATAGATTACCTTCCACTGCCTGTGACCAGCTTTAGGAACCATACAGTTAATGCGACATAAACAAACTTTGGTGTAGCTTGATTGATTTTGGCGTAAACGCTCAATACTCTAAAATAACCCGAAAATATGAAAGAGCTGCTACAGTCTAATAACAAATATAAACAACTTTGACTGTGCTAAATAAAGAAAAAAGTATGTCAAGAGTAGAAAAGCAGAGAAACAACAGAACACTGATGTTAAATGTCATGTTTGTGAGTCTGTGGGACGCGTTAGAGTGTCCTCTATCTCCCCCTACAGTTAGCAAACATGCAAGCTGTTCACAGTTCTGTCACTCAGTTTTGAATGTTAAGGGCCAAGTGAAATGAAAATGATGTATATTGTGACCTTAATAATCACAGTTATCATTGATTAACCAAACTTTGTTACCATTTAACTATTATCTGTTGTGAATATTTTTGTGATTTTATCAGTGGTCAGAGCTCGTCACAAGGATTAAACACACACAAAATGTCCCTTGAGCAGTTTAATGTGATCCATTTAATCGTTTTAGGGTTACATTGCTCTTGGATAGACTTGGATTTACCAAAACCATTCTCATTTTCACGCATGAGCCGACTCCAAAATGTCCCTTACATTTTCCTATTATTAGTGTTTTGTTGGTTACAAAAAAAATAAAAATAAGAACCTCCGGACACTTCTTTAAACTTTCTGCACAGCAATAGAAAAAGCATAAAAATCACCTTTAAAACGCTGCTTCCTGTGTGTGCGCTGCCAAAATAAAGCTGTGCAGCCAGCAAGCATCAGTCACTTTACTTTTACTTTGAAATGTTGGTGATATTTTTTTCTTTATCGAGATGTTTCTTTGCGTTGTTTGGCCGTTTTGAAGTGGAAAGAAGGAAGTAGTTTGCGCCATGACGACACGAAGATTGTTTGGCTTTTGTACATTTTGGAGTGTTTCTTTTTGAAGGTGCGTTTCCTGTCTGACGCTGTGTTATTGTGGAAAACAGGTGTTCAATAAAATGCATTTTTAAACACTTTCCTCTGCGTTTTTAATGCTATTTTGCTTCTAAATGTGTCAATGTCTCTGTATTGTACCTGTCGGGAGCAATGGACCCACATCTGAGCCGGGATCACTATCTGGACCCAGATCTGAGTTGGGATCACGGTCTGGAGCGAGCTGGACCTAGATCTGGTTAGGGATCACGGTCTGGAGCGAGTTGGAGTCAGATCTGAGTTTGGATCACGGTCTGGAGCGAGCTGGACCTAGATCTGGGTAGGGATCACGGTCTGGAGCGAGTTGGAGTCAGATCTGAGTTTGGATCACGGTCTGGAGCGACCTGGACCCAGATCTGAGTTGGGATCACGGTCTGGAGCGAGCTGAACCCAAATCTGAGCTGGGATCACGGTCTGGAGCGAGCTGGACCCAGATCTGAGCCGGGATCACGGTCTGGAGCGAGCTGGACCCAGATCTGAGTCGGGATCACGGTTTGGAGCGAGCTGGACCCAGATCTGAGTCGGGATCACGGTCTGGAGCGAGCTGGACCCAGATCTGAGTTGGGATCCTGGTCTGGAGCGAGCTGGACCCAGATCTGAGTTGGGATCCTGGTCTGGAGTGAGCCGGACCCAGATCTGAGCCGGGATCACGGTCTGGAGCGAGCCGGACCCAGATCTGAGCCGGGATCACGGTCTGGAGCGAGCTGGACCCAGATCTGAGTCAAGATCACGGTCTGGAGCGAGCTGGACCCAGATCTGAGTCAAGATCACGGTCTGGAGCGAGCTGGACCCAGATCTGAGTTGGGATCACGGTCTGGAGCGAGCTGGACCCAGATCTGAGTTGGGATCACGGTCTGGAGCGAGCTGGACCCAGATCTGAGTTGGGATCACGGTCTGGAGCGAGCTGGACCCAGATCTGAGTTGGGATCACGGTCTGGAGCGAGCTGAACCCAAATCTGAGCTGGGATCACGGTCTGGAGCGAGCTGGACCCAAATCTGAGCCGGGATCACGGTCTGGAGCGAGCTGGACCCTCAAATTGGATTCATCCTCATTTGAATGAGCGTAATAAAGACATTTTAGAATCCATGAGCCGAGACAGGTCAGATTTCTCAGGTAGAATTCAGATTTGTTGATCTGGTTTACGGTTCATATCTCTGTAATTACCATCTTATCCACATGAAACAAAAACTTGCACAAAGCTCATAGTCTTCTCATAAAGAAAATTATTTGTTCACATTCGCCTGCCATTTTTCAACTCCAAAGACGTAATTGTTGACTTAAAGACTTAAGATTAATATGTTTGTGGAGCCAATCTCAAACAAATAATTTGGATTTCTTTTTGGGATATTTCTTCTAAAAACTGTAACTCTTCTATACAGAGTTACACCATATTAGATTACAAAATCAACTTGAATCATAAATTCCTTCACAAACAACAACATCTTTGATCATATAAAACCCTGTTGTTTGGATCTTTACAAACATGATCTGAAATGCATGTGATTCTTGTAGTAGTTTGTCAGTTTAGTGGGCTTCTTTTACTCTTTATTTCAAGTCTCCTGGATGCGTTTTGGGGAAAAAAAGTGAACTTTGAACGGAATCCTAATATCAAAATCACTTATCTAATTTCAGTACTTCCCAACTGGTGCAGCCGTTGTGCGCTGTGTAACGTTTCTTACAAAAAAGTATCATCAAAGGTCAAATTTGTCTTTCAACTGTTTTAATAAAAGTACAAATGGAAAGTTTAAATTATAAATGAATTAATATAAAAAGTGCTCCTTATAAACTACATCACGCACAATGACAAAGACAGTGTGGTGGTCCTGAGGTGGGATATAAAACTGACAAATGATACAAAGAAATATTAATATCATACTTAATAACACATTAACTAGAAAATATACATATATATATATTGATTATGAGTACCTCTTTGTGTTGTGTTTGTGACATGTTTGTGCGTTTGTGAAGTTCAGGCAGCAGCTTTGGTCTCCCACGCCTGTCAAATAAAAACATATTAGTGTCACATGCTAAATAAACTGTGATGTGTTTGGCTGCACCACAAAGCTTTATTTGAAGCTTTTTTAGTATTTAACTGAACAAAAATCTAAACGCAACACTTTTGTTTTTGCTCCTATTTTTCTTGAGCCGAACTCAAAGATTTACAATTTTTCATACACACCATCGACCCATTTCTCTCAAATAGTGTTCACAAATTAGTCCAAATCTGTCTTATTGAGCGATTCATATTCATATTAACAATCTATCCCACCTCACAGCTGTGGCACAGAGATACTGATGAGGCATGAATATTGCACAGGTGTGCCTTAGGCTGCTCACAGCCTTTACAACTCTGAGTACATGTATAAAAGAGAGCATTGTTGTAACCTGGTTAAAGGTCGTAAGGTTGATTTCGCACACGTCCCCTCTAAAAGTACCTTCTTCTGGTGTGAGACTCGTCCACTCTCCAGGAACAGAACCGACGGGGCTCGTTTTAGGGAGAGTTTGGCTGAAGCCGTCCTCCTGAGAAGAGGGGTCAGGAAACTGGACTGTGGAGAAATATATTCAATGATTATGATAATAGGAGGTGAGGAGTGGGCAAAACGGACTGGAGCAGGTTGTCTCAGCTGGGATGGTGAGACAACTATGGGACCTCCGAACGTCCGCCCCAGTTCCTAACCCCTAATTCCCTCATTCACAGAGCGATTCAGACACTCAGCCAGCAGCGCCAAGATCCAAAAGTGCCATTGTATGGTCTCAAAATAAAAGTGTTGTGCTTGACACAGTAGGATTAGCTCACCCGACATGGTGCAGGACACTGGGTCGGACACATTCTAAAGTGGTTAGCAACTTTTACAAACTTTTAGACCAAGTGGCTGACCACTTCTGATCAGTCTAGAAGGTGGCCAAACATGATTTTGGACACTTTTTTAACTCTGAATAGTGACCGACCAAGTGGCCAACCACTTTAAAAAGTAGCCGAACCAGTGGCTGACTACTTGGTCTCATCCGGGTGCGTTCGGTCGTCTCACCCGGGTGCGTTCGGTTGTCTCACCCGCGCGTTCGGTCGTTCACCCGGGCGCGCTTGCTCGTCTCACCTGGGTGTGTTTGGTCGTCTCACCCGGGTGTGTTCGGTTGTCTCACCTGGGCGCGCTCGGTCGTCTCACCCGGGTGTGTTCGATTGTCTCACCGGGGTGCGCTCAGTTGTCTCACCCGGGTGTGTTCGGTTGTCTCACCCAGGTGTGTTCCGTTGTCTCACCCAGGTGTGTTCGGTTGTCTCACCTGGGCGCGCTCGGTGCAGATGGCCAGCGACTGTCTGAAGGAGGTGCGTTTGTTTTTCGTTGCCAGGTCGATCTCTGACTCCGCCCGCAGCTTCACTCCGTTTGGACTGTGGAGTTTTCCAGTGAGTTCCAGTCTCTGCACACAGCGCTGCTCTCCGCCCCTCCGCTCTGATGCACAAACCAAAACATAAAAACTACTAAATTAAACATATTTCAAATAGAACTGTCAATGGTCACATTTGTACGGCCATTTTCTACCTTCAAAGCAATCAAAGCGCTTTATGTCAAGGAACCACTCATTCACACAGCAGTATACCAGACACTGGGGGCCAGGCGGGTTAAGTGTCCTGCCCAAGAATACAACGGCAGTATTCACCTCCAACCTGTGGGTCAGTTGATCTGTCCACTCTACCAGGTGAGCTACTGTCGCCACATATTCATAATTCACATTAATAGAACTGTCATATAGACATTAAAAAATAATAATAAACATTATAGATCAATCCTTTTACAGAGGCTCTGGAGCTTAGCACAAGGCAAGCTGATATTTCTAATATAATAATCATGTTTTAAAACACATTATAGTTCAATGCACATCATATGTTTAGTTCAAAAATCCATTTGTGGGCTTCACAAATATGATGAGGACTAGAGGAAAATGACATAATTAAGTGTAGTGGGCAGGTAAAGCAAAGACATGTGAGGCCCATGTCAGGGCAGTTTTGTCATATGTACTGTGGTTGGTTCTGTGCGCCTTCTTGTGGGCATTTGTTACACTGAGGTTTGCCTAAGCTGCCTTAAATTCATTGGTGAAGCTGTGGCCCACAAATGGCCTTTTCATTCAGTGTATTGATCTATAATATGTTTTACAATGAATATAATAGAAATATATTAGACCTCCATTCAATTCTAAACCAGGACTAAACTGAACCAGCTCTAAACCAGGACTACACGGTACTGACGGTTGAGGCTGGTGTTGCTGTAGGTCCCAGAGTCTCGGCTCGAGTCTTTGTGGAGCTGAGGGAACAAACAACAAACATTCATATTTGTTTCTCAGACAACTTAATTTTAGTAGTATAGCAGTAGTAGTACTGACCTGGTGCTGTAGGACTGAGCTGTTGGAGTACAGCGGTTGTGTCTCATAAGAGTTTGGAGACGGGAACCTCCAAGTCTGGAGACCACTGAGGAACCAAAACCATGACTAAGTCAAGACTGAACCAGGACAAAACCAGGTCTAAACCAGGTCTAAACCAGATCTAAACTAGGTCTAGACCAGGTCTAAACCTGGTCTAAACCTGGTCTAAACCACAACTAGACCAGGAACCAGGACTATAATCAGAGCATATTAACTCACACGCCAAAGCCCGGACTAAACTGGGCTCAAACGCATCCCAAGACCAGGACTGAATCAGGTCTAAACAAGTCTAACCTGAGGGGGGCGCTGTCCTCAGGTGGGCTGGTCTCTGGTCTCTGATTGGCCGATTCCTTCAGGAGATTGATCCAGCGCTCCTTCTCCTCAGAGCTGTTCACCTGCACAAAAACACACAGTGATTGGTCCATTATCTGTGTGGTAACTGGCCTTATACCTCTTGTACCTTTACTTTGGCTTTTCATGTTTTAGAACTTAAAAAAACATTTGGTATACCTAAATGTTTGCCTTCTAGTATCATTGCCTAGTCATTCTTCAAGGTTTTTGGGAAATAGAAACATAAACTGCATTAAGTCCAAAGGATTACTCGGACGGTTTGTGTTTTTATGGCTGTAAAAAAAAAAACTCTATTTGGCCAAAAATGGGCAGTTAAGCAGTTATGTCATGAGGCTGGAGAAAATAGCCATTAAGCACTCAGTTGTAATGAACGTGATTTGAGACAGAAATACTTAGAACGAGTGTGGAGATGATTTATGGGCTTAAAAACATCACAGAAGACCTCTGATGTCACAAATCTGGGAAATGTGTTTTTCTGAGGCTCTGAAAAGATGAGCTCCTCAACATGATAATGAAACAAGTGTGAATGAAGCTAAACACAGACATGTTTTTAATGAGTGAACAAGGAGAGAAAGGGGACACTACATGATTTTTCACCTCCAGTACAGCCAGTGTGTCACTGAGCATGCTCAGTGTGATCCTGTAGGAGTGGGGCGTGTCCGGTCCAGACAAGACCTCACAGCCAATCAGAGACACCGTGTACTGGGGAGACCTGCCGTGGTCCTGGTTCTCCTGATCCTGGTCCAGGCCCTGGTCTCTGTGGGCAAACATGTTCAGGACTCTGCCCTCCACTTCACAGCGCAGACTCTGCCACTGACAGTTCATCAGGACGTTCAGGAAACCTACAGTACAAAGGGAAGGGCATCTGACACATCTGACACACAGGGATACAAATGGAAGCAGTGAATATTCATTGACTTGGTTTCATCGTTGAAAAATGGCTGCACAACATTCCTGAATTTTTTTGAACGTTAATATAGGGAGATGATGGTTAAAAAAATTAAAACATGACATGATGGTTAACATGATTAAAAGCTCATAAAAGGTTGATTTAGCACAATATGTCCCCTTTATAATGAGCTCAAAAAGAGACAGAAATATCTAGTGTAACCTCCCAAACAAGACGATAATGTGATATTTCTGCACTTTTGTGCTTAACTTTATATTCCATTTACATTTAGTGCTATACGTTAACCTGAACCTGGACATTTACAGACACATATTAGTACATAAGCACATTCTGCTGCTTTGTTATATTAAAAATATTATTATTTTAAAAAAGATAAAACAAATAAATAAAAATAAATAAATTGGGATTCATTTTGGCCAATGTTTGCCTATGTCTGCCCTAGATGGGAGGGCATCTGACATAGGAGTATTTTTAGACTGCAACTGTGGCTCTCACCTCTGTCCTGGAGGAGGCGCTGCAGAGCTGAAGACCTCTCATCATCTGAGTCTGTCTGCACTGCACTGGACTGAAGACAAGACACAGGACTTAACTAGGTCTAAACCGGGACTAAACCAGGTCTAAAGCAAGGCTAAAGCAGGACTAAACCAGGACTAAACTGGGACTAAACCAGGTCTAAACCAGGTCTAAACAGGTCTAAACCTGGACTAAACCGGGAATAAACCAGGACTAAACCAGGTTTAAGGTCGCGTTCATACAAAAACTAAACCCAGAACAGGACAAAATCATACTTATATCTGAGCTAAAATGGTCTCAACCCAGGACAAAAAAAGGATAAGTGTGAACGCACCATAAACCAGGTCCAAACCAGTTCTAAATCAGGTCTAAAGCAGGTCTAAACCAGGTCTAAATAATTTCTAAAGCAGGTCTAAACCAGGTCTAAATCAGGTCTAAAGTAGGTCTAAACCAGGACTAAAGCAGGTCTAAATCAGGTCTAAAGCAGGTCTTACCCTGCAGGACAGTGGTTCAGTTCTGATCACAGATGAACTTTGCGTCTCAATGTCTCCAGAACTCAGCTCCTCAATCACCTGCAACACACCAACTCAAGTTTAGGTGTATCATGTGTTAAATATCTATAAGATATACTTTAATATAAAATAAATGAGTATTGTATATTTGTGTTAAATGTCCTAATATATTTTTTTTTAATCTGACTTTAAAATGGAGATGGTGAAGGAGACCAGAGTAGGGATGTGCGACACCAGCTTTTTCAAATTGTATTTGATTCCAATTTATTCCAAGACTGGAATTGACAATATCACATAAATGGAGGTTATCAATTAACTACCGTATACACACATGATAACTTATTCACCTTTTTATGTATAATTAACAAACAAACTGGAGAAAGATGGAGTGTTACTATGTGTTTCTTGTGTCAAAAATAATCATTGAGTTTGTAAATTTGATGGCACAGCGTCATGACTAAAGGCCATATATAGGCCAAATATTTAGACGTATTAGAACAGTATCGATACCATACATTACAATAGCTGGTCTCAAAATTGTCAAAAACTGAGAATCAATTTGTACATTCCATGTCCACTGTTTTGATCAGGTCCATCAGTGCATCCAACGTTTGTTAAAAAGTGTGTTTGTTAAAAATCTGTATACAATACTGAACTTTTTTTTAAAATTGAGTTTATATAAAGATAAAAATACTCAGAAGTAGTAGTGGTAGTAGTAATAGTTGTAATAGATGTACAATAAATGTTGCAACCTTCCTCCACTCTTCAGCGTGCTGGTAGCTGCTGAAGCCTAGGACCAGGCTCTCGGACCCGTGCAGAACCAGTCTGAGTGTGTGGGGGACTTTCCTCTGGGGCTTGGACTTGTACAGCAAGAAACATCCACGGAGGTCCAGCTCCATCTGAGGCTCAGGGTCCCGCGAGCACTTATAACACTGTAACAGATCGTCATATGCACTTATAACGCTGTAACAGATCGTCATATGCACTTATAACACTGTAACAGATCCTAATCCACACTTAAAAAACTGTAACAGATCCTAATCCACAGGAGGAAGAGCAGGAGGAAGTTTGGAAAAGCTGGAGGAAGTGTGTGTGGAAGAGCAGGAGGAAGTGTGTGTGGCAGAGCAGGAGAAAATGTGGTAGAGCAGGGGGAAGTGTGTGTGGAAGAGCAGAAGGAAGTGTGTGTGGAAGAGCAGGAGGAAGTGTGGAAGAACTGGAGGAAGTGTGTGTGAAAGAGCAGGAGGAAGTATGTGTGGAAGAGCAGGAGGAAGTGAGGAAGAACTGGAGGAAGTGTGTGGAAGAGCAGGAAGAAGTGTGGAAGAGCAGTAGGAAGTGTGTGTGGAATGGAAGAGCAGGAGGAAGCGTGGAAGAACTGGAGGATATGTATGTGGAAGAACAGGAGAAAGTGTGGAAGAGCTGGAGGAAGTGTGCGTGTCGTACCATGAGCGAATGGTTCCTAACAATGAACAGCTGCTTGGTCCACTGTCCGAGCCACTTCCTCCTCCAAAGGTAACCGCAGAGACGAGACTCGGGGGTGGGCCTTAGACAAGGCTGCGAGGCGCTCCATTGGACAAACCGCCTGTCTGTCATCAGCCGCACCCCACCCTCGAACACATCGTCATCGTCTTCATCCCCGTACGATTCATAATGACTGCTGTCTGACTCTGCCTTCTCTGCACACACAGGACACAGGTGTAGCAGTAGCAGTAGTAGTAGCAATAGTAGCAGTAGAAGCATTAGTAGTAGTAGTAGTGGTAGTAGTAGTAGTAGTAGTAGTAGAAGTAGTAGTAGTAGTAGTAGCAGCAGTAGTAGCAGTAGTAGAAGTAGTAGTAGCACTAGTAGTAGTAGTAGCAGTAGTAGCAGCAGTAGAAGTAGTAGTAGCACTAGTAGTAGTAGTAGCAGGCAGTAGTAGCAGCAGTAGCAGCAGTAGTAGCACTAGTAGTAGTAGTAGCAGTAGTAGCAGCAGTAGCAGCAGTAGTAGCAGTAGTAGCACTAGTAGTAGCAGTAGCAGTAGTAGCAGCAGTAGCAGCAGTAGTAGCACTAGTAGTAGTAGTAGCAGCAGTAGCAGCAGTAGTAGCACTAGTAGTAGTAGTAGCAGTAGTAGCAGTAGTAGCAGCAGCAGTAGCAGCAGTAGTAGTAGTAGCAGTAGTAGCAGCAGTAGCAGCAGTAGTAGCACCAGTAGTAGTAGTAGCAGTAGTACCAGTGGAGTTGCAGGTGGACTGGGAGACGTAGGGAGCAGCCTCTTCGTACGTGTCCTCTTCATCAGGAGGAAGAGTCAGCACTGAATGAACACTCTGAAATATGAATATTGTTAGAAATCTCAAAAGCACAAATGTGATCATGTCTGTCATTCTCCCTGTGCTGTTTTTATCCAAGCACCCCATGACATTTAATCAGATGAACCAGGTCTGAACCCGGACTTCCTGCGGCAGCTGATGAAAGCCAAGCTGCCAGCGGAGATGATGATGCAGTTCTACACGGCCATCATAGAGTCCATCCTCACCTTCTCCATCACCGTGTGGTACGCTGGAGCCACAGCCAGGGACAAACAGAGACTACAGCACATTGTATGCTCTGCTGAGAAGGTGATCGGCTGCAGACCCAGGGCTCTGGGACGAGCAGGTCGGATCAGACCCTTCTCACCCTCGACATGGACTATTTGAGCCACTCCCCTCAGGCAGGAGGCTACGATCCATCCGGACATGAACCTCTCGCCACAAGAACAGTTTCTTTCCCTTTGCCGTTGGACTCATGAACACTTCTTAAACACTGTCACTTTAACCATAATTTAATCACTCACTGCACTATTCACTTTCTGCACTACATCTGTAAATGTAAATGCACTACAACTGTTTGTGTACATCAGTGGTCCCCAAACTACGGCCCGCGGGCCACATCCGGCCTGTTGGGCCTTTCAATCCGGCCAGCCAAGCTTGTCCAAGTTATATTAAAAATTAAGTAGGCTTTATTAGACAGTAGATGGAATGAGAAAGAAAGGAAGGGGAATGATGAGAGAGAAAGGAGGACATGCAGCAAATGTCGGAGTCGGGATTCAAACTCACAATACTGTGGCTGGCCGTTCATTTTACCTTTCGCCTGTAATGCCCACATTTCCCCAAGAGATGGCACTGTTCCCTCTAAGCTGCGCGCCTGCGCAGCTGCGCACTGCTCGCACATAGTGCACTGCTCGCACTTAGTACACTGCTCGCACATAGTGCACTGCTCCCACATAGTGCTCTGCTCGCACTTAGTGCACTGCTCGCACATAGTGCACTGCTCCCACATAGTGAGTGCACTGCTCGCACTTAGTGCACTGCTCGCACATAGTGCACTGCTCCCACATAGTGCTCTGCTCGCACTTAGTGCACTGGTCCCACATAGTGCACTGCTCCCACATAGTGCTCTGCTCGCACTTAGTGCACTGCTCGCACTTAGTGTGCGCACAAGAAAATCTATGGGGCGCAGAAAATAAAATTCACCACAAACGGCCACCGGGGCCAATCAAGCAGGAAGCGTAAGTGTTTGACACACTAAAGAAGACTCTTGTGGACAGTAGAAGACAGTAGAGAATTTATCATTATTTAATGCATTTGGAAAACAATTAGTACATTGAGCCTTGCATTTGTTGCTTGGTTACAGGTCAAATCTTGCGTGTAATTTATAGTAATTCATTAGTTCACACAAACACACCATATTTTCCTGGCCTGGCCAAATTTTAGAACCCAATGTGGCCCTCGAGTCAAAAACTTTGGGGACCACTGGTGTACATAGTAAGCCTATTTTTATTTTTATCCTATTTAAATTGTTTCTTTTCGAATTATATTGGTTGGTTTATCATTGTTCAATTCAATTCAATTCATTTTTGTTACGCCCAAAATCAGCGGTTGTCTCGGAGGGCGTTCATTGTTTTATGTTGCACCGAATCACCAAGACAGGTTCCTATGTTTGTGAATTCTGTTCATTAACAATGGAAATAAACCTCTTCTGATTCTGATTCTTGACCAAACCCGGTCCAAACCAAGACTTTCGTCTTCTTTCAGATTTGAGGACACAGATGTTGCGATGACACAGATCACGTAGCACCAGGAGCTAATCTCCCTCATCTCTGACCACATCCTGTCTGCTCCAAGCGACAGCCAATCATTGATCAGCACTTCTAAACACTCACTTCCTGACCCAAGTCCAAACCCCACTGAGACCAAAGACAAGGCCTAAAAATGGACAATTACAGAACTGAACTAGGACTGGATGAACACAGGACTAAACCATACAAAACCAGATCACGCCTGAGGAAAACAGAATGTCTTACTCCGTGTTTCAGCTGCAGGTTTGGGTCCGTGTTGGAGTCCAGCGACCAATTCACATCTGAAAACAAAAGTCCCATTAAAGTACACATTGAGGACTGAAAATAAAAAGTGACATTCTGTTTTGGAGAGCCGGAAAACAATTCAGACTTGAGACTAACAATTCTTAAAAACATTTTATGTCAAGTATTTATACCTATTACGAAAATGTACCTATTAAAGTCTCGTGACCCTGATTTAGTTGTGTTTTATTCCTGGTCAAATTCGCATTTAGTCCAGGCTTATGCAGCATTTGTATTCCCCAGAGCTCTGATTGGCCCAAAGGGAGGAGTTATAACTAAAACCTGCCCTGCCCTTGCCCTGGTTACCTCTACCTCAGAGCGGTCAAAATGCATTCAATTTCCGCCAAGGTCTTATGAGACTATTATAGACTGAAGGGAGGTTGTAGTATCTTCGGCCACTGTTCACTGTTTAATGAAGGTTTTTTTCTTTTTTTAAATGTTTACCTCACTGTCTTTATACGTTGGATTTGTGGTTTTTAGATGAAGATGCACTGCCGATTGTGAACACAAATTGTAGTGTCTTCTG
This sequence comes from Eucyclogobius newberryi, assembly GCF_026437365.1. Classification (NCBI taxonomy): domain Eukaryota; kingdom Metazoa; phylum Chordata; class Actinopteri; order Gobiiformes; family Gobiidae; genus Eucyclogobius; species Eucyclogobius newberryi. The sequence goes on along the minus strand of NW_027316278.1, from coordinate 35,209,721 downwards.
TGTCGTGCAGTGGTTGTTTTGTCTCACCAATGTGGTCTCACCATTGAAACCTTTATACCATCTGCAGATTGTACATTTTGTAAATATTGGATTAATTGTATGTTGGTAAACCTTCACTGTAAATATATAAGGCACAGCCACACTTTGATTCACTAGTTTGTATTATTGCTTACACGCACCTCCCTGAGTCAAACCTACCTTCTGATCTAGCCCAGTGGCATATTGACACACATGCTACATGTGGGTTGTGCTTTATGTGTGTGTTTTATGGTGCTGAATCAAAAGTAAATATTTAATTCAACTCCGACTTCTGGATGGTAGAGATGTGATTTGTTAACTTGAAAATAACTTTCACATTCTTGGATTAATACATTTTTATTATGTACTGAATCACCTGTGAATTCTGTTTATCGACAAATGGCAATAAACCCTATTCTGATTTATTGATGCTATTCGGGGCCTTTTGTAAACCCAAGTATTTCCATTTTAATATAGTAACTTCTAATTCTGATTCAAGTCTGTCAGTATGACAGTCAGTGTGACAGGGGGGAGGGCTTATCCCAATGAGATGCAAATGACTTGTGACTCTGGGCTCACTCAGGTGAGAATCTTTAAAGGCAGTTTTCTCAGTAAGAGGAATTCAGAGTTGTATACATTCAAATGACCACAACTTACTCAAATATTATCAGATGTGCATGAGTGAGACATCATTGGAAAGCTTTGAATTCACACTTTCAGAATCTGTGAATAACTCTCAATGTCTCCGGGTAGACTTGTACCTGCTTTATCCACGGTCAGACACATATACTATAACCTCTCAGGGATGAATGAAGGATCTTGTTTCCGTCATTGTCAAGTCATTGATAAGTAGTGTATGACCTGGTTTAGTCCCAGTACAGTCCTGGTTTAGTCCCAATACAGTCCTGGTTTAGTCCTGGTTTAGAAGTCCTTGAAGATAATGTTCAAAAAGGAGACAAAATTATTTTTCTCAACATAATGGTTTTGTCCTGGTTTAGTCCTGGTTTAGTCCTCACCTGGTACTGGGAGGTCTGTGGTGGCTTCAGAGGGAGACGACGAGGGGCAGCTCATCACCATGTACTCTGCATCCTCCACTGGAAACACACAACAACACAGAATAGTTTGGAAGTGGTAGTAGTAGTCGTCACCTGCAGTAGCCGTAGTAGTGGTAGGACTCACCTGCAGTAGTAAAAGTAGTGGCAGTACTCACCTGCAGCAGTCGCAGTAATGGCAGTACTCACCAGCAGAAGTCGTAGTAGTGGCAGTACTCACCTGCAGTGGTCGTAGTAGTGGCAGTACTCACCTGCAGTAGTCGTAGTAGTGGCAGTACTCACCTGCAGCAGTCGCAGAAGTGGCAGTACTCACCAGCAGTAGTCGTAGTAGTTGCAGTACTCACCTGCAGCAGTCGTAGTAGTAGCAGTACTATGCAGAGTGGTCAGTAGCTCAGACAGAGACTTCTTTTGAGCCTGTGCGATGAAACTCAGGTTTTCAGAATCCAACAGAGAAAGAAACGACTGTAGATCCCAAAGCAGATGAGCCAGGACTGAGGCCAGAGGAGGAAAATGTTCATATATTCAGTAAAAGTCCATTTTTCTTTGAGGAAAAAATAAGAGATTTTGATATTTTTCCTCAAATTATCTTTTAATTGTCTTTTAGATTGACTGCAAACAGATCCACAAACTTGTAAGAGAGAAGTGTAGTCCTGTCTGTGTAGTAGGACTTCACACTGAAGCGTATGTGTGTTCTGTAGCAGGTTGGCTACACGGAATACCGGCTGGAGATTTAAGACGTATACTTTAGAATGCAAAGAATGACCCAATATACCGACCAATCTAGCTTTTAAAATAGTGTTTAATAATGTATTTGTGCTGGAACTGTTTTTTCTGTAGTTCTGTTTCAAGATTAAAACTTAAAGGTACACTGTCACTTTTCTGGTTGAGAGTCCACACCTGCCTGTCTCCATAGAAACTGTTTTGCTTTGCCAAGAATCAAGTGAAGACTGCAGGCCAAGTTACAGGTGAGATCTGTGGAGAGGCGAGCCCACTCACAATGACGATACAGCTTTTTTTTTCTAGAACAATAAAAACACCTGTAATAAGTTTAATTTTCCCCTGAAATGTAACGTGCGATGTAATTCAAATGTATCATAATCATTATTATAATGACTGTGGAACATTCCAGGTAAATCAATAACATCACCACAGAAAAAGCACAGAAAAGTTACATAGTGCACCTTTAAAACCTTTAAAAGAGCGAGTGTTAAACATTAGACCTGAAGGACACAGCTCTCACTCATTAACAGTGAGCACACAGATCAAACTGAACTCAAATATTTTACTGTAGCAACAAGGAAACACAAGCCAAAACTGTACAAACGTACAACCCTCTGCCTGCAGGGTCTCAGGTTCCATTCACAGACAACTCCACCACCAGATCCTCCAGCTTATCCTATTCTGAGCAGGATCCTGGTCGGAGCAGGTCCCTCAGACCCTGGCTCAGACCCTGGCTCGGACACCCTGGCTCGGAGACCCCAGCTCGGACCCGGCTCGGACCCTGGCACAGACACCCTGGCACAGGGACCCTGGCTCGGACACCCTGGCTCGGACACCCTGGCTCGGACACCCTGGCTCGGACCCTGGCTCGGACCCTGGCTCAGACCCTGGCTCAGATCTGGTCCAGGTCTTGGTCTTGGTAAAACCTTGTGAAAATCTCTCTGTTTTGTTCATTGACAGTGAAATGATTTGATGATTCATGAATAATATTTACATTCACTCAAACACAGCCTCCATTATCCACACAAACTGAATCCAGATCTGCTCTATCTCCCAGGCCTGGTCTAGTCCTGTCTAGACTTGGTTTAATCCTGGTCTGGACCTGGTTTAGTCCTGTTTTAGTCCTGTTTTAGTCCTGGTTTAGGTATAATCATGGTTTAGTCCTGGTTTCGTCTTGTTTCTTTTTCTTTGTTCATTCTCTCATTCACAGACTCAGTGACAGTAAACAGAGGGAGAGTAGGAGTCTGAGGGGTCAGTCCTGGTTCAGATCCTGGTTCAACTCGGACTAAACACGGCCCCCGTACTCCCAGGACTCGGGACTCAGACACATTCAGACTTTTGTGAGCGAAACGTGAGGAAACAGAAAGCTTTGTGTCTGAGGGATGTAAACAGGAATGAATTTAACATCACAAGAAACAAGACACAAAACACAAGGCAACACTGCTCTGTCTGTGAGAGAACTCATTATGAACTCAGAACAGCAACATCCTGCTTTCGGCCGGCTTTACACTGGGTTTACACTGGGTTTACATTAGGTTTACATTGGGTTTACACTGGGTTTACATTGGGTTTACATTGGGTTTACACTGGGTTTACATTGGGTTTGAACCTTGTTATTGAAATGGTTTATTTAATTCTGGTTCAGTCTTAGTTTACCCCTGGTTTAAGTTTAGACCCGTTTAGTCATGGTTTGAAGTTTAGAGCTGTTTTAGTTCAGATTCAGACGTGGTTTAGTCCCGGCTTAGTCCTGGTTTAGTTCTGGTTTAGTCCTGGTTTAGTCCTGGTGTAGTCTTGGTTCAGCCCTGGTTTAGTCCTGGTTTAGTTTTGGTTGAGTCCTGGTTTAGACTTGGTTTAGTCCTGATTTAGACCTGGTTTGGTCTTGATTTAGTCCTGGTTTAGTCTTTGTTTATTCCTGATTTAGACCTGGTTTAGACCTGGTTTAGTCTTGGTTTATTCCTGATTTAGACCTGGTTTAGTCTTGGTTTAGTCCTGGTTTAGTCCTGGTTAAGACATGGTTTCTTAAGACTTGACAGCCATAGTTCAGCGGAGGTTTCAGTTCCAGTATTTACTTCATTTTTCCTTTAGAGTAAAGTTGATTACTTTAGGTTAGTCCTTGTGTAGCACATCTGCAGCAATGGTTTTGTCCTAGTTTAGACCTGGTTTAGATCTGGCGGTACTCGGAAGGCTAAATATGTTCTTAGGTGGTTCTGTGTGTGGCTGGAAAAAGCTCCCTCCTGATGTCTGCTAAACTGCTTTTCCTGTGATGTTTGAGTTCCTCATTAAAAACACACTGAAGATCCCAGAGCAGACGAGCCAGGACTGAGGAGAAAGGAGAAAAATTATCTCTCCTCTCATCATCTCTTTTGTTGTCAGAGAGGCAGTGGGCCTCGAAAGATAGCCATGTCTGTATCAGTCTGCCCTGGGGCAGAGGAGGACACCCCGGGGCAGAGGATGGACCACAGGATGCGACTTTTATCTGAAGAATGCTAAATATCGGAAGCTCATCTTCTCTCATCCTCTCCCAATGGACCTGCTGTTTATTACAGACCAGAACAGAACCTGGACTGAACCTGGACTGAACCAGGACTTAACCAGGACTGAACCTGGACTGAACCAGGACTGAACCAGGGACTGAACCAGGTCTGAACCTGGTCTGGACCAGGACTGAACCAGGGACTGAACCAGGGACTGAACCAGGACTGAACCAGGGCTGCATTGAAACTTAAATCTCCATAACTTGATTACACAATTTTAGTAATAGGTTACACCAATAACATTCAGGTAATCCTAAAAATAAACAACAAAAACATAAAAGATAAAGTATGAAACAAAAAAGTTCAACTAATTTAATATTGTCAACATAAAGCTTTGGTCACTTGTAGATTTACTCACAGTGAGAAGAGAAACTGAAGCTTTTATTCAAGTAACAGACTGTTACACTGTACAATATATGACTCAAGTAACGGACAGTTCTTACAAATATTTTTAGGTTAAAAGTACTGTGTGATCAAACGTACCTTTCTGTTTCTCCATGTTTTCAGATTTCATCACGCTGAAGACAAACACATTTTACAGAGGAGCGGGAAAACCTCCTGTGCTCTGGTCCTGGTCTGGTCCTGGTCTGGTTCTGGTCTGGTCCTGCTCTGGTCCTGATCCAGTCCTGCTCTGGTCCTGCTCTGGTCCTGATCCAGTCCTGCTCTGGTCCTGCTCTGGTCCTGGTCTGGTCCTGGTCTAGTCCTGCTCTGGTCCTGCTCTGGTCCTGCTCTGGTCCTGCTCTGGAGAGAGGAGGGAGGCGGAGTTTCAGGACAGAAAATTACAGGACACACAACCACATCAATCTGAGACTTAAACCAGAACCAAAACAGGACCAAAACAGAACCGAACCAGTACTGAACCAAGGCCAAACCAGCATGAGTATTTATACAAAGCAAGTAAAACTAATTATGAATTACGGGCGGGAAACCTGGACTTAATTCTTACTGACCTCAGCTCCATGAGCCTGCTTTACTTTAGACCTGGTTCAATCTTTGGCCCTTAATAAATAAAATCATTGCAAAAATCTGAATGGAACAAAAGTTTCACTGGAAAAACTTAGGGACTCCCAGACTTCCTTTTCCCAAGACACTTCACCCAACTCCTCCGGGGGATCCCGAGGCGTTCCCAGGCCAGCCGAAGAGACATAGCCCCTCCAGCGTGTCCTGGGTTTTCCACGGGGCCTCTTCCCGGTGGGACATGCCCGAAACACCTCCCTAGGAGGCATCCGGTACAGATGCCCAAGCCACCTCAGCTGGCGCCTCTCGACGTGGAGGAGCAGGGGCTCTACTCTGAGCTCCCCCCGTGTGACTGAGCTCCTCACCCTATCTCTAAGGGAGCGCCCAGCCACACGGCGGAGGAAACTCTTGTATCCGCTATCTTGTCCTTTCGGTCATTACCCAACGCTCTTGACCATAGGTTAGGGTAGGAACGTAGATTGACCGGTAAATCGAGAGCTTTGCCACTGAAAATATATTATGGTCTGTATACTTCAGTTCACATCCATTCAGAAATGTTCTGATGACAATTTTGATGTTCTGATGAGTATTTTAAAGGGTCTATAAATTTCATAATTAATCCAAACAGACATAAAATATAGGTTGGCTGTTTTGAACTAGCATTATTAGGGTTAGCAGCAAGCATCTCAAATTGGTTTGTCAGCTGGTCCTTATTTGGACAGAAAAATCCTTGCTCCTTACTGAACAAACAACACAATTTGGAATTTCTATGAAGAATCCTTCAATTGAGTCCAAAAGCTTTTTGTCGAATCACCGTCAATAACCTTTATTATGAGTTTATAGCATTTAAATTTGTACTACAGTTCTCAAATATCTGATCCTATTATGATGATGCACTGGCTCCCTTCAAATGTGGTTGCCCTTCAAGGAGCCTAATGTGATATCAAACTGTGACTGTATCAGGGGGTTTATCAGAACATGGGGAGCAGGGATCACACTAGGAGACCTCTGCTGGTGGACATGCGATCACTGATTGGTCAAATATGGCCAAGGAGCATTGTGTTGTTTTTCCGATGTTAAATGGTATAAAAATAGTAACAGTTGTAATGTACTTCACATTTCATCCACTTTTAAAATTACATTTTTGTTTTCTATAATAATACATCAAAATGCTAAAAATTCCATGTTACAATGTCTCAGGAAATATTCTAAAACAAGCTAATAACTGTTGTTCTCCGGGCAGACATTTACCTGTTCCTAGTTTTATTTGAAAACCTAACCATAAAGTATAATTTATAACCGAAACATATTGTTTGTAGTCATTTTACCATTTCGTTTGGTGAGTTTGTGTCCTTTATCCAACCCCAAGTCTCGTCCCAGACCATCGGATTCTCGCGATGCTTGGCTCAATACCGGTGAGGAAGCAGCTTCCTGTCTGATGACCAAGGCTAACAGCTAACTGCTAACACACAGCACTTTTACGCATTTAGACCTCTTTTTAACCATTCACGGAGGCGGATACGCACAGACACAAGGTAACCCCGTCTAATCCTGCCATTCACGTTCTCGTTTTTATCATAATTCGTTCTTATATCTGAAGAAAAACATCCAAAGTTGGCACTCCTCGTTAGCATCCTGGTTAGGCGTTGACAGTCCGCAGCAGCAAGTAGCGCCCAAGCTAACGTGCAAAAAACGTAAATATAAAGATTTAATCTAGTTCAAACCCATAGATTTGAGCTTTTTTATAGTTGTATTCGTGTTATCTGTAATTTCAGGTCGCTGTCATTGTGATTTATGCCCCAGTTTTGCGCAGAAGCTCGTGTTTGTTTAGCTTTTTCTTTTGTCAGTGTCCCGTTTTTACCACTGAATATTCTTATTATTTACTCGGAGATGGTCGCTTTTCGGGTTCTGGTGTGTGAAAGAGCCGAAACCAGCGGCTCTTTCCCAGATGTTATCCTGTTTGTGAGTTGGTATTTTAAGTTGTGTTAATGTGTTGTGTTTGCAGTGGGAAAGATGACAGCCGCTCCCTACAACTACTCTTACATCTTCAAATACATCATCATCGGTGAGTAACGAGCTGGAGCTGGCATTTTAGGGACTTGTAATAGTTTTTAATGTGGGACGGTTGTGGTAAAGTGTGGACACAGCCAATGCTATGCCCTCAATAGTGCTGCAATGACTAATCGACTAACCGTGATAGACTAAGTTTGACTATACAGACTCTAAAACACAAATACAGTGACATTATTAAACCATAATGACAAAAAAGAATAAACAAATTATGATTCCTTCATCTGTAAATCACAAAAAATAAAATTTCTATCAAGAAGCCTTCAGTAAAGTTCAGTCACAATAGTTCAACCGTGATTTGTTTTATTATGTATTTAAAAAAGCTCTATGTACAATAGAAATAATTATTTGACAAGTTGACTACTAAAACAATCAAGAGAGACGCAAACAAACGCTAACTGCTTGCTAGGAAACAAAGCATTGCTATGTCAACAAACGCTAGCTTTTATTTGGTGGAAAACCGAGCTGATACAGTCCAGAACCAGCACCGGCAGCAAAACACAACCAGCCCCTTGGTGGAAAAGGGAACCAGGGAACATGAGCGACACATGAGTGTACCGGGACTCGACCGGAAGTGTACTGGGACTCGACCGGAAGTTGTACCGGGACTCGACCGGAAGTTGTACCGGGACTCGACCGGAAGTTGTACCGGGACTCGACCGGAAGTTGTACCGGGACTCGACCGGAAGTTGTACCGGGACTCGACCGGAAGTGTACCGGGACTCGACCGGAAGTGTACCGGGACTCGACCGGAAGTGTACCGGGACTTTACTGGGCCGGGACTGGGCCGGGACTGGGCCGGCACTGGGCCGGGACTGGGCCGGGACTAGACTGGGACTAGACTGGGACTAGACTGGGACTAGACTGGGACTAGACTGGGACTAGACTGGGACTAGACTGGGACTGTACCGGGACTGTACCGGGACTGTACCAGTTCTAAACCTAAGCTGTAGAGACTGAGACTGTTGGTTGTAAAACTGAGCTCCATTTAAGAAAAAGTACAAGAACCAGAACGCAGCAATATGTTTATCCTAGAAACTAAAACTAAAAAGCTTTGTGTTTTTGTCTTAAGTTTGAGCTGCTGTTTCTATTCCTTCTGTCTTTACAGGGGACATGGGAGTGGGCAAGTCCTGCCTCCTGCACCAGTTCACAGAGAAGAAATGTACGTATGAGGACGGGAGGGCATCTGACACACACTGGGACGAACGAGGAACGGGAGGGCATCTGACACACAAGGACAAATGAGGACGGGAGGGCATCTGACACACACTGGGACGAACGAGGACGGGAGGGCATCTGACACACAGGGGGATGAACGAGAACGGGTTGGCAGCTGACACACACTGGGACGAACGAGGACCGGAGGGCATCTGACACACAGGGGGACAAACGAGGACGGGAGGGCATCTGACACACAGGGGGACGAACAAGGTCGGGAGGGCATATGACACACACTGGTACAAACGAGGACGAGAGGGCATCTGACACAAGGGGACGAACGAGGACATGACGTACGAACGAGGACGGGAGGGCATCTGACACACAGGGGGACGAACGAGGACAGGAGGGACGAACGAGGACGGGAGGTCATCTGACACACAGGGGGACGAACGAGGACGGGAGGGACGAACGAGGACGGGAGGGCATCTGACACACATGGGGACGAACGAGGACGGGAGGGACGAACGAGGACGGGAGGGACGAGCGAGTACGGGAGGGACGAACGAGGACGGGAGAGACGAACGAGGACGGGAGAGACGAACGAGGACGGGAGAGACGAACGAGGACGGGAGAGACGAACGAGGACGGGAGGGACGAACGAGGACGGGAGGGACGAACGAGGACGGAAGGGCATCTGACACTGGAACGAACGAGGACGGGAGGGACGAGGACGGGAGGACATCTGACACACAGGGGGACGAACGAGGACGGAAGGGACAAACGAGGACGGGAGGGCATCTAACACACAGGGGGACGAACGAGGACGGGAGGGCATCTGACACACACACAGGGGGACAAACGAGGACGGGAGGGCATCTGACACACACACGGGGACGAACGAGGACGGGAGGGCATCTGACACACTGTTGGTGTTGCAGTCATGGCGGACTGCCCTCACACCATTGGCGTGGAGTTCGGCACCAGGATCATGGAGGTGAACGGGCAGAAGGTGAAGCTGCAGATCTGGGACACGGCGGGACAAGAGCGATTCAGAGCCGTGACCAGGTCCTACTACAGAGGAGCAGCAGGAGCCCTCATGGTCTACGACATCACCAGGTGAGTGCGAGAGCGGGAGCGGGACAAAGCAAATCAAATTTGACATGAAAATATTCTATACCAAAGCAATATCTTCTGAACTCTTCTTATTCCTTGTTTCTGTTGCGTCACATTAGCACATTCCTAATTTGTGACTTGTTCTCTCTGACACTGACCTGAGACCAGCAGCTGTGGGCTCCCTCATCAGTCACACAGTGTCTATTTGAATGTGTCCGGGGGGGCTCAAATGTCTTCAGTGTTCAGGGCGTAACCTCACACTGGAGCTCATCTCTCCTCACTGCCCCCTTGTGTTTGTGCAGGAGAAGTACATACAACCACCTGAGCAGCTGGTTAACAGACGCACGCAACCTCACCAACCCAAACACAGTGAGTCCAGCTTTAGTCTTGCTCTAGTCCTGGGATTAGTCCCATAAGATTTTTGTTATTTCTAACTTTATTTATTTCTGCATGTAAATGTGTAAACGTTCAAGATTTACAGCCAACATTTAGGGCTGAAACAAGTAAATCGATGAATCACAGCTCATCAATTATTGAGATCATATACAATGTCCAAGGAAATGTATCAAATTTAGTACAAATCGTATATTCACAGGCAATACACAGCTAGATTAATCAACTAGTAAAATAATTGTTTGTTACAGCCCTACCAACAACCATCTGCATATTTTATTGTGTTGTCCCAATTCAAAAAGATTCTGCCGCACTGATATGTGGTGAGCTTTTTGTCCAGTACCTTTTTATATAAATGGTTGAACTGGTTTTGCTGTAGGTGATTATCCTGATCGGAAACAAAGCCGACCTGGAGGCTCAGAGGGATGTGACGTACGAAGAGGCGAAACAGTTTGCCGACGAGAACGGTACAAGCGCAGATCCTAAACCGCCCGTGTCTCTTTTACTCTGTATTCAAAAGCATTCTTAAATGTCAAGTGTGAACTGTTTTTCAGGTCTGCTGTTCCTCGAAGCCAGCGCGAAAACGTAAGCAACAAAACTCTTTGTCCTGCTTTTTGTTTCTGATTCCGTCTGATTTTAGACTGCGTTATTTGGTCCTAAATTAGGCCCATTTAGGATCGGTTTTAGTCCTTGTTTGATTGAGTTTAAATGTTGATGTGGTGAATGTGCAAGTGTGAATGCACCCCTGGTTCCACTTTAAGTACTGGTTTGGACCTGGTTCCTGTTTGGCAGAGGGAAGAACCTGGAGGAAGCTTTTCTAGTTTATTCCTGATTTTATTTATTATTTCAGAGACGCTGTATATTAATAAATATTTCTGTAAATATGCCAGAATAACGGCTGTTTTTCATCTATTGTCCCATCACAGCTATTTAGTACCTGTCTCAGACTTGGTTTAGTTCTGGTTTAGACGCAGTTCTTGTGTTGTCGAGGGCGAGAACATGGAGGTTCAGGACGTGGTTCAGGACCTGTTTCAGACCCGGTTCAGGACCTGTTTCAGGACCTGGTTCTTGTCTTGCAGAGGGGAGAACGTAGAGGAGGCGTTCCTGGAGGCGGCAAAGAGGATCTACCAGAACATTCAGGACGGGAGTCTGGACCTGAATGCTGCCGAGTCCGGGGTCCAACACAAACCAGCCAATCAGCCGCGACTCAACGGGGACGCCACGCCCCCCAAGGAAAACTGCTCCTGCTAGCGACCAATCAGAGGAAACGGCACACCCAGGGAGCTCAGCAGTGCCCGCCCACTTCTGGTTAAATTCGTTTTTCCCATAGACTTTCACCTTGGAAACATAAAGATGTTTTTTGAATGCTAACGGCTGTGAAGTAATGATCAGGGTATGTACATAGGACCATTTATTTCATTAACATATCTCTTATTTAGAGCTGCAGTGATGAACGGAATCGTGACTAGTCCAGTTATATAGAAATAATTATAGTTTGAGAATAATCATTGGCCTGTAAAGACTCTAAAACGCATAAGATGTTTTATAACAAAGACGTTAATAAATCAAACTCACTTAAAATAACTAAGAATATACTTATACCCTTCAGTCCCTATATTATAACCTTTATTTGGTTAGAAATGTATTTAAAATGTCTCAGAGTTAATGCCACAGCTGATGCTAACCTCCATCAAACACATTTTTGTCTATGGGAAAAATGAAATGGCACTTTTGAGCTCCCGTTCAATCTGTTGCGATGTTGTCATTCATTTGGGGCCTAAAGTTTAAGATGGAGGACAAGTTTGAATCTACTCCCAAAGAACCTAAATGCATTAGTTTGACCTGATTTATTGTTCATATCTCTGTAATTACCTCTCCAAATTTAAACAAAAATGGGCACAAAGTTCAACGTCTTCTCTGTTAGCAGAAATTAACTTTAATTAATACGGCAATTTTCAATAAAATTTTTACTTAATAATAAAAAATGTCAACGTTTGTGAATCTAAAGTTAATATTTCCTCTAAGAAGCTTCAATCTTATAGTTGCACAGGCCCATCTGAAACTATGACATCACAGTTTTAAACGCGATCGCAACCTATTGACCAACACTTATCAATAATGTCTCCAGACCACTTCTTATCTGGTTTTCACGCAATACCTGACCTAATTTTACGGTAATTGATTTCAACGTGAAATATATGATTGCTGATTTAACCTGGACACGCCCACAACCCGACCTGTTTCTCCAGTGGAAGTAAACATCTTAAAACTTTGTGACCAAAACGCTTAATTGAACCTCCGAATATTCAGTTATTTTAGAATGGAACTCTGTGACGTTCTCCGTCTTCACACCACACACAGCGCTTTAGTCCAGCCGGCGCGTTCAGTCGATACATCTCACGTAACCTAAGTCCCTAATTTCCCACGCGTACATAATTTTAAAGGGGACTTTTTCCACTAGATAAAAGTTCAGGTATATGATAAAATCAATTCGGGTCAAAAGCATCTAATTGTAGGGTGTTTTTTTATCCTCTGAGACCCAAGAAATTGTGTTAATTTTATACCGTGATGACTAAAGTGAATAATTAGAATGTTTCGTGACTCCACAGGAAATGCCAGTCGTATTTAAAGCTAAAGAACATCGCAGAGTTTCAAATAAAATGACAAATGATTTAAATGTTGTGACCAAAAATGATCAGAAATCTCTAAATAAATTTTTTTAATGATTGTTTACATTTATTTTCAAGTGTATTTTTGTCCTTTTTAAAACGGGGACAAAATAATAGTTTCAAACGGTAGCTTTTATTCCAACCATTGCCTTAAACTTTCTTTGTAAGATGTAACATGCAGAACATTTGGGTTAATTTGATTGTGATGGAGTTATTGGAGCAAAAGGCAGGTGTGGCAGAGTGGTTAGCCCTTGTATTGCACAGACGTCTATTTACCCTGCATATTCAGTCTTCATTATCAGTGTCTGTTGTTTTTATTGTACAACTTCGAGTCTTTATTATCACACTAAATTTCTCAAACGAACATTAACTTTGTCTCAAAATAATCAGGCTTTGAATTTGCGGACTGTTGTGTGTGCGCTGTGCTTTTCTGACTGTTGCTTATTTATATTTTAATCTTTGTGTGGGATGCACAGACCTGTAAATAAAGTATAAACTGTAAACTACAACTTTTTTCTCGCTTTTGTCCTGGTTCAGTCCAGAGACCTGCACAACAGAGCTGACTCTAGATCACTTTCCATCGAGGAAGATCGTCATGGCAACAAGCCCTGAATACAAAATGTACACTGAACGAGGTTAAGTTACTGAATATGATGAGATGAGATGGAGAGATGGAGAGAAAAAGAGAAAGAAGTGGTTAAACAAAAAAAAGCACTCAGATTATGTAGGTGATTTGTAGATGTGATATTCCCATTATCTTTAATCAAACTTACAGTAAATACACTATTAAAATATATACAGAATGAAACACTGAAATGTAACTTTACACTTTCCAGCTTGACTCTGAGCATTTTATTCAGTCCATGGAGCTGTAAGAGCTAATCATGAGTTTAACACATTTGTGCTTCTTTGGTGTTTTATGGCGGTTGGTATCCACATGTTACATTACCGCCACCTACTGTAGATATTCAACTGAATTTCTCTTTGATTGGTCACTGTGATGTAACGCTCTGTGATTGGTCTTTTGTGTAACGCTCTGTGATTGGTCACTGTGATATAACGCTCTGTGATTGGTCTTTTGTGTAACGCTCTGTAATGTAACACTCTGTGATTGGTCACTGTGATATAACGCTCTGTGATTGGTCTCTGTGGTGTAACACTCTGAATGGTCTCTGTGGTGTAACGCTCTGTGATTGGTCTCTGTGGTGTAACACTCTGTGAATGGTCTCTGTGGTGTAACGCTCTATGATTGGTCTCTGTGGTGTAATGCTCTATGATTGGTCTCTGTGGTGTAACGCTCTGTGATTGGTCTCTGTGGTGTAACGCTCTGTGAATGGTCTCTGTGGTGTAACGCTCTGTGATTGGTCTCTGTGGTGTAACACTCTGTGAATGGTCTCTGTGGTGTAACGCTCTATGATTGGTCTCTGTGGTGTAACGCTCTATGATTGGTCTCTGTGGTGTAATGCTCTATGATTGGTCTCTGTGGTGTAACACTCTGTGATTGGTCTCTGTGGTGTAACGCTCTGTGATTGGTCTCTGTGGTGTAACGCTCTATGATTGGTCTCTGTGGTGTAACGCTCTGTGATTGGTCTCTGTGGTGTAACGCTCTGTGATTGGTCTCTGTGGTGTAACACTCTGTGAATGGTCTCTGTGGTGTAACGCTCTATGATTGGTCTCTGTGGTGTAACACTCTGTGAATGGTCTCTGTGGTGTAACGCTCTATGATTGGTCTCTGTGGTGTAACGCTCTGTGATTGGTCTCTGTGGTGTAACACTCTGTGAATGGTCTCTGTGGTGTAACGCTCTATGATTGGTCTCTGTGGTGTAACACTCTGTGAATGGTCTCTGTGGTGTAACGCTCTATGATTGGTCTCTGTGGTGTAACGCTCTGTGTTTGGTCTCTGTGGTGTAACGCTCTATGATTGGTCTCTGTGGTGTAACGCTCTGTGATTGGTCTCTGTGGTGTAACACTCTGTGAATGGTCTCTGTGGTGTAACGCTCTATGATTGGTCTCTGTGGTGTAACGCTCTGTGATTGGTCTCTGTGGTGTAACACTCTGTGAATGGTCTCTGTGGTGTAACGCTCTATGATTGGTCTCTGTGGTGTAACGCTCTGTGATTGGTCTCTGTAGTGTGACACTCTGTGATAGGTCTCTGTGGTGTAACGCTCTATGATTGGTCTCTGTAGTGTGACACTCTGTGATAGGTCTCTGTGGTGTAACGCTCTGTGATTGTTTTTTTTTTAAGTTTTATGTCCTAGCCTTCTAGTTACATTATTCTTGATATTTTCTGATATTTCCTCTAAGACTCTAAAACTCAAAGTACAAAACCAACACCCACATATTTCACAAAGTTTTATTATAATTAAATGATTGCTTTAGCTCTTTCTTTGGTCAAATATATTTATTAAAAACTCGCCTCTTTCACCCACAGGTTTAAGACATTCACAAAAATTACACAAAATGAAATAATCAATAAGAAAAATAAAATCTATGACTAAACACTAGCCCTAGCTCCAGTGTGGATAATATACCAATGATCGATAATGACAAACAGTGCTTAACATTAAAAATAGTAAAAATATTTAAGACCACAGGAGGAAACTGGAGCGTCTCAGATCCAGAGTTCGCTCAGAGAAACAGACAGCAGCACCTTTGGCGCCATAAAGTCCATCAACACAAACGTCCAACAAAAGTAACACGAGGAGAGAGGAGGAGCAAACATTTAGAGAAACGGAACTAGGTCAACCTAGAGGTGAAAACTCAGTCAGCTGACTTTTGCTGTGGTGTATGTGTGAACACAGCTTTAGTTCTAGTCTAGGATTAGTTCAGAATTTGTCCCAGTTTAATTCCCATTCTGATGTAGTCTATGTGCAAATGTGAACCCACCGTAAGTGGTTTGAATCTGGTGTAGTTCTTGTTTAGTTCAGGTGCAGTCTTTTAATCTAATCCAGATTTAGTCCAACTTCAGACCTAATTTGGACCAGGTTTAGACATGAATTTGTTCTTTGCTTTACAGTTCTTGATTCTAATCTTGTTTGTGAAATTTCAGTGATTTTTTGTTGATATTTTGTTTGTTTTACCAGTTTCTTTGGGAAGTTCCTTTGGGGGGGTTTCTTTTGCTTTCTCCTTTGGCCGGTCACTGGACGTGGGGCCGCAGCGCCTGGTAAAGCCCCTCAAATGTGGGCCGGTCCTGGATGTTCCGGCTCCAGCAGCGCATCATAAGTTCGAAGAGAGATGGAGGACAGAGCGGAGGAGCGTACAGGAAGATCTGAAAGAAAGCACCGGAAGTCAGTCTAGGGCAGGGATCAGTTCACCCTCTGCAGGAGCATTAGTATTTTCAGAAAAGACTTGAATCTGAACTGCTAAACTAATACAAGAATCCCATGTATTTCACAACATGTTTATAGAGGTCAGTGGCAGAGCTCCACAATACTGGAAAAGTATGTTTTAATATGCGTTTCGACAATTAATTTCTGTTGTAATAACATTTTCAACGTTAATGCCTTAATGCTCCCAGTGAATGTTGCAGGTCCGGGTTTATGGAGTGATCAGGACAACATCGTCTGAAACGGCAGAGATGCTAACCCTCCGACCCCCCTAGACATTCTGTCCATAAAAACTATGAACAGAACCAAAGACAAAGGGCAGAGTCCAACATTCACTAGGAACAGGTCTGACTTACAATGCGAACACAGCTCTTGCTCCGATCATACAGGGACCGGACAGCCCTGAGCAAAGGGCCCCGGACCCCATACTTCCGGAGCACCCCCCAAAGGACACCCCGAGGGACACGGTCGAAAGCCTTCTTCAGATCCACAAAGCACATGTGGACTGGTTGAGCAAACTCCCATGAACCCTCGAGCACCCGATGGAGGGTATAGAGCTGGTCCAGTGTTCCACGACCAGGACAAAAAACACTCTTGAACCTCTGATTCTCCTGAATCAGAGGTTCAACTATCGGTCGGATTCTCCTCTCAGTACGCTGGAATAGACCTTACCGGGGAGGTAAGGTCACAGGCAGATCCTGGGGGAGGCTGAGGAGTTGGAACACACCCTCCGGTCTCACTTCTTGAACAGGTACCACCACCCCGGTGACGGGATTAAGGAGGTCCTCAAAGTATTCCAACCTCTGTCCGATGACATCCTCAGTCGAGGTCAACAAGTCACCCCCCACACAACGAATGGTTTTGATAAAGCACTGCTCTCCCCTCCTGAGACGCCAATTGTTTGTCATAATTTCTTTGAGGCCGACCAATAGTCTTCCTCCATGGCCTCCCCAAACTACTCCCAGCCCCAGGTTTTTGACTCTACAACAGCACAAGCTGTGGTGCACTTGTCAACTGCTTCAGGAGTCACACAAGCCAAAGAGGCTTCTTACTTCCGGTGTCCACTACAGGGTTCGGGGGTTCCCTGCCGCGACAGGCACCTGAGACCTTGCGATACAACAGCCACATTGACAGATTAGGCCGAGAATATGGTCCACTCAAACTCAATGTCCCCAGCCTCCCCCAGGATCAGGGAGAAGCTCTCCGAGAGGGGTGACTTAAATAACCTGCTGACAGAGCAAGACATTCTCTATAGACTCTCACGATGCGCCTGGGCCTGCAAGTGTGTTTGGCTTTGGGTTCCCAATCACCCCTCTCCAGGTGTTACTGGAAGGGGTACTGGACAGTGCACCGATTGGGGACTCCGTTGTTCTACTGAGGGTACTCTGCGCCGTTGTTTGGCCCATAAGCTGACACAACAGTGAGAGACCTTGTTTTTCCTGGCCGAGATGGAAGGTCTAAGGACAGGGGAGCTTGGAACATTAAAGACACGGGATGCTGGGACATTGTTTAAAGGCGCAATGGACGATTTTTCGGCGATTTGAGAACGCAGGCAGAAGTGCGCATGCGCACTCCCCCATGCGGACTGATACAACACACACGTGCGTTTGTTTATTAGCGCGACGGATCGCATCATCTCTCTCGTCTCCCGTAGATTTCCGTCTACTTCTGAGTCAGCTCGAACAGTCTTTCTCCGTCTTCATTTTGTCCCGTACACTGAGGGAACTATATTATGATAGATCAATGCGCTTAGACACGCGGAAACGTGGGGACGAACCGCGCGCGGCTGCAGGTGAGCGGTAGGTGCGTTTTATGATTGATACGTGGTATGATTGATACGTAATCGGCAGTCCACGCCACGAGGAAATAAGACTTAGATTTGTGCCAAAAAAATCGTGCATTCAACCTTTAATCTGTCGCCCCCCGAGGCAACTACTGTTGTGATTTTGGGCATTACAAAAATAAATTGAATTGAATTGAGACCTGTCCCCAACCCCACAACCCTCTCGTTCACTGGGGTAAACTCCCTACACGTAGCAGCTGAGCTGGGGGGCTCCTCCCCCCCCCCCCCCCCCCCCCAGCAAGGACGTTCCATGACCCCAGAGCCAGTTTCTGTGTCTGGAGACCCGCTCAACAAGGTCTCTCTGCATCGGCCCCTTATGCATCCTCCCGCAGGTGGTAGGTCCACGGGCGGACAGCCCCAAACCACTCCTTCAGGCAGTGCCACCCCAGGGTCCCGGTAACGCCAATCTGGCCTCGTTTTTTTACTTGTGGCAAGGGGCTTCAAAGATCATTATATGACCTAAATGGTGTCTTTGTGATTTGTTCTACTTATATATGTACACAGTGTTGTGGTACCTGTCGGCCCTGGTTCCTGAAGTGTTCTCCAGTGTTCTCGATGACTTGTTCGTCCGATAGCAGTGAGTACGGCTGCTCCTTACACAGAGTGAACATCTCCCACAGAGTGACGCCGAACGCCCATACGTCACTGGCCGTGGTGAACTTCCCCTGCAACAGCACGGAAGCGACAGGACAAGTGAAACAGAGCTGAAACAGCACAAAAGCAACAGGACAATTGAACTGAACTAGTCTTGCTTTGGTCTTGGTCCAGTCCTGTCTTGGTTTAGTTTTATTTGAACCACTCCCCTCAGGCAGGAGGCCACTCCCCTCAGGCAGGAGGCTACTCCCCTCAGGCAGGAGGCCACTCCCCTCAGACAGGAGGCTACTCCCCTCAGGCAGGAGGCCACTCCCCTCAGACAGGAGGCTACTCCCCTAAGGCAGGAGGCCACTCCCCTCAGGCAGGAGGCATGCATGTCTTTGGACTGTGGGAGGAAGCCGGAGAACCCGGAGAGAACCCACGGTAACACGAGGAGAACATGCAAACTCCACCCAGAGAGATCATGTGATGTTGGTCTGGTCCGGGAATCGAACCCATGATCTCCTTCTTGGGAGGCAAGAGCGCTAACCGCCTTTGCCACATATATTTACTGATACTCATTTATATATTTTGGTTCATTATTGTTCATTGTTGTATGTTGCATCAAATCGTTCCTACTAGCCTGTGAATTTTGTTCACAATAAACCATTTCTGATTCTGATTCATAGTTTACTCCCTCTTTCTGTCCCTCTTTAGTTCCGCTTTAGTCCCTCTTTAGTCCCTCTTTAGTCCTGCTTTAGTCCCATTTTAGTCCCGCTTTAGTCCTGCTTTAGTCCCGCTTTAGTCCTGCTTTAGTCCTGCTTTAGTCCCGGTCCAGTACCAGCAGGATGCTCTCCCAGGCCATCCAGCGAATGGGCAGCACGGCTCGTCCCTGGATCCTGTAGTAGTCGCTGCTGTAGAGGTTTCTGCTCATGCCGAAGTCTGAAATCTTGATGGTGAGTCTTCGGTCCAGGAGGCAGTTCCTCGTGGCCAGGTCTCGGTGCACAAAGTTCAGCGAAGCCAAGTACTTCATCCCCGATGCAATCTGAACCGACATGTGCAGCAGCTCCGACAAACTGAGAGCACACACCAGAAACAACAAAACTGTCTCCTATCAGTACAGTCCAACAGATCTAATCCTTACGGCCAAGTATTTAGAAAATGACAGTCAGTTTATAGTTGAAAATGTTGCCTCAATTCTGGATCAAGGTCTAAAAACGTAATTCTAAATGTAAATTTCTTTTATGTTACATTAACTTTGCACAAAATCAATAATGATGTTAATCAATCCATTTTGCAGATCATATTAGTTTTGCCTTGATCGGAGCAGCTAATTCCACTGTTACCATGGTGTAAACAAAGGCCAATATCTGTATAAATAACTCCATCTAAATTTTAAACCAAGTCTAAAATTATGCAAAGCAAAGAGCTGTCTTTGCGGGCAATTTAAGTGCCTTAAATTAATAAGTTTCTTTGTTTTGTTCCACCCATATGGAGCAAAGGTGCTGAAAGCCTTTTTTCACAATTCTGTGTTGATATGGCTCTACTGTAATATAAACATGTCCTGAGATCATAATCGATGAAAACCTGATCTGATGATCAGAAAACATCATGTTAAACATTAACATGTTTAACATGTTAAAAAATAATCAGGCAAAATGCCAACTAGAGCCTTATACACAAACAAAAGGCAGTCCTGTTCTCTTCTTGAATCCAGTGATTACCAATCTACTTTAGAGTATGATTGACAGTGGTGAGTTCTGTGTCCTTCTACTGTAATGAACCTTAGAGATGTAGAATGCAGAGATATAATATCACCATCATCATAATGTTTTCTACAACTAAGAGGAAAACGGAGAAACAGCTTGAGCTCTATTTGTGAGGTAATCTGCAAACCATTTTTTTAGAATTATCGAACCCAATAATAGCCAGACGATCCAAGAGAATACAGTGATCCACTGAATCAAAGGCCTTTGACAAATCAGCAAAAACAGCAGCACATTCTTCATGATTGTCCAATGCAACAGCTATATTATCCATCACTTTGGTAGCAGCTGTGATAGTGCTATGCAAAAACACGCACCTGGCATTTTGCTTGGAAGGATCATTTTGAGATCGGACGACAAAAGGAAAACAAAAGCAGTTTTTCTGTAGTAATGGCATATTTTCAGTTTGAATTGTGAGATTAAAACATGAGTTAAACCATTTACTATTAGTGGAGCTGATACCTCCAAGTTTAAAGGGCTTAAGGGAAAAGTGATCACCAGCCCTATTCTCTTTTTTTAGATCAGTTTAATACCCTCCTGAAGAACATTTCAGGCAAAGCAAGATAATGCAGCGATGTCAAAACCAGGGATTCTTTTTCTTTCTGACAATGGCACTAATGTTTTGTAATATCATTAAATGTTTAAATGAAAAAGTGCAATGCTGGAATATGTTTCTTCTCACAATGATTGTAGACTGTAGTAGTAGTAAGCGTAGTATTAGTAGTACACGCAGTATTGGTGGTACTACCTGACAGAAGGGATGTTGTTGGCGTGGGTGAGCGTGCTCTCGATCTCTCGCTGGGACAGAAACATGTTGAGGTCGCCGTTCTCCATGTACTCTGTGACCATGCACAAGGGGTCAGAGGTCACGCACACGCAGAGCAGGCGGATGATGTTTGGGTCGTTCAGACGAGACATTATCTTTATCTCCTTCAGGAAGTCGTTTCTGTCCAGAGTGACAAATATATGAGAAGACCAGAGGCAAAGGAGACGAGGCAAGTTTATTTGTTGAGCACAATTTGTACAAAGTACTGTACACAAGAGGGAAATATGCATTAAAATCACAACGCAAACAAATACATCATAAATACATGTTTACAGTTGGTCACATGTTTGTGTTTACAGTTGGTCACATGTTTGTGTTTACTGACGGTCACATGCAGCAAGAGGAGGACTTATGCTGCAAACAAGATTCAAAAATATCGAACACTCTTTATACAAATTGCAGCTCGTCTTTTTCCTTGTCTGACGCTACGACCCAAGATTTTCACACAATCAGTGATTGTTCAGAGCAGAGTCAGAGGAGCAGAGTCAGAGTCAGCGGAGCAGAGTCAGAGGAGCAGAGTCAGAGGAGCAGAGTCAGAGAAGCAGTCAGAGGAGACGAGTCAGAGGAGGAGCAGAGTCAGAGGAGCAGAGTCAGAGGAGCAGAGTCAGAGGAGGAGCAGAGTCAGAGGAGCAGAGTCAGAGGAGCAGAGTCAGAGGAGCAGAGTCAGAGGAGCAGAGTCAGAGGAGCAGAGCCAGAGGAGCAGAGTCAGAGGAGCAAAGTCAGAGGAGCAAAGTCAGAGGAGCAAAGTCAGAGGAGCAGAGCCAGAGTCAGAGGAGGAGCAGAGTCAGAGGAGCAGAGTCAGAGGAGGAGCAGAGACAGAGGAGACGAGTCAGAGGAGCAGAGTCAGAGGAGCAGAGTCAGAGGAGGAGCAGAGACAGAGGAGACGAGTCAGAGGAGCAGAGTCAGAGGAGCAGAGCCAGAGGAGCAGAGCCAGAGTCAGAGGAGGAGCAGAGTCAGAGGAGCAGAGTCAGAGGAGCAGAGCCAGAGTCAGAGGAGGAGCAGAGTCAGAGGAGCAGAGTCAGAGGAGGAGCAGAGACAGAGGAGACGAGTCAGAGGAGCAGAGTCAGAGGAGCAGAGCCAGAGGAGCAGAGTCAGGGGAGCAGAGTCAGAGGAGCAGAGTCAGAGGAGCAGAGTCAGAGGAGCAAAGTCAGAGGACAAGCAGAGTTAGAGGAGCAGAGTCAGAGGAGAGTCAGAGTCAGAGGAGCAGAGTCAGAGGAGCAGACTTACCTGGCCTGGTTGGTGGCGTCGGCTCTCAGCTGTTTCACTGCGACCAGAACAGATCTTGCGTCAGAGCGAGAAGAGCCCAGGACCTGGAGCCCCTCAGCCTCACACAGATGCACCTGCCACAGAGACCACCACGAGTCACTGTCTGAATGATTTAAGAAAACAATCTAATAATCTAACACGCATTGCAATTACTATCATATTTGTGATTTATATTTTAAAATTTAAATTCCAAATCCAACCATTTCAGAACATGTCTGTGGTCAGTGGCAACCGACATAATAACAACCATTTGCATTTGAGACCCCCAAACACACAAAATGGTCCACCTGTAAAAAAAGTGGCATTTAGTCTAATGTTTGGCTTTATTTTCAGGGCCTAATGCATACAATTTGAAGTTTCCCCGTATCATCTGGAAACTCCCTGAAATAATTTGGTGAATTAAGTTGAGAACCACGGTGGTGCACGGTGGCAAAGACGGTCAGCGCTCTTGCCTCCCAAGAAGGAGATCATGGGTTTGATTCCGGGACCAGACCAACATCACATGATCTCTCTGGGTGGAGTCTGCATGTCCTCCCTGTGTTACAGTGGGTTCTCTCCAGGTTCTTCGGCTCCTCCCACCGTCCAAAGACATGAATGTGTTAGGTAAAATTGGTGACTCTAAATTGGCCCTAGTGAATGAATGTGAGCGTGAACTGTCTGTAATGTCTATGTCTCTGTGTTGACCCTGCGACGAGTTGGCCACTGTCCAGGGTGTACCCCGCCTAAGGCCCGAAGTCACTGGGATAGGCTCCAGTCACCCGCGACCCGAAAGGGAACAAGCGGTAGAAAATGGATGGATGGAAGTTGAGAACCACTGTTTTAAACTACAGGGCGAGCAGCTTTTACAAAGAATAAGACCCTTTGGAGACACATTTAGTTCTCAAAGAGGACTCTACTTCCGTTCTTAATTGCAAACTCCAAATAGATCTCATGCTGATGAAAGAGACTGTGGCGATGTTATAGAGCAACAGGCGACTTTTAAATCAGGCATAAAACAATGTTTTTTTACTGACTCATATCGGGTTTGAAGGTACTTTTCTGTTTGATTAGATCTGGTTCCATCCAACATTTTGGAACATATGTTACAGTGCTTCAGAGCAGAAGTTACAAAATGTGCTGCCTTTCTCTGAAGTCTTTACTCTAAGAATCACATACGAGCGCAATATTCAAGGATGCTGAGTACTTTTTCTAAATATTACTAAATGAACTACAGACTTTGGGATATGCTAATTACAACCAATAAGGAGTTAGAATAATTCAGCATGTTTTTGGGTAGTACTAGTAGTAATAATAGTAGCAGAAGTAGTATAGTAGTAGTAGTACAGTGTGTAGTGTAGTGCAGGAAGAGAGCGGGACCGGGGACCACCTTGCTGTGAGGAGAGTATTGCTAAATACCTCTCCGAACTGGCCCTCCCCGAGCTTCTCCCTGAAGAGCAGCCGATGTCGGGGGAACTCTGCGGCGGAGATGTCCTTTCGGGTGAGCGAGTCGACGGTCAGCGCGGGCACGGCGTACATGTTGGAGCCGGTCACTCCCTGCAGCCTCACGATGTCCGTCTCCGCGTAGTGAGGGGCCGAGGCCTGGAAGCTCTGGTGAGGGGTGCACTGGGTCACGTCCGGCTCCGCGTAGCCCCCACCGCACGCTGCACGCACGCAACGAGATGTTATGCTGTCATTTATTTAGATTTTAGTCTTACATTTTTCTTTAAAGGTGCACTATGTCACATTTCTGGTGGTGGGTCAAATTGCTTTGCCTTGAATGTCCAAAAGTATAACATTAAACTAAATTAAACTTGAGACTACGTATTAGGGCTGCAACTCATTAATATTTTAGCACTCAAGTGATCAAACAGGAATTTTTATTATACTTTTTTAAGGTTTCAAGAAAGGACCAACACTTTTGTCCTGAGGGCTGTTGCGCACCTCAAACTGCCCTGACACTGGATCTTCTGACCCTACCTGAAGTCTTCACGATAAACTGCATTCAGTTAATTTATTATTCTTGTATTTTTAACTGCTCAATTTTCTTAAATAATTGCCCCTTTGGGATAATTTGATTGATTGATTGTTACTGCACTTGACCGACCCTCAAACACGACTCCAGGTGTGTTTTTAAAATGTGGATCGACAGGTAAAAAATATTGCACACCTGAGAAAGCTTACCGCGCAGCCAGCCCGCGGTCAGCAGACAGGAAGTCAACGGGTCAGAGGTCGCACGACAGGAAGTGAGGAGCAGCATGTCGTACAGAGGGTTACCCAGAAGGAGGGCTGTGAGAAAGAGAGCGAAGGAGAAGGAGAAGAGAGGGAGAAAAGGAGAGGAAAGAATAAGGTGGAGGTAAAGGGGGAAATGAAAGGAGGATCAGAGAGGGGGAAGAGCAGGAAAAGGGAGAGAGAGAACAAGAGCATGCAAGGCAAAGATGTAGGTGGGAATTTAAGAAATAAAAACTTTATTGATCCCACAATGAGGAAATGGCAGTATTTGAGGCATTAAAGGAGACATATAATGCAAAATCAACTTTTAAAAGATTTACACTCAAAATTGTTAGAGTTTAGATTGAAAAAAATATGTTTTCGAGATACAATTGACTCTCCTCATTTTCACCCGGCCGTTTTGATGGCCTTACTTCCAACTCTCTTTTTCTTAATCTGTGATATATGTGGGATTCAACAGTGTCACAAATAAAAAAAATGCACTGGTCATTAGCATGATCTACAGCTCTTAGATCTCACAGCGTCGTCAGCATTAGCTCAGGAGGAGGTCCTCACCACAGGCAGATGATTGGACAAGAGAGAACGCAGACTCAGGACAAAATAAGACGGCAAAAGCAGATCAAAACAGAAAATAATAATTCTTCACCAAACGCTGACTTGATCTTGTGATAAAGCGCTGTATTTCCACTGATGCTAACTTATATGTTGAGCCCACATGTTTAGCAAAACTAAGCTAGCAAAGCATGTTAGCAACGGCCGCTTCCTGTTTATCGATGCAAGACGACTCAGACTAGTATATTTCCGGTGCATAATGCATCTAACATAACCCAAACCAAAAGCATAACATAAAGGGATATTAAAATGTGGCATATGTTTTGAAGAAAAGTGAAATAAATGCAGAGAAACCAGAAGTCGTTTCCTGTTTACTCTCGCTTTAGCCAAGTCTCACAGCCACACAAACTTGGAGTTATTTAATGTCTTTTTTTATGACTTTCCTTATAATTAAAAATTATAATTCAATCAGTCTGGGGGGCACAAGGTTGAATCAAAACATGGCTTTTGTTGTGGTGACGTTTACAGTGACGTACCGTAAAAGGAGAGGCGGAAGTTTTAGTTTTCAATATTGCGATTTTAAATGTCCAAAATATAATTAAAAGCATAATATGTCTTCTTTAAAGAGAGCAAGCAGAAAAATACTAGTAGTGGTTGCAGTAGAAGTTAGTATCGAGTACCTGAGGCCTCAGCGCTCTGTGACAGCTCGGGGAGTTTGTTTCTCAGATGAGCCGGATTCTGGTACTGAGGATCCAACAAGAAGACACGCTCATAGTGAGGGTCAGAGTTCACCCCTGCAAAATGAAACAAGAGGCAGAATAACCACTCTGCCACAGTAGCACAGGGAGAACACGCACACTGCACAACATCCGGTTTTCCTGGCGTGCCTGTAAACGTAAAGACTGACGGGGAGGAGACTGTACCTTGGGTGTAGGCGTTGCGGGGGGGCACAGGGGGTGTCTGGAGGACGATGGTGTCGCTGCAGGAGGACAGGCGTACGGTCACCTCCTCCTTCAAGATCCTCCGTGGAGCCTGAACACACACAGGAATTATTACAGGGCACATGAAGTGTTTTTCAAAGCATAATACTGCTAGCGTTTTCTTGAGTCAAATTTATCCATATTATTTTGAGTTTAGACCTGGCGGTACTTGGAAAGCCAAATATTTTCTGTGGTGGTAATTGATGTGAGAAGCGTTCCATGCTTATGCTATCGATCACTTAGCAACTCAGCTAGTCCGGGAAGATTTGAGGGAATCATGCGTTTCAGCTTCCTGATGTATATGGTGCCATTTTGAGAACGGTTGATATAAAATTTGTTAATTGCTATGACATTTGTTGGCTAATTTTGATAATTCTGAAGCCTAGCATTAGCATGAGCATTAGCATTAATCTTGTTAAAAATCGGTGTTGTTGGTGTAAACCTTTTGGTGTTTTATTTTTGATAATAATTAGCATCTGAGCTAAAGGCTAACTTGATAGAACAGATTCTGCATTATTTGTATCATTATTGGCCGTACAAAAAAGCTCTTGTACCTTTGCTTTGGCATCAAATTGGTCTAAAAAAGAAAACATTACATCATATCATCCAGGCTTTTCCCATGTAAGGAATTGGGTTTGACCTCCATCTACTGGCAGCAGACGGAATAGCAAAGGCTAAATACACTAAGCTAGTTTGCCCCTGACATGCTAACACAGGCATGCGGTTATAATGAACGTGATTTGAGGCAGCCCCGCCCCTGAAGAGCTCCCCTCTTCAGGGGCGGGGCTGGATGATGCATTCACAACTGCAGATAGGGAGGAGATACTGTCAGATGCCCTCCCTGTGTGTGTCAGATGCCCTCCCTGTGAGTCCGATGCCCTCGAGTGTGTCAGATGCCCTCCCTGTATGACAGATGCCCTCCCTGTGTGTGTCAGGCAGAAATTCTTAGAACGAGTCAGGTGATGATTAATGAACTTGAAAACAGCGCACTCCAATAGGTCACAAATCTTTAAAAAATGTGTGTGTGCATTTTCTGAGGCTCAGATAGAGAGGAATTATTAAACAGGATTAAGGAAACAAGAGTGAATGAAGCTAAATCCAACTCCAGGTGTGTTTTTGATGAGGAAACAATGTTAGAACAGGGTTAAAAGCTTGATTTCAAAGTCATTTTTGCATAATATGTGTCCTTTAATATATGAAATGAGAAATGATGAAATGTAAATAAAGTGTGAGACTGGAGCAGACCTTCTCCAGGACTTTGCAGACGCACTGACACCACAGAATCAGGAAGATCACCACCAGCAGAAGCAAGATGATGGACACCAGACAGCCAATCAAGACGGCCGAGCTCCCCTCTTCAGGGGCGGGGCTGGATGATGCATTCACCACTGCAGAAAGGGAGGAGATACTGTCAGATGCCCTCCCTGTGTGTGTCAGATGCCCTCCCTGTGAGTCCGATGCGCTCCCTGTGAGTCCGATGCCCTCCCTGTGTGTCAGATGCCCTCCCTGTGTGTCAGATGCCCTCCCTGTGTGTGTCAGATGCCCTCCCTGTGTGTGTCAGATGCCCTCCCTGTGTGGCAGATGCCCTCCCTGTGTGTGTCAGATGCCCTCCCTGTGTGTGTCAGATGCCCTCCCTGTGTGGCAGATGCCCTCCCTGTGTGTGTCAGATGCCCTCCCTGTGTGGCAGATGCCCTCCCTGTGTGTGTCAGATGCCCTCCCTGTGTGGCAGATGCCCTCCCTGTGTGTGTCAGATGCCCTCCCTGTGTGTGTCAGATGCCCTCCCTGTGTGGCAGATGCCCTCCCTGTGTGTGTCAGATGCCCTCCCTGTGTGGCAGATGCCCTCCCTGTGTGTGTCAGATGCCCTCCCTGTGTGGCAGATGCCCTCCCTGTGTGTGTCAGATGCCCTCCCTGTGTGTGTCAGATGCCCTCCCTGTGTGGCAGATGCCCTCCCTGTGTGTGTCAGATGCCCTCCCTGTGTGTGTCAGATGCCCTCCCTGTGTGTGTCAGATGCCCTCCCTGTGTGGCAGATGCCCTCCCTCTCCTCTCGTACCTGATTGGGGGGACACAGCGGCGGTCAGATGGTGAACAGGAGCTGAGGTGGTCCGCTCATCTCTGTTCCGAGGCATCTGAGTGACTACGGCCTCCTCTGAGGGAAAAACAACAGGAGAAACAGCATTAACACATTTACTTTATGTATTGTCATTGCTCGATTTGGAACCTAGTCTGATTTGGCACATCCTTCATGAAACGTTTCACTCTTTTAAAATGTGTTTATTCAGTGTTTTTTGGCGTTAATCGTGCTCAGTTTAAATGTAGTTATATCAGTGTTTATTCTTAGAAGGACATGAGGTTCATTAAAGTTAGCCGTTTATATTAAATCAGACTTCACTCAGCTCTGCTCATTCTTCTAACATTAACCCTAACCCTAAATGCACAATTCTCACTGACTTTGAACAAGTTAAAAAAAAGAAAGAAAAACAGATTATATTCCAACAGTACATTTGATCAAACAAAAGGACACACCAGGAAAAAACAGGACTAAACCAAGTCCAAACCAGGTCTAAGCCAGGATTAAATCAGGACTAAACCAGGACTAAACTAGCAGTAAACTAGGAACAAACCAGGACGTAACCAAGTCTAAAACCGGACTAAAAAAGGGCTAATTACTAAACCAGGACTGAACCAGGACTAAACAAGGACTAAACTAGGACTAAACTAGAACTAAACCAGGACAGATCAGAAGGTCGAGAGTGTTTGTACCGGAGTGGAAGGAGATCTCGCTGAACATCATCCACACGTCTGCGAAGGTGAAGCTGCAGCGTACGAGTCTGGCCGCTCGCCCCAAAGGCACCGTCACGTAACGAGCGCTGGGATTCCGGTCGTCCAGAACCGTCCTGAACTCAACACGCTCCGCCCCAAAACTGCCATGAAGGCGGAGCTTGAACGAGCACGACACCGACGAGAAAATCTTCACACCACGAGAGAACATGTTGTTACTGTGGACCTGAGAGAGAGAAGGAGAGGAGAACAAAGACTGAACCGGGACCGAACCGGGACCAAACCGGGACGGACCAGGACGTATTTCTAACCTTCTCTCTAAATGAACTAAAACTGTCACTGTAAATAATTCTTAGAGCACCTGCTCCTCTGACTCTGCTCCTCCTCTGACTCTGCTCCTCCTCTGACTCTGCTCCTCCTCTGACTGCTCCTCTGACTCTGCTCCTCTGACTGCTCCTCTGACTCCTACCTTCATGTAGGTTAAGTTTCGTGTCCTGTCGAAGGTAAACTCGATGTCCACTTGTCCGAGCGAGTTGTTTCTCCAACCAACGTAATCGTATCCGGGCGAAACCTGGTACTGCCGCGTGGACAGGAAGTCGTCCAGACCAGTCGCTCCGTCCGTGAGCTGCCCGAGGCCTCCGACCAAACGCCTGCAATGGGAGCAAACAGCCGCTTTAGCTACATGCCTTTGTTATTATTGCACATAGTTTCATGTTTCCAACATGTATAACCTTCCAAATAACCTTCCAAACAACAAACTAAATTAGCTCACCACAGCATTATTATTATTAAATTGTTACATGCCCTCTGTCGCGGGAGCCGTCGTAGCTCGCGTCATTGAGGCTGACGATGGGGAAACCAGGAGAAGTCATGTCATGGCCCTCCGGAGCCGAGTACGACACCAGGCCATCTGAGAAAAAAACACAAACATAAAACAAAGCATTAAGATAAAACAAACAAGGATTGAAAGATTGTTCTCAAAAGTATCCTGCAATTCCATGAAACTGAATGTATGACAAGGTAGACATCTTTCCTCACAGGAGAGGAGGCGTTTCCCTGGAAGCGCTCTGATCCCATGGAAACGTCACCTCAGAGGTTTTAATCGGCTTTGGAGAAGAACAGATCCCATACAGTTTTACGGGCGGCTGCGCACACAGTCTGCTACGGATATTTATGTTCTATTGCATTCATTTTACTGAGGCACAAAATAAAACATGAATTATTCGAAGACAGCGCAGACACACGGCTGTTGTTTAAATGTTCATTACACGTGCCACTGAGTAATAACTGTCAATAGTTAACTTCAAGCTCTACTTTCTAAGGATTTGTGGTACTCAGTTAAACAAAATAAAAATGTAATTGTGGTGGCCCGCTATATTTGTGGTGCATTATTGTCTAGCATAACTTTATATTCAATAAATGTTCATTACGTGGTAGATTGCTAACGGATGTATGGAACAAAACCAGCCAGTAGAATGCAGGCGTTCTGTTGACACTGAAAGCATCTTAGGCAGGGTAATCGACACTCTCTGCCTCCCTGTTTACTGTGTCATTTCGTGATGATAGTTTCTCTTTTTTTCTGGCCGTAGGCTTCATTAGACAGGACAGTATAGGATGAAACGGGGGTGAGACTTTGCAGATAAAAGGACAATGCAGAAAACTGTCGAGAGCAGGATCAAAAGTAAAAACGCTGCAGGGTGCTTGACCACTTTATCCCCAACCTCTCTTATGTCAAGCTCTGTAGGATTTTGAATAGTTCCAATTACATTTCCTGTCAAATCTGAATGCTTCTGGAAGTTTTCAAACCTGCACGGTTGACTAAATGTGTATTTGAAAGCATAAAGAGCTAACTGCCGTACTATTACTTGTACTACAGCGTACCTTCCCAGGTGCAGCCGTACAGCTCCAGCCTCAGGCACACGGTGGTGGACAGTCTGGGCACGGGCAGGACTCGGACAAAGCGCGTGATCACTGGAGGATGAAGGTCGTTCAACACAGAAGCGTACGCGTTTGTGTTCCCCTCCAAAACCTGGAAATACAAGGCAAATCAAATTGTATGTCGGATGCCCTTCCATCCTCCTGAACGACTGTTTTGTGTATTGCTCAAAGGTCACCAGGAAGTTTGACTGGTGTAACTTCCTGTCTCTTATACTCACACATTGTTTACCTTTCCGGCTTTTTCTGGGCTCATTCTCCATGAAACTATTTCTACTACTGCTGATGCTGTTACTGCTAATACTATAACTACTACTGTTACCACTGCACTGACTGCTTTCAGGTATTTGTAAAGGAGAGTTCTCGTATGGCATTAAAGATGAACATAATAAAAACTATTTAAACATTAGTTTGTCCAAACTTAGTCCTGGTTTAATCCTGGTTTAGGGTCTGGAGCGGTTTTCTGGTGATTCCACAAATACTCAGGTTGGTAGTACAGTGATCCCTTGCTATAACACAGTTCACTTTTCACGGTCTCGCTGCTTCACGGATTTGCATCATGCATTGTGTTCTGCATTCTGATTGGCTAAACAGTCTCTCCGCGTCTTCTCTGTACACGTACGTAAAACCGCTTGCCAAATTGAAGTTTGCGAAGCCGGGACACGCCGGTGAGAGCAGCGCCGCGCGTGAGAACCCGGTGAGAGCGGCGCGCGTGAGCTTCAATGTTTTATGGAGTATTTCATTGTATAATAACTGTAAAAAAATAAAGGTTTCTACTTCGCGGATTTCGCCTATTGCGGGTTCGTTTTGGAACGTAACCCCCGCGATAAACGAGGGTTCACTGTACTTAGTTTAGTTAATAACATTTTCAGATTACTGATTATTATTATTATCATTAGTAGTAGTAGTAGTAGTATTATAATGTAGTAATATATTGTGCAGTGCAGTAAAGTATCTTACTTAAAGTGGGTTTACATGTGATAAAAGCTTTTATGTTGACAATATTTGATGATTTGAACATTTGTTTTGTCCTTCACATTACATTGACTTTAAATTATACATCAGATGTTACATCTAGACTGTTACTCTTACAATTACTCTTTGTAGTAGTTATACTAGTCCAAGTACTGTAGTGTTATTCATGTCGTCCCACTTAAAGGTTGAATGGATGATTTTTTTGGCCCAAATTTGAGTCTTATTTCCTCGTGGCGTGGACTGCCAATTAGTCCTGCCACGTATTAATCAGGGACGTGCATTCAGGGGCGGCAGGGGAGGAAGGGCCTCACCTGTCGATCTTGAAAAAAAAAATAAAAAATATATATATATATATAAAAAAATATTAATATTTTGTCATCTGGTATGTATTATAAACCCACTTTCCGTTTGAATCCAATATCGAACAATATTATGTCAAATAAGAATGTCAAAATGTTCAGATGCCGTTCACATACAGGGAGGAGGCTGCTCCTGCTCAGCCGCTGGAGCACACACACACTCCTCACAAACTGAGCTGGTGCAATGCAAAATGATGTGTCACTCTCTCTCCCTCTGTTTATAACAAATAAAACACCCTGACGATGTGCTCAGTGCTTCCATATCCTCGATAATGTATGAAATGTATTTCTGAAGCATGTTTTAGGCTCACAGATTCATTATAAAACCGCTGTAAAAGTTCACTCAGGGGAGGCTGCATTACATGCGCCGCATGGACGCGCATGCTCCTAAGCCCGGCCCTGTGTGGACGGGTTTCACTATCTTCTTCCTTATTATTGTTTATGTAGAATCTGGACGATTACATTTCCAAGTTAAAACGTTTCACAAATCTGGATTTTCAAGCAAAGCAAGAGGTGATTACTAAAGAAAGACCTACACCAGAGTTGAACGGGTTGTTTTAAACCGACCTATATATCTAAAACGCTAATGTCACTCATTGAACATAGCCTTATGGTGAGCGACACGGCTTTGAACACAAGAGTAAGTGTGTTCGACTCCCGCTTGTCCCCAAACATCTTTTGGTGCCTAACTCGCCCTGAACCTCACCGCACGTCACTGGTATCAATTATAATACGCACCTACCGCTCACCTGCAGCCACGTGTGGCTCGTCCCCCGAGCGTGTCTAAGCGCATTGATCTATCATAATATAGTTCCCTCAGTGTACGGGACAAAATTAAGACGAGAAAGACACTTCGAGTTGACTCAGAAGAAGACGGAAATCTACGGGAGACGAGAGATGCGATGCGATCCATCGCGCTAATAAACAAACGCACGTGTGTGTTGTATCAGTCCGCACGGGGGAGTGCGCATGCGCTCAAACTGTCGCGATTAAAGGAGGCGTTAGTGCTGGTTTTACCGTGCTGCCCTGACGGCTCTTCCATGACCGCCACAGAACTCCATCGCGGCTGTAGTTAAGGCGGTATGCTCGGGCAAACTCATTCCCAGAGCTTTGAGCGTATCTTCCCTGAGTGCCCACCACAGTAAGGAACGTCAGCCGGCCCAGGTCCACCTTGAACAAGACATGTTTATGTTTTTCTGCTGATCTATAACATTTGTAGATCATTAATATTGTTTACTGTAAACTGCAAGATTGACCTGAACACTTTAATAATAGAAACAGGTCTAACTTCCTGTTCAATACTGCAGAACCGCCTTTTCATAGTGATATACCCCGCCTCTTCATAGTGATACGCCCCACCTTTTCAGAGTGATATGCCCCGCCTTTTCATAGTGATATACCCCACCTCTTCAGAGTGATACACGCTGCCTTTTCAGAGTGATACGCCCCACCTTTTCAGAGTGATATGCCCCGCCTTTTCATTGTGATACGCCCCGCCTTTTCAGAGTCATATGCCCCGCCTTTTCAGAGTGATATGCCCCGCCTTTTCATTGTGATACGCCCCGCCTTTTCAGAGTCATATGCCCCGCCTTTTCAGAGTGATATGCCCCGCCTTTTCATTGTGATACGCCCCGCCTTTTCATAGTGATATGCCCCCCTTTTCATAGTGATATTGCTATGCGTGAGGTTAAAGGTAATTTAAGTAGATTTTTCATACAATGTTCCTTTCAATTCAAATTTCACAGATTTGGGGAGGTAGAGAAACTGTGCTGTTTTAGTCCATAAATTATCACCAGACTCGCTCTGAACATTTCTGCCTAAGATGGCGGGGCAAGCTAGCCTTTGTTCATTTACCCATGATAATTAAGATATTCCTTTATTGTCCCACATGGGGAAATTTCATTGGTGCAACGCAGGTAGATACAGAAGTAGATACAGAAGAACAGATCACTTATAGGAAGTCTGAAAAACACTTTCAGTAGAAGATCTCCTATAAATAAATAAAAAACTCCCATAGACAAATAAATAAATAAATACATAAATACCATTGCATGTGATCACGACAGTAATTGCACATGAATATGTGTCACGACAGCACATAGATTGCACATGAATTTCACAGTAATTGCACATGAATTGCACATGAATTCCAACAGCAATTGCACATATGACAGAATTGCACATGGTTAGGTCAGTATTGCGAGTGTTCAGTACTAACAGTGTTTGTTATAAAGTCTGACAGCAGCTGGAAGGAAAGACCTGCGAAACCTTTCCTTCACACAGCGAGGGTGGATCAGTCTCTCACTGAAGCTGCTCTCCAGAGCGGACATAGTGTCCTGCAGGGGGTGACAATCATGGTCCAGCATAGATGTGAATCTAGCCAGG
The DNA here is from genome assembly GCF_026437365.1 of Eucyclogobius newberryi. Classification (NCBI taxonomy): domain Eukaryota; kingdom Metazoa; phylum Chordata; class Actinopteri; order Gobiiformes; family Gobiidae; genus Eucyclogobius; species Eucyclogobius newberryi. The sequence goes on along the minus strand of NW_027316278.1, from coordinate 35,175,262 downwards.
ACCCTCCTGTCCCCCACCTCCTGCACCGAGTCCAGAGCACAGCCCAGGACGGAGCTGGACTTCTTGATGACTCTGTCCAGCCTCTTCCTCTCCCTCTCTGTGATGCTGCTGCTCCAGCAGGCCACACCGTACAGGAGGGCTGATGCCACCACAGAGTCGTAGAAGGTCTTCAGGAGTGGCCCTGTCACTCCAAAAGACCTGAGTCTCCTCAGGAGGTAGAGCCGACTCTGGCTCTTCCTGTACAGTGCGTCTGTGTTATGAGTCCAGTCCAGTTTGTGGTTCAGATTCAGATGAACACCCAGGTACTTGTATGAGTCCACTCTCTCAATGTCCCGTCCCTGGATGTTCACTGGTAAGGGGGCAGTGGGGTGGCGTCTGCGGAAATCCACCACCATCTCCTTGGTCTTCCCCGCGTTGATGAGGAGGTGGTTCCGCTGACACCAGTCCACAAAGTCCTGCGCCAGTCCTCTGTACTCCGCGTCATCGTCGTCCGTGATGAGTCCTATGATAGCAGAGTCATCAGAGAACTTCTGCAGGACACAGCTGTCCGTGTCGTGTCTGAAGTCTGCAGTGTAAACGGTGAAGAGAAAGGGCGCGAGGACAGTGCCCTGGGGCGCCCCCACACTGCAGGTCCGAGTGTCAGACACACAGTTCCGGGCTCTCACAAACTGGGGTCGGTCTGTCATGTAGTCCAGGATCCACTCTGCCAGGTCATACTCCACACCAGCCGTCTCCAGCTTGTCCCTCAGGAGCAGCGGCTGGATGGTGTTGAAGGCGCTGGAAAGATCGAAGAACAGAATCCTCACAGAGCTGCCAGGCTTTTCCAGGTGAGAGAGAGAGCGGTGCAGCAGGGAGATGACGGCGTCCTCCACTCCGATGCCAGGCCGATATGCAAACTGCAGCGGGTCCATGGCTGAGCTCACGGTGGAGCGGAGGTGGTCCAGGACTAGCCGCTCCAGTGTCTTCATCAGGTGGGACGTGAGAGCCACTGGCCTGAAGCTGTTGAGGTCTTTGGGGCGCGGTGTCTTAGGCACAGGTACCAGACAGGAGGTCTTCCAGACCTGTGGTACCACCCTCAGCTTCAGGCTCATGTTGAAGACATGCTCCATAACTCCACACAGTTCATCTGCGCAGGACTTAAGGAGCCTGGGGCTGATGCCGTCAGGTCCTGCTGCCTTCCTCACTTTAATCCTCCTCAGCTCACTCCTCACCTGTGCTGCTGTGACAGTCAGTGTTTGGCAGGGGGACCGTGTGCTGGGGGGATGGGTCCAGGCGAAGTGGGGAGCTGATGGTCCGGGGCAGATAAGCGAAGAGGAACAGATGCAGTGCATTGTCCAGCTGTGGAAGAGGGAGCATGCAGCTGTGCAGGGGGAGGGGCGGGTGACCGATCAAACCTCAAGAAGTGAGCATTTAAATCATTCACCCACTGTAGATCCCCCTCTGTCTGGGCAGGGGGGATTTTGAAGCCCGAGATGGTTTTCAGGCTCCTCCACACTCCCTGAATGTTCTTCTGCTGCAGCTGCTCCTCCATCCTCCTCATGTAGCCGGCTTCAGCCTGCCTGATCTTCCTCCTCAGCTCCTTCTGCACAGTTCTCAGCTCCTCCTTGTTCCCTGACCTGAAGGCTCTCTTCTTCTCCTTCAGCGGAGCCTTCAGTTCATGGTTAATCCATGGCTTGTTGTTTGGAAAACACCGCACCTTCCGGGAGGGAACAATGTTCTCAAAACAGAAGTTGATGTAGTCCGTTATGCACTCTGTGATGGTGTTGATGTCCTCCCCATGTGGGTCATAAAGCTCAGTCCAGACAGTGGTGCTGAAGCAGTCCCTCAGAGCCTCCTCGCTCTCAGCAGACCACATCCTCACCTCACGGGACACCACAGGCTGCCTGCGCACAATGGGTTCATACACAGGCCTCAGATGTACAAGGTTGTGGTCCGAGCTGCCCAGGGGAGGGAGGGGGGAAGAGGAATAAGCCTCCTTGGTGTTGGTAAAAAACAAGTCCAATGTTCTATTGTTCCTGGTGGGGCAGGTAACATACTGGGTGTATGTTGGTAGAACAGAAGAGGGAGAAGCGTGGTTAAAGTCACCAGAGACGAGGAAGAGAGCCTGTGGGTGCTGTGTTTGCAGCCTACAAATGCAGGAGAGCAGTGCTTCACAAGCTTCCGTATGTTGCCAGTAGATGTAGTGCTACCACCAATCCTGATGGTGGAACTGAAAATTGTGTATTTCAAGACATACATTATTTTAAGTTTGAAAACATGGGATGTCAAAGCAAGGGTACAAGAACCATTCAATCCATAATATCAGTCGTCCTGCTAAGGCAATATTGATATTAACAAATTACATGAGTACAAACTACTTATTACTACTCATTTAATTGTTGTGCAACTTTAAATCTGGATTATAGCGCTTTTCTACCTTCAAGGTCCTCAATGCGCTTTACATCAAGGAACCAGTCATCCATTCACTCACACTCCAGATGTACGCACACACTGGGGGCAAATGGCCCCTCTTGCCCAAGGACACAACAGCAGTATTCACATGAGGCAGCTGCAATTGCACCGCTAACCTGACCACTCTGACCGAGCGGGGAGTCAAACTGCCTACCTTTCGATCAGAAGACGAACACTCTACCACTGAGCTACTGCCGCCTAGTGCATGAGGTTGAGTTGTTGTTGTTGTTGTATTACTTTTAATGTAAGTGTATGTGTTTTACGCTATACTGCATTTAAAAAATATGTAAGGACTAAGGAGAGAGAGAAAGAGAGAGAGAGAAAGAGAGCCATGTGACCAGGGCCATGTGACTGACCTGCAGGTACTGAGAGTCAGTGGCGTACTGAGGACACCAGGCCCCGTCCCCGTCCTCGCGGTTCAGCCTGGAACAGAGACAGAAACATGTTCAGATGGTTACAGTAATGTGTCCTGGTCTTGTTCCTTATTTCGTTTTAATTTTTTTACTGTTTGGCAAAAACATGCGCACATTTAATAATTAGACTTCAAAAATCACTTTTTAACTTTAACTTTAAGATATTGTCCACACATTGAGTCTGGATCTCTAGGAAATAGAAATAGCAGTGTTGCTTCGTTTCCTCGTCGTTAGCTCTTTGTTATCCACACTTTTCCGCCTGTTACTGTGCATCCCGATGGGATTTTTGCAGAGTAAATTCAATACACACACGAGTAAATTCAATACACACACGTCTACCACGGATTTAAAATAACAGCAGTCTGTGTGTGAAAGTCGTGGACCTGCAGTGGTAAATGGGATCCACAGTGACCGAGAAGTAACGTGAGTGCGTCTTCTCTTTGAAACGCCTCATTCACTGCAGTGAAGCACCAATTCTGCCCTATCCCACTGCAGACAGGTGACTGACCTGCCCCGTCTGCGCAGCTGACCTGCTGACCTCATTTGTCCAGGAGTGTTCCATCAGAGAAAATAATTCAACGTAATCATCTGGACAGTCTTTAACATGTCGTCAGCCACCATAATCTGTCCATATTTCTTGATTTTAGAGCGAAACCCAATAGGTTGATATCACAACATTCAGAAAAAAACATGAGTCAGTGATGAGTTATGAACTTTTTTTCCTGTAAGAGCACAAAACACAATGAAAATGTGAAAGAGGTCTAATTATTATGGTCTAATAACAAAGTATAAAGATCTACATATTATATTTAGCTTGTATCTGGCATTAAAAAAAAAAAAAATCATCGAAAATCACGTTTATCACTGACTTTGAGATCACTCACAGTTGATTTGCTCTCATTATATAAGACGTGAAATATCCTAAATGCTGTGCTGTGTGCTGTGCACAGTCGAAACAACAACAGAGAAACTTCATTGGTTTACATTTGTGTAAAGATGATTTGAGTGGGGAAAAAACTAAGTTCCCAGGACAAAAATGAGGCCAAAAAAAGCAAAGAAACACATTTTGTTAGTTGTGCTGTCTTAAATTTGCCACTCAATTGAAATGTTGAGGGTCATTTTTTGAATAAAGATGATGTCACCTATTCTTCTGTTGTAATTCGCCTTCTGCTGGTATTAGTTAAAGGAATTATGGAGGCTTTTTTGGCGCCAAATCTTTGTCTCGTTTCCTCATGGCGTGGACAGCCGAGTAGTGCATTCATGCACTATGTCAATCACAGGATGCACCTACTGCTCACCTGCAGCCTTGTTCTGGCTCGTCCCCGGCATAGCAGCACGTTTGCTGTGTCTAAACGCATGGATCTATTGTAATATAGTTCCCTATAAAAAATATAATATAGTTCCCTATAAAATTAAGACAAGAGAAAGAGAGTTCGAGCTGGCTCAGAAGAAACGGTGGAAAAGTGGAAAAGAGTGCTGGATGTGTTCCTGTACCTGGCATACTGAGGCCCGGTGGTGAAATGCCATTGGCTGGATGCGCTCAGGGCCTCGTCTCTGATTCGTCCATCCTCCAAACCCAGAGCGTACCTGCACAGGCCTGAACACACGGCAACATGGGAAATGTAGTATTCATGTCATGAGTAAAACAGGGGATTATGGGTAATGTAGTACAGTATATTGAGCTGATTTGTTGACCTGGTTTATGGTTGACATATATGGTTATCTCTGTAATTACTTTGCCTATCGACATGAAACAAAAAATGGCACAAAGTTCAATGTCTTCTGTCAGCATAAATAAACTTTGGCAAAATGATTCTTTACCCTAAAGTAATACAAAGCTGAGGCATTAGTCAAACCCAGATAAATAATGATTAAGTTTGTGGTTTCCCCGATGTTTATTTCTTTAAAAAGCTCCCAGAGTCACAAAAGCCCTTTCCTCTACTTGAAACTGTAAAAATAAAATGGATTCAACCATTCACCACACTGTTTAGTAATTGATTGCTGTAAAATGATAAGAATAAATGTTTACCTGGGTCGATCTGTCCAGAGGCTGCAGCAGTGAAGAGCAGCAACAGACACAGGAGCATGGTTCTCCAGCAAGACCAGGATCACAACTGGACTACATCTCTGAAAGACCCACAAAGACCAGGGTTATACCAGGATCACAACTGGACTACATCTCTGAAAGACCCACAAAGACCAGGGTTATACCAGGATCACAACTGGACTACATCTCTGAAAGACCCACAAAGACCAGGGTTATACCAGGATCACAACTGAACTACATCTCTGAAAGACCCACAAAGACCAGGATTATACGAGCAGGGGTCTCGCAAGATACATTCAGGGATGGCGCTTACATGATAAATCAAAATGGCCCGCAATCCGTTTTGACATGGGGAGAAAATAAACCATCCCTAAAACCTGGCGCGGGTGCCGCCGTAGCCTTTAAAAAATCCTGGGGAGCGCGCTGATGAGGTACTATATCTCTGAAAGACCAAAAAAGACCCAGAGTTTTGGGTTGATCGGGTAAACCGGAGACACAAGGAGATGCAAAACATTGTTAGACCAGGGTCAAACGAGGGTTAAACTAGGGTTAAACCAGGGTTAAACCAGGATAAAACCAGGCTTAGTCGAGGGTTGGATCAGGCTTGGACCAGGGTTCAACCAGGGTTGGACCGGCTTTAGACCAGGGTTAGACCTGGATCATAACCAGACTGCAGATGAGTCCTGATGTGGTGTAGTTGTGGCTGAGTTGGGACTCAGAGTTTATAGAAACATCCAAACACAACTGTTATGTAACAGTCTATAGAAGAGTTTAGTCCTGGTTTAGTCCTGGTTAAGAACTGATTTAGGCTTGGTTTAGGCCCGGTTTAGACCCGGTTTAGGCCTGTTTTAGTTATGGTTTAGAAATAGTTTAGCCCTGATTTAGACCTGGTTTAGACCTGGTTTATACCTGGTTTAGGCCTGGTTAAGCCCTAATTTTACCCTGGTTTAGGCCTGGTTCAGCCCTGGTTTACACCTGGTTTAGCACTGGTTTAGGCCTGGTTTAGGCCTGGTTTAGACCTGGTTTAGACCTGGTTTAGTCATGGTTTAGCCCTGGTTTAGCCCTGGTTTAGCCCTGGTTCGGATCTGGTTTATTCCTGATTTAGGTTCGGTTTAGCCCCGGTTTAGGCCTGGTTTAGGCCAGGTTTAGACCTGCTTTAATTCAATTCAATTCAATTTATTTTTGTAACGCCCAAAATCACAACAACAGTTGCCTCTGAGGGCTTTGGCCTGGTTTAGACCTGGTTTAGACCTGGTTTATGCCTGAATAAGAATTGATTTAGGCTTGGTTTAGACCTGGTTTAGTCCTGGTTTAGGCCCAGTTTAGACCTGGTTTAGGCCTGGTTTAGTCATGGTTTAGAAATGGTTTAGCCCTGGTTTAGGCCTGGTTTAGCCCTGGTTTAAACCTGGTTTAGCCCTGGTTTAGGCCTGGTTTAGACCTGGTTTAGACCTGGTTTAGTCATGGCTTAGCCCTGTTTTAGCCCTAGTTTAGGCCTGGTTTAGACCTGGTTTAGACCTGGTTTAGTCATGGTTTAGCCCTGGTTTAGCCCTGGTTTAGCCCTGGTTCGGATCTGGTTTATTCCTGATTTAGGTTCGGTTTAGCCCCGGTTTAGGCCTGGTTTAGGCCAGGTTTAGACCTGCTTTAATTCAATTCAATTCAATTTATTTTTGTAACGCCCAAAATCACAACAACAGTTGCCTCTGAGGGCTTTGGCCTGGTTTAGACCTGGTTTAGACCTGGTTTATGCCTGAATAAGAATTGATTTAGGCTTGGTTTAGACCTGGTTTAGTCCTGGTTTAGGCCCAGTTTAGACCTGGTTTAGGCCTGGTTTAGTCATGGTTTAGAAATGGTTTAGCCCTGGTTTAGGCCTGGTTTAGCCCTGGTTTAAACCTGGTTTAGCCCTGGTTTAGGCCTGGTTTAGACCTGGTTTAGACCTGGTTTAGTCATGGCTTAGCCCTGTTTTAGCCCTAGTTTAGGCCTGGTTTATACCTGGTTTAGACCTAGTTTAGTCATGGTTTAGCCCTGGTTTAGCCCTGGTTTAGCCCTGATTCAGGCCTGGTTTAGGCCTGTTTAGACCTGGTCTAAAGCTCTGTGTAAAAGTGAGAGGATCAGACTCCTGAGATGTCTTTGCGACAGGCCTGGACATGACACTGGTATGTTCAACCAGACCATGAGGAACACCCCAGAGCAGAGAGTGCACGATCTAAACCAAGACTGAACCAGGACTGAACTTGGTCTGGACCAGAGCTGAACTAGGACTGAGCCAGATATAAACCAAGACTGGGCGTAAACCATGTGTGAACCAGGTCTGAACTGGGTCTGAACAGGTCTGAACCTGAACCAGGACGGAACCAGGGCTGGATGGAGGTTCAGTCATGTGAATTGTGTCTTTTTAATGCAAGGTCCAAACCCAATCATCTGTCAGTAAAACAGATTAAAATAAAAGATCATGATCAAATCATGCAGTGTTTTATTACAGAGTTTAAACTCTGTCCAGGTGAAATCAGCTTTACGTGTGAGTGAACCTAACAAGTGTTAGTGTAAAACTAAACCAGACTTAAAAATAACTCAAACTCCATCTTCAGGGTTAGGGTTAGCAGACCTAAACAGGGATTACAATAGAACTAAATCAGGTCTAAACCACTACAATAATAATAAATAAAGCAGGTCTATACCAGGACTAAAGCAGAATTAAACTGGGGCTTAAAAACAGAACTAAACCAGGACTAACACAGTACTAAAGCAGAACTGAACCAGAATAAATGCAGTGCACGATCAAGGATATATTCAGAAATAAACCGGCCTAATGCCAATACTTTTTTATAAACAGGATTCAATACTGATAATGTTAAACCAGGACTAAACTTGTTCTAGACCAGAATAAGAACAGCTCTAAACCCTCCAGACTCCGCTCGCTGTAACTTTAGGAAAAGTTTAGGCCTGGACCAGGACCGGGACCAGAGTCTCGGCCTTGTTTCCACTGAACTGAAAATGTCAAGTGATTGAACGTTTAAAACTCCAATTAATCATAAAGTTTACTTTACGTATCTTTTTCTCGAGTTTGGCCGCAGTTCTACCTGTCTTTATGTTGCTCCAGCAGCAGCAGCAGCGGGGCCTCGGTCCGTGTGTAGCCGCCTCACGGAGCGCTGTGCTCGGCCTGGCTCTGCTCGTACACTCGATCCTCAGCAGTTCATCCTGGAGCTAACGGTCCTTCCTGCGGTTCACACGCCCAGAGGAGCGGGCTGAGAGCGGCCGGGAGCCCGGGGAGGGGTCGTGAGCTTGGTGTGGGGGTCGGACACGGACACGGGGCTGGAAACGGAGCTGCAGGGGCCGTGTTTACATGACATCCGCGGGGAAGAGGAGGAGAAAGAGCCGAGAAAGGGCCGAGGAGGAGCCGAAGAGGAGGAGGACATCCAAGAAGTTCAAGCCCGGAGCCCCCCTGGAGGTGTGCGGTGAGCGACGCACACCAAGACAGGCGCTGTTTGGGACCTCGTGAGACCCGCGGAGAGCTGATAAAAGCTGGTGATTCTTCTTATTGCTGTGTCCGGACCAAGGTTTAATTTTGAGAACAAGAGGGGCCAACTTTCTAAATGTGGGCTTCCTCAATTAACAGAACGCTTTATTTATTTAGATGTTTAGTCTTTAGCCTATGCCAAGTTATTTTTATTTATTGAACACATTAAGCTTTTTTGTAAATTTGCAAAAGCTAGATTAGAAATGAAATTGTGAATTACTAACATTGTGATAAAGATGCACATTACGAGCGTGACCAGCAGGGGGCAGAACAGATCTAAATCGCTCTCCTTTTCCGTTGCACGTCTTTGTGTCCAGCTAGTTGTCTTCCTAAAGATCATTATGTTTATCATCAGGCTACTTAGAGTACTGTATATTTGTACTTGTTAAATTTGTACTCAGGTACAAGTACTGCTGCCAAGATTGTACTTTAAATGTAAATTACAGGTTTGACTATTATTATTATTATTAGGCCCGAGCGCCACAAGCTGGCGAGAGGCCTATTAATCTCGTAAGGCCGTGCGAAGCACGGCTGCGAAAGTGCGCACGTAGTGCGCATGAAATCGAGCGCGAAGCGCTCGCCCACTTCCAAACACTCACTAACGCACTCCTTCACTCACGCACGCCCCGTGCATACTAATTAGTAGTAGGAAAATGGAACATTACCGCTGTAAACGGGCGAAGCCCGTGCAAAAGTGCGCACTAAACGAGCACTTTACATTGGGATGACGACCGTGAAGCGGTCGTCATCCCCATATAAAGCACTCATTTGCGCTAAGTAGCTCACGAATACGTTCCCCATCTCTTGCATGTTCCGTGCATATAAGCATGTAATGCAAAAATTTAACATTATTACTGTATAGAGGGCCAAAAACACAAAGTGGAAAACACTCAAAATTAACAAAAGTACCCATCAGTGACCAGGGACCCACACCATGAGGTAGGAAAGCGCGAGCGCTTTCCGAAAATGTATAGTTTATGATATTTGAAAAATGGGAAACATTTTCTTTCTTCTTCTTCTTCTTCTTCTTCTTCTTCTTCTTCTTCTTCTTCTTCTTCTTCTTCTTCTTCTTCTTCTTCTTCTTCTTCTTCTTCTTCTTCTTCTTCTTCTTCTTCTTCTTCTTCTTCTTCTTCTTCTTCTTCTTCTTCTTCTTCTTCTTTCTTTCTTTCTTCTCGGGACCAACCCCCCTATTTTTCACCCAGTGAACATTGACGAAAAGTCACAAAAAATTGCACACCTCTAAAAATCGTGCCTCTCTACATTCTGGCTATTTCCCTTTTCTAAAATAAAAAAAATGGCGCGTCAGCGCCCCCAAATGTACCAAAAATACATTGAGAGATAGGAAATGACCCAAAAAAAATCTGATCGTAGAATCATGAAATTTGGCGCAGAGGTAGATGGTGACAAGAGAAGTAAAAATTATTATTACGGCAACGCCGTCCGCCCAACCAAATGTCGGCCATATTGGTTCAAAAATGGCTAAGCAGGACTCGGGAGTTTTTCCAAACGTCGTACTTTTACAAACTCCTCCCAGGGCGTTGGCTCTAAAAAGCTGAAATTTGGTGAAAATGCTACTGAGGAGTGGGACATCAAAAGTTATTCAAATTACATTGATACCTGTCACGGTCTCTGTGCGGCGAAGCCGCAAACTGTAGCTAGAATTTCAGAAATCTCCCAAATTTAACATTTCTGCCGTTTGCGCAGATAAAGTCCCAATTGCGTCAAATTAGAATCAGTTGTTAAACTCTTTGTGCTAAACGTACTTGAAGTGAAATAAATTAATTTGGCGCCACAGCGCCCCCTACAGATTTTATATGTAGGTTAAATGTTTAGTTTTGAGAAATTTTATGAAATTTGACACACAACTCAATTTTGGCATCCCCATCAAAAAAGTCAATGAGACCCATGTCATAATTGTTATGGTTTTGCCGTAGCGATGACCAAAACCTCCCATGTTATTCCAATGGGGAAATCGCCAGAACATGTTTACACTTTAGACTTTCACAAACTCCTCCCAGGGCGTTAGCCCTATTAACCTGAAATTTGGTGAGACTCATCTTCAGGGGTGGACCGTCAAAAGTTATTCACATTTTTATTCAAAAAGTCACGGTCTCTGTGCGGCAAAGCCGCACATTTTGCCAAGAATTCAAAATAAAATTGCTTTTTGATGGTAAAACAAAGGGGAGAAGATGTGACAGCGTCACAGATTCAGCAATAAAAGGACAATTTTGGCGCGTTAGCGCCCCCTGCTCTTGCGGCGTGGCGGCGGCGTGGCGAGGGCCGATCATTTCCGCTTGCAGCTATATTTGTTATTATTATTGTTATTATTATTATTATTATGATCATCATCTTTATAATCATTTTTATTATGATATAATTATTATTTGTTTTATTTTAGAGACCTTTATAATTGTACTTCCTGGTTATGGGCAATATCAGTGATGTTTTATTTGATCCGATACCAAGTGATACTATGGAAAGTATTGCTATCGATCTGATACCAATACCAATCTCCATAAGCTTGAACTAACATTAAAATATGTGTGTGTGTGTGTGTGTGTGTGTGTGTGCAGAAAACCTAAAATATAAACAATGTTGAAACAAATGCATTAAAAACGGCTTCTTTTTTTTGATATTTTAAGTATTTATGTTTGTGCACAAGTATCGATACTTTTTCATACCTCTGTCAGTATCAATACATCAATATTTGGTATCAATCCCATCACTACTGGTTGGACATGAGCAGCAGATATTACTTAACTACTGCAATTTTATACAAATTGCAGTATATTTTGAACAAAAATGCTTTATATTTACTTTACTGTTTTCTCATTACACCATATTTAACATATGGTATTGAGATCTGGGGAAATACTTACAAAACTAGAACCAAACCAATTTTCATACGACAAAAAAAGGCCATTAGACTGATCAATCATGCATTTTATAACTCGCTCAATCTAAGCTTTTAAAGTTTTATGATTTGGTAGACCTGTATACGGCTAAATTTATGTATTTAGTTCAATGTAATCAAATCCCTAAATCATTGAGGATAAAGTTTACCCAGAGGGAAAGTAAATATAATTTAAGGGGAGCGTGTATGTTTGACAGACCTTATGTGAGAACAACGCTGAGGGAACATTGTTTGTCTAGTAAAGGAGTTAAATTATGGAACAATTGTTGCGATGAATAAAAAAATGCCACTTCTTTATTTCTGTTCAAAAGGATCTTTAAGAAAACAATCATAGAAAAATATTTAGCAGAATAAAAATGTAGTTTTGTAGTTATAAAACCTTGAATGCTTGTAGAGGATACTTGTGAGCAGACTGTCCAGTGTGATGTAGTGTTGTTTTTGTTGATGAACTGTGGCTTGTGTACTATAATGTCCACCAATGTTGAGAGTTTGAGAGAAGGGTAGGCACAATAAGCCTTGGCTTCTGCCTACACCTGGTCAAAAAACATTAATGTAACTCTAATTTTGTTTTGTGCTTGAATGTTTAGCGCCTTTTGTTTTTGACCAAACCACAATAGAAATAAAAATAAAAAAACTTAGAGGTGAGACCCATAATGTTAACAAATACTCAACAACTAACAAATAACTACACCTTATATTTTTCTTTATTGTTTAAACTGACAAATGTGTTCCATGTGCGTTGTTGGATGGAAATTGTTGATGACAGACAGTAGATTGTGGTATTCAGTTTAAGAACTCAGCGCTTCTTGTAGTTATCTTTTTCTTCTCAACGTTTCTCCCACAAATTGTCACTCTACTGCTGCCCTGATTTTACTTACTCACGTGTTTTTCAAATTATGACGTAGTTTAGTAGGTTAGTGCTTATGGTAAATTAACTAGTAAATTAAATAGTTTTATATCAGTCAAGTTGCAGTTTGTGAATAAAAATGAAAAAATAAATATACCAGAAGTAGATTTTTAAAATAGAATCCCTCTGTGATGTCATCAATAAGCGAAATTCAAGCCAAAATACAGGGAAAATTTACACAGAACAGACAATTATTATGTTTTTTAGATAAAGGTGCTACCAGGTAGTATTTCTATTTATTATTTATTAGTACAGGTACTATTTGTCAAATCATATATTGATTATATGATATATTGACATAATATTGTGTTATCTATATGGATTTTTGTGCTAAATAAAACAGTTATGGTTTAGTAAACAAGCAGGTGTCTGTACTTTCTACTCCATTACATTTTTGAATTAGACTGAAAAATATGATGTACTTTTTTGTGTGTTTTTAAGCACATTAATGACTATAAAAACAGGGAACTTAAGTTAGAGTTTGATTGAAAATTCTTTATTAAGATCACTACATTTGTCTCTTTAATACGTTTTAGTAAATCTGGATGAAATACATTTTACTCTAAAAGTACATTTTCCATCTGGTACTTCAATACTTAAGTAGATTATTGTATGTGATATTTTAACCTAAATGTAAGTAATATTTTGCTCCTATATCTGTATTTTTGCTTAAGTAACAAAACTACAGAATAAACTGAATAAACTACAGTATACAAGCAGAATTATACTAAATAACTTCAAATACAAGTGGAGGTTTAAATATCATGTCAAATAAAAGTACAAACATTATTTCTGTTTTGTTTTTTGTAAAAGAAGAATACGGCATTACATATTATTACTTATAAATGAACATCTTATGAGTAAAATAGGACTAATTTGATCTATAAGCGGCACTGAATCAGAACTTATCAAAAAAATTTGAATGGTAACAATTCACAAAGATTGCAGTTATTCAAGCTACATCTTATTTAGTTTTTTTTTTTTTAATTTAAAAAACTTCAGATTTTTAGTTCACGTTCAGTGGAAAATTGAACAGAATGCTACTAATCGTTCAGCCCTGATTGAAATAGTTGCTTTTTAGGTCTTAAAATCGTCACTAGAAGCTCTTGAATGGACAGATATAACACAGGCCTGGTGTTCCTGCCGTGTCACAAGGTCAAACTGTAAAGTCCATTTGCTGATATAAATATTTCCCAGTCATTGTCAACAGAGTGACTTTAACATAAACTGTGTGGGCCCCTGACGCAGGAGTCACATGTCCCATGACGTCACAAGCTTCTCGAATCCCTTTAGTTTAAAAATGGACATATTGTAGTTTATGGTGCATATCTCTGTAGTTACAAGGCCCATCCACATGAAACAACAACACTGAACATGTTTTGAAAATGTCGTTTCAAATCTTCAATGGTTTGGACCGCTTTTCACATCAAGTAAACCTACACTTAATCAGGTCTGAAATAGGACTACACAATTCAATTCAATTCAAGACCTGGGCCAGACCTGGACCGGACCTTACCTGAACTAGACCTGAACTAGACCTGAACCAGACCTGAACCAGACCTGGACCAGACCTGAAACAGACCTGAACCAGACCTGAACAAGACCTGGACCAGACCTGAACCAGACCTGAACCAGACCTGAACTAGACCTGAACCAGACCTGAACAAGACCTGGACCGGACCTTACCTGAACTAGACCTGAACCAGACCTGAACCAGACCTGGACCAGACCTGAACCAGACCTGGATCAGACCTGAACCAGACCTGAACCAGACCTGAACCAGACCTGAACCAGACCTGGACCGGACCTTACCTGAACTAGACCTGAACCAGACCTGAACCAGACCTGGACCAGACCTGAAACAGACCTGAACCAGAACTGAACAAGACCTGGACCAGACCTGAACCAGACCTGAACCAGACCTGAACCAGACCTGAACAAGACCTGGACCAGACCTGAACCAGACCTGGACCAGACCTGAAACAGACCTGAACCAGAACTGAACAAGACCTGGACCAGACCTGAACCAGACCTGAACCAGACCTGAACCAGACCTGAACAAGACCTGGACCAGACCTGAAACAGACATGAACCAGACCTGGACCAGACCTGAACCAGACCTGAACCAGACCTGAACCAGACCTGAACCAGACCTGGATCAGACCTGAACCAGACCTGAACCAGACCTGGATCAGACCTGAACCAGACCTGAACCAGACCTGAACCAGACCTGAACCAGACCTGAACCCGACCTGAACAAGACCTGAACCAGACCTGTGTGTTTTACACTTGTTTGTCAATTAGAAATTCAAACTATATTTTTGCAACCTCTTTATTTTTCTCCAATCCCACATGTTTCAGTAATCCTGTTTATTTCTCTCTTCCAAAGCTCAAAACACATTGTCCCACCGTGTGACATCATCAGGTGGTAATCCAGAAGTGCACCTCTGTGTTTTTAAAGTACTTGAGCTTAACTTCCTCCATGTGCTCTCTGCTGGTGTTTTAAAGTTGTTAAACACTATGAAAAGAACAGAGCTAAGTTAGATACAACAATGTATTGTTGTTTTAGTTCTTTTTTTTTTGCCATCCTGAGGAGGATTCTACAGTAGGGACAGCAATATCGTCTCCATGGAGAAAAGTTACACAGTGCAGCTTTTAAATCCTGAATGAAGCAGAATAAATGAGTTTTGAACTGGTCTTCACGCCTCACAGTTTCCTGAGAGTCTAGTGTCATTTTCCATCTTTCCAGAAAGTTACGTCTTATGTTTGAGCCACATAACTCTGACTCCTCACAGAACTCACCGAATCCCAGAATCCAGACCTGAACCAGACCTGAACCAGACCTGGACCAGACCTGAATCAGACCGGAACCAGACTTGAACCAGACCTGGACCAGGCCTGAACCAGACCTGAACCAGACCTGGACCAGGCCTGAACCAGACCTGGACCAGACCTGAATCAGACCGGAACCAGACCTGAACCAGACCTGGACCAGGCCTGAACCAGACCTGAACCAGACCTGGACCAGGCCTGAATCAGACCTGAATCAGACCTGAACCAGACCTGGACCAGGCCTGAACCAGACCTGAACCAGACCTGGACCAGGCCTGAACCAGACCTGAACAAGACTTGAACCAGACCTGAACCAGACCTGGACCAGACCTGGACCAGACCTGAATCAGACCTGAACCAGACCTGGACCAGACCTGAATCAGACCTGAACCAGACCTGGACCAGATCTGAATCAGACCTGAACCAGACCTGAACAAGACTTGAACCAGACCTGAACCAGACCTGGACCAGACCTGAATCAGACCTGAACCAGACCTGAACTAGACCTGAACCAGACCTGAACTAGACCTGGACCAGACTTGATCTAGACCTGAACCAGACCTGAACTAGACCTGAACCAGACCTGAACTAGACCTGAACCAGACATGAACCAGACCTGAACTAGACCTGAACCAGACCTGAACAAGACCTGGACCAGACCTGAATCAGACTTGGACCAGACCTGAACCAGACCTGAACCAGACCTGAACCAGACCTGAACCAGACCTGAACCGGACCTGTACTGGACCTGGACCGGACCTGAACCAGACCTCAACCAGACCTCAACCAGACCTGGACCAGACCTGAAACAGACCTGAACCAGACCTGAACCAGACCTGAAATGGACCTGAACCAGACCTGAACCAGACCTGAACCAGACCTGAACTAGACCTGAACTAGACCTGAACCAGACCTGAACCAGACCTGAACCAGACCTGAACCAGACCTGAACTAGACCTGAACTAGACCTGAACCAGACCTGAACTAGACCTGAACTAGACCTGAACCAGACCTGAACTAGACCTGGACCAGACCTGAACCAGACTTGGACCAGACCTGAACCAGACCTGAACTAGACCTGAACCAGACCTAAACTAGACCTGGACCAGACCTGAACCAGACCTGAACTTGACCTGAACTAGACCTGAACCAGACCTGAACCGGACCTGAAACGGACCTGAACTGGACCTGAACCGGACCTGAACCAGACCTGAACCAGACCTGAACCAGACCTGAACCAGACCTAAACCAGACCTGAACCAGACCTGGACCAGACCTGAACCAGACCTGGACCAGACCTGGACCAGACCTGAAACAGACCTGAACCAGACCTGTGTTAGTCCTTGTTTAGAAAGATCAGATCGATGGTGTAATGGTCTTATTTTAAGACCTGCTGTAGCCCAGTTTTACACTTGTTTGTCAATTAGAAATTCAAACTATATTTTTGCAACTTATTTATTTTTCTCCAATCCCACATGTTTCAGTAATCCTGTTTATTTCTCTCTTCCAAAGCTCAAAACACATTGTCCCACCGTGTGACATCATCAGGTGGTAATCCAGAAGTGCTCCTCTGTGTTTTTAAAGTACTTGAGCTTAACTTCCTCCATGTGCTCTCTGCTGGTGTTTTAAAGTTACACTATGAAAAGAACAGAGCTAAGTTAGATACAACAATGTATTGTTGTTTTAGTTCTTTTTTTTTTACCTGGACCAGACTTGAACTAGACTTGAACTAGACTTGAACTAGACCTGAACCAGACCTGAACCAGACCTGAACCAGACCTGAACCAGACCTGAACCAGACCTGAACCAGACCTGAACCAGACCTGGATCAGACCTGGATCATACTGAATTCTGGAAAAATTAGTTGAATATACCGAATCTTATTCTTTTCATTTATGTTTGAGGAATTTGTAGTTGTTCTGAGGTATTTCTGAAATTTTTCAATATTAATTTCTCGTTCTGAGTCAAACAAGGGTTTTGTGCTGTTTTCTCATCCGGCCCACATATATCGTAATTTAGGTCGGGGAAAAAGTGAAACCAGTGGTGATTTGATTATCAGACAAATGGGAAATGTCAGTAAAATGAATCACAAAAGCACAGAAATATCATTTGAAAGTTTACAAGATACTTTCATCCATTTTTATTTTAAAATCTGATACAAACTATATACTCTATATTCAAACGTTGCATATCTTCAAAACAACATTCACAATATTATCTAAATATCTCTATTTATTGTCCACCTCAAATGTTTTTAACAAATGTTTTGTCTTTGTGGGAGAGTTCATTTGTGTTAATTATTGCCAAAACGGTTCTACTTTTACCGACCGAAACTGTTTT
This sequence comes from Eucyclogobius newberryi, assembly GCF_026437365.1. NCBI lineage: Eukaryota > Metazoa > Chordata > Actinopteri > Gobiiformes > Gobiidae > Eucyclogobius > Eucyclogobius newberryi. The sequence continues at coordinate 35,157,844 of NW_027316278.1, read as the reverse complement.
ACCGTTCCTCTCATGTCTTGAGTACTGTTGGCAGTTGTGACAAAACACAGAGAAAGAGAAGAACGTTAATTACATCGCAGGACTATTTCAGTTTCCTGGAACGCCCACATCCAATGTTTCCACCACGCCACAAGCCGCCACGGTTACACAGCGGGCAGAGGAATGTAACAACATACCCGAGGAAACCGTCACTAAAGAAAGTGAAACAGGCTTTCACAGACTGTGTTCCAAACTGACACGACACAGACTCTCAGCGGCGCAGACAGTCAGTCACACGTGGGCGTCAGTGCACATTATTCACAGGAGAAACTGTGACTGTCCAGTGGCTCGTCGCCATCGTGTGTTTGGGACTGTCCTGTTAAATACTGGAGTGAGAGTCTTCAACACCGACATTCCATTTGACTATAAAACAATGCATCTCTAGTGTAAAACTTCAACACGATAGATGGACACCTATGCAATGCTCTTTTGGCTGCAGGGGGCAAAAACAGATCTAAAAAGGAGATGGATGAAATTCAATGGAAATGCTGACTTTTGCAGGGAATTTAAAAACGGACTAATTTGACAGTAAAAAAAAAGAGAACATTTGCCAGACTGACTTTTCACAGACTTCAAGTACATTTTATATATCCAGCACTTTTCACTAACGAAAGTAACAAAATGCTTCACAGGACACAATAAAACCACAATAAGGACCAATATAATGTGCAATAAGGTACTTAGGGCTGGAATGCGTGTTATAAGAAGTGAGTCTTAAGGTGTTTTTTAAAAGCATCCACAGAGCACAGGGAATGCAGAGAATAAGTTAGAGTTTGTTCAGCCTGGACCATCATCTAGTGTGTCCTGTCCACAGTGCTGACCCAACACATCACAGACAAGAGACGGCTTTTCTATTTAGGTCTATTTTATCAATTGGAAACATTTTAACGTATCTTTCTCGTTACAGCAGTGTTTCCTAATCATTAGTTTACTCACAGTTGTATTTGGATTGATTCCTGCACGTTATAGTAAATCCTGTATTGTCCTGCAACTGAGGCTCCAGTGCTCAGAAGATACTTGTTTTCACCTACCCCCTATCCCCGCCCACATCCCTGTACTTATTTGTAATTATTTGAAAAGATTCTGAGTGACACATCTAGAGTTCCAAAATGTCACGTAGCCGCTTTTCACAAATAAAAACATGTACATGACAATCTGCTGCTTGTTAGAGTGAAAAAAGAGATTTGTCATTTCAAAGGATCTTTCCTGGCTAAATAAAGGTTCATAAATAAATGTATCATTAAATAAAGAGTTTATAATGACTGGAGTTTTGAACAGAGAGTCAATGGACCTGTTTCTTTTAGTTTTAGATCAATATTGCGGTTTCAATAAATAAAATGTAAAATGATTATCAACGTAAGTTCTAGTTCTACAGAAGGTGCCTGAAAAACGTAATATGTCTCATCTTTAAAGAACTTTAAATGAATGATGTCATATTGATGTTTGAAGATGATGAAAGTACAGCCCTTTCTTCATCCCTCTTGTCTCAGGTTCATGGTTTAGAGCTGATTCACAGAGAAACTAAAACTTCCTTTCCTTTCCCTGTGATAATCCTCCTTAATCCTGCTGTGATGTAAGTCTGTGGAGAACGCTTGGGTTTACACAGGCAGAGGCTGTACTTTAAAGGACACATATTATGCATTATTTGTATTGTTTTTTAATCATGTTTTTCTTTACTTTGACATCTCAGTTTGAACAATATTGTTTACAAAAAACAAAATTACTCAAGCTGACATTTTCCAAGCCAGAAATTGTCATCTACTGGCTCGAAAGGGAATTTCATAGGTGAGATAAACAAAAGCTAGCTTGCCTCTGACGTGCTAATGTAAGAAAGCAGCGGTAAGGAATGTGATTTTATTTATGGATTTACATTAGAAACAGTTCAAAAGATCTCGGAGCCATAAGAATATCACATCACACAATGGGAAAATGTTTTTTTGACAGAAGCGGGACGATTTTCTAACCTGGATTCATCAAACAAGTGCGATGCTACTCCAGGTGTGTTTTTGACGAGGGAACAATGTTAGAATAGATTTAAAAGAGAAAAAAGTACATTTAACATAAAGTGTTTTTAGCAGTCGCCTGGCTTCAGTGTGCTTGGGGTTGGTTTAAAGGTTCACTTCTTTCCTTATTCCGAAGCCTGTCTGGGCACCGCCATACGACGTAATCCTTCTTCTGGTTGTATTAATTAACACAGGAGTGCCAACCTCAAGAGAAAATAAGTTCTAAACAGACTAAAAAGCTGTTTTCAGGTCCAGGGAATCGGTGCATTGTTGACTTGTTGCACATGAACACTGGACATTTTAGACAAATCAATCGACTTGGCATGGTCAGCAGCAAAGTTCTTCACTCGTTCTCCATTTAAATGAATGGAGTTTCCGCTGGACCGGAAGTGCGATTACAGTGCCGAGTGCCACGTGGAAAAAAAGGGAAAAGTAACCCTAACCCTGCTTGTCTCCATGGAGATGATCAGCTTGCTTCATTCTTTATTTAATGAAATTAAATGAAATTAATTTAGAACTGAGATGAATCATGGTCTCTAAAAGAAAAGTAAAAAAGAATATTGTGTTATTGGTTAGCTTGGAATGTTCCACAATACAGCATTAAATTTATTTATCTCCATGGAGACTAGCAGGTCACGTCACCTGGTCAAGTTACAGGTCGGATCCGTATCAAAGTAAGAGTGCAAGTATTTCGAATAAACTGTAACTGTAATTAAAAAAATGAAAGATAAAGTTAGTCTTGGTTTAGACCTGGTTCAGTCCTGGTTTAGACCTGGTTCAGTCCTGGTTTAGACCTGGTTTAGTCCTGGTTTAGACCTGGTTTAGTCCTGGTTTGGACCTGGTTCAGTCCTGGTTTAGACGTGGTTTAGTCCTGGTTCAGACCTTGTTCAGTCCTGGTCTTGGGTTGGTCTGAGTTTCCAGGAGGTGGAGATTTGACACAGTTCAGTGAAACTGCATTCCTCTGAGCTGAGTCACATCCACACACAAGTACTACAACCAGTACTGCAAGATAAACTGCCAAAATAAGTATTACATTTACCTGAAAAAACTGTTACCACAATTATCACAGTTGTGTATTTACTGTAATATTGCCATTCAGCACTCCTGACCCCGTAGAACCACAGAGTGAGATTTTCAGGTGTCGCCAGCGTTTAAAGGTGTTTGGAAACAGCTGACATAGAGCGTGTGGATTCTGAGGCAGATAGTTTAGTGTGGCAAGTAATAAAAGATAATCACAGTTGAAATAAATGAGGATAAGAGACAGTTGTTTCCTGTAGCTGCACATTACATGATGTAACCATGTAAACGGTCCAAACTTCTGCTCTGGATAGTTTATGATCCGAATTTATCCCCCAATTACTCCTCTGTTTAGTCCTGACGTGCTGCAGTCCTGGTCCAGACCTGTGTGTTCCTCTCCCCGTTCACTGCTCTCAGATGAAAGAGGTGAGAGGCTGAGGCTGGAGCAAACCGGTTTGGCTGATGACAGCCTTTTGTGAACTCACCAGAACTCACATGAGACAGACCCCAGCCTGGTCCTGGTCCTGGTCCTGGTCCTAGCCCTGGTCCTAGCCCCGGTCCCCGTCCTGGTCCTAGCCCCGGTCCCGGTCCTGGTCCTAGCCCTGGTCCCGGTCCTAGCCCTGGTCCTGGTCCTAGCTCTGGTCCCGGTCCCGGTCCCGGCCCTGGTCCCGGTCCTGGCCCTGGTCCTGGTCCTGGTCCTGGCCCTGGTCCTGGTCCTGGTCCTGATCCTGGCCCTGGCTGTGGCCCTGGTCCTAGCCCAGTCTCTCCTCAGACCTGAGCCCTGCCTCTGCATCCAGAGTTAAACCTGGACCAGGTCTGAGTCTCATTTTCTCATGACCGAAGAGAAGTACTGACTCAGGACTTGTGTGGATCGGGTCTAACTCAGGACTGCGGGCTTTGTGGTTTGAACTGACCCACATCCTCCTCCAATCTAAACCCAGGTCCAAACCACCATTGAGTCAGGACTAAACCAGGACTAAACCAGGTCTAAACCAGGACTAAACCAGGACTACACCAGGTCTAAACCAGGACCAAACCAAATTCAGAAGCTGTTGTTATCTCTAATGTTTTAGATCTGCGTTGTGATTTATTGTGAGCTATAGTGAGGTCATACTTTCTCCCCTCACACACAGGATTCTGGGTGCACCCTCACCCCACAGCATTATGGGATAGCCCTGTCACCACCATGACACATACATGAGGAATTATAGGATAGCACCGTTACCATGGTGAAGCCCAAACAATTCTTACTCACACTGACTGATTATGTCATAGTCCTGGTTCAGACCTGGTTTGGTCTAAACTTTAGAACATGAACTCTACAATAATTATACTTGTTATTGTTGTAAGAGTGACACATAAAAAAAAGTGTACAGTAAAGTCCAACTGTGCTAATGTGACTCAGAATAATTTATCTTTTCATTTCCTCTTCTCTTTGATGTTTACACAAACAAATTGAACCCAAAGAAGATAAAAGTCCCTTTGTTTCAGCAAGAAGTGGGTCAGATTATGTGGTTATGTCACAAGCTTTTCAGAACGGAAAGATTCTGGGCTCTTCCCCGAAGAGCTTTGTCTGTATCTGTATCTGTAACTGTAACCCTAAAGTTAAATTCACACTTTCAAAAAGGTCTTGACTAAGTGAGTGCAAACTGCTGCCTCACTGATGAGCACCATAAGGAGCTTTAGGAACTGATAGTCCCACATCCTGTTAAATCTGATCACAAAACCATGAGGAAAAACACAGACAAAGTTGATTAATTTCAACATGTTTTATTGCAAAAATAATAAATAGCAAATAGTTCAATAAATACTAAATAACATCCATAACATTTCAGTAATAGCACTGTCAGTGCGTGTGCGCGTGAGCTCGTGAACTCACTTCAAGTTTTTCATCAGTTTGATTCAAGTCTCTCAGAAAAACACTTTCAAGTTTCAAAAGTTCATTATTTTCAAGTCTTCTGATCCTGGTTCTGATCCTGGTTCAGTTCTGGTCCCGCTTGGTCCTCGTGGCTCAGCGGGCTCTGTGCGGACTGTAGCCGCCTGTGTGGCACTGTCGCCGGCATCAGTCTGAGGTTTGTCCCGCTGTGGAGCCGTTTCCCTGGATCTTTCTTGGGCTGGTCTTGGTTCAGATCCGGCTCTGGTCCGGGTTCTGGCCTCGCGGGGCTCAGTCGGAGCCAAGGCGGTGCGCCACAAGTAGCGCCACCACGTAGCTGTTGCGCGCGCCCTCAAAGCTGTGTCCGGGCTTGTGCGCAGGGCCGGCGGGGCTCGCGGGGCACACAGGGCTCACGCGGCCGGAGAAGTATGTGGGCATGTGGGATGGGCACGTGGGCTGCGGCACGCGAGAACGGAACTCCAGTTCCGGCTCCACGGTCCAGATCTGCCACAACAGCACGAGCGCCAGCAGCAGCAGCGCGCGCTTGGCTGAGCTGCGCTCCGGCGGCGGGAGGTGCATGCGCACTTTGGCCGGGTACATGACCCGTGTGCACCGCTTCTTGGGTCGGATGGAAGCGTAGCAGCTGAGCGCCGCGGTCTGAGGAGGAACCCTCTCGAAGGTGAAGACCTCCGGCTCCGTGCTGCGTGCGGACCAGCGGCACTCCGCGTACCGCTCGCGTCTCTGCGTCAATGTCAGCGTTTCCATGTGTTTGAAGGCTGGAGATAAACTCTGTGTCAGTGGTTCCTCTGGTGCGCTGAGGTTCGTTAGTCTCTTTAGTCTCTCGGTTCTCTTTAGTCTCTGTGAGTCTCTTGAGTCTCGATTGATCTGGAGCTTTGCCCCGGGAATAGCAGGTTTATAAAGCCGAGGCTCTTGGGGAGAGTTCAGGTTGTGTTTTTAGAAACGCCCCGTGACACGAGGCCACTCCCTGCGCTGTTGCGCAAACCGAAACATCCCAAAAAGAGCGCTTTTCCGCCGGATCCCCGCGACCAGGCCCGCTACCTGACTCACCCGGTCAGTGTGTGGTCAGCTCCGGGGGTGAGGCTGGAAGTCTGTACCATGTGCACTTTGGACATACATATAATAATGATAATCACGTGTGTTATTCCAATAAGTCATATGAAGTCAGCGGTTACGTCATGTTTGAAGCTTATGTGTATTACGACTCTATTCTGACAAATGCCCATTCACTGTTTCATCACGTAGAGAAAAACTCCAGAAATGTTCCGATTTAATAAGGCTGAATATAAATTCGGGTTCAACTATTGAATCCAGCCTCAGTTTGAGCTCACATATGTATGCCATGTTCAAAGTATAATTTAATTTAGGTACATGATAATGTGAATATGTATGCTCCAGATCAACGAGACAGTGTTTAAATACACTTCAAAAATCTGATCATAATCTGATTTCTGGAGTTATAGGATTATTTATAAAAACATCAGATACAATTATTGGCTTATTGGATGTACCCTGAAACCAAAGGCCTCAGCATGTGGCCTGAGTGACCCTTCTCACCCTGGACACGGACGATTTGAGCCACTCCCCTCAGGCAGCAGGCTATGGTCCATCCGGACCAGAACTTGGACTCATGAACACTTAACACCTGCCACTTTAACAATACTCAACAAATACTATTCACTTGCTGTTCACTTTCAGCACTATTTCCAACCATCTGTACATTTTTGTGTAAATATCTGTGTACATACCGAGACAAGTTTATTTTGACTCTATAGACGTTGCTATTACTATTATTATATTATTCATTGTTTTATGTTGCACCTTAAGTTCCTATGTTTGCAAACTGTGTTCAATGGCAATAAACCTTTTCTGATTCTGATTCTAATGTGACTCCACCCAGCTTTTTAGCGCCCCCTGTGTGTGCCCAGTGGCCAGACACGTGTCTAACAATGTAGTCACGTGATCTGAGCCCACGTCCGGACAAACACATGTTAACTGTAAACACTAGCTGGAGCAGCGGAAACTTACTGTAAATCCACAGCTTTAATGTGTCCTCTGCCTCTGCAGGACCTGCCTCTAGGACCTGGCCCTTGTCCAGGCCCTGGCCCTGATCCTGGCCCTGATCTTGGCCCTGATCTTGGTCCTGGCCCTGGCCCTGGTCCTGGTCCTGGCCCTGGCCTTGGTCTTGGTCTTGGTCTTGGTCTTGGTCTTGGGCTTGGGCTTGGGCTTGGGCCTGGGCCTGGGCCTGGGCCTGGTACTGGTACTGGTCCTGACCCTGGCCCTGGCCTTGGCCTTGGTCTTGGTCTTGGTCTTGGTCTTGGTCTTGGGCTTGGGCCTGGGCCTGGGCCTGGGCCTGGTACTGGTACTGGTCCTGACCCTGGTCCTGGCCCTGGCCTTGGTCTTGGTCTTGGTCTTGGTCTTGGTCTTGGTCTTGGGCCTGGGCCTGGGCCTGGGCCTGGGCCTGGGCCTGGTACTGGTCTTGGTCCTGGTCCTGGTCCTGGAGGATTGTGTCTGCGTGTGTGATGTATCCAACACAGAAGGGGTGAGGTTTTTGTTGTGAACCACAAAGGAGCAGACTGTTTGTTTTGTTCTATTTTTATTTTGTACCATAAACATGACCTCTTGTTTCTTTTGTGTTCTGTCCTGTATTTCTACAGAGTGACACTATGCACATAGGTCTGATATGTTTTCAGATGCTCTAAATCCAGGACTAAAGCAGGACTAAAGCAGTGAGCTCAAACTGAGGCTGGATTCAATAGTTGAACCCAAATTCATATTCAGCCATATTAAAGTATGTAAGTATGTTCGGTTTCTTCAGAATGACAGTGATGAGTTGAGACCTGCTGCAGTCGGTTTAGGGAGATGAGAATAACTTTCTGAGAAAACTGTGACAATGAAACAGGATCCAACCTGTACAGATCCACAGAAACCGCGTCTGAACCAAGACTAAACCAGGATTGAAACTAAATTCTCATCTTGATTGTGCCTATGGCTAGCACTCTCGCCTCATAGCAAAAAGGTCGCAGGTTCGTTTTTAAAAAAAAATTCACCGTTGTATCTAAAGTGTATTGGTCATTTTCTTTTCTTTTTGAGTTAATCATCGTAACAACACTATCCAGGACTAAACCAGCACTTAAACGGGACTAAACCAGGACTAAAACAGTTTTAAATGAAGTCTAAACTGTGTCTATACCACTGGTGTAAAGCAGGACTGATTCACACTGACCATATTCAGATATGGTCAGTGGGAGTGGAGGAGGTGGTGGACAGCTGTGGTTTTTTTGCGGTAAAGTTTGGAGTGAAATCACAGGAAGTCGAGAGTGTCATCACAAACAAACTGTCGAAACCCACACACAGAAACGATGTACAACACAAACAAAATCTGAAGTACGTTTAGAGTCAGAAACAAAACTAACACTGTCCTGAGAGGGGAAAATGTCAAATGTCTGTTACAAAAAAATAGGAAATCAATGGTATATGTATATATATGTTTTTAAGATTTAAAGATTTAAGTTTTATCAGGATTTAATGAGACAGATTTGAGAATAAAAGTGAACATTGGACAGTGACAGGAGACTTTAGAAGGCACTTGTGTTTATTCTTTCTTATTAAAGACAAGTATTCAAGTATAAAAACACTAGAGCTGTAGTTGTCAAGTCGATTTATTGGTCGATGCTGTCTTAATCGACCACATTTTTTAATTAGTTGAGAAATTAATTACAGTTGATTAGGATTTATATGGAGTTTTGAGAGTAACTGGACATTTTAATCTGCCTTTTAACTTGGCAGATACGGTTTACTTTTCTGTATATAGTCGTTTTTGTGTGAGATACTAATCATTCCAGTTGATCAATCGATGCCAAAGTGATCAGGCCAATGTGTGCATTGTGTCACTGCAATACAAGTCTTACAAGACTTTACTCAATAGATGAAGTTCCCCTCAGAGTGATGTCACGGTAAAATCTCTGCTTCCTGTCCAAAGAGGAAGTGCGGATTTCAAAGTGAGCAGATGTGACAAGGCACGGGAGCTGACGGCTGCATCGGAGGCGGAGCTACAAGTTTGCTGTAAAGACAAACAACTTCAATGTGGTTGAAATCTAATTTTCTACGCACTCATTGATGACATTGAGCGCGACGAAAGAAACGTAATAAATATGATCGTGAGGTCAAAGGTCAGGTCACAGAAAAAGGAGGAGGAAAAACAAAAATATGAAAAACAGGCTAGTTTCAGACTGTTCAATGCTCAAGCCTGAGTGAAGAGGATCAAATCAATGCCTAGTAAATAAATATGCTTTTAATTATAATTGAAATAACACATATAAGTTGTAACTGGTTAATTCCGTTTGGATTTCACAAAGTTGGTGTAAAATTGATCCGAACACAAACCTACCCAGGGTGCACTGCGTTCAGATCAACGTTGAGTGACACAATCAGATCTGCGCAGGGTTTGCTTATCCTGAACGCACCAAGAGGTCAGGGGTCAGGGCGGGTTTGGAAAAATGTGATGATTCAGATATTTTCTACTTAAAGGCGCAATGGATGATTTTTCGGCGATTTGAGAACTCGGCGGAAGTGCGCATGCGCACTCCCCCGTGCGGATCGATACAACACACACGTGTGTTTGTTTATTGGCGCGACGGATCGCATCGCATCTCTAGTCCCCCGTAGATTTCCGTCTTCTTCTGAGTCAGCTCAAACAGTCTTTCTCCGTCTTCATTTTGTCCTGTACACTGAGGGAACTATATTATGATAGATCAATGCGCTTAGGCACGCGGAAACGTGGGGACGAGCCGCACGCGGCTGCAGGTGAGCGGTAGGTGCGTTTTATGATTGATACGTGGCAGGACTAATCGGCAGTCCACGCCACGAGGAAATAAGTCTATTTTTTTATTATATTAAACTGTAAAACTCAGAATATTCAAAAGTATGAACGTTTGAGGACTGTAACAACAATCACAACAACACAGGAGGTGAGTGGGTGGAGTCATGTGATGTCCGAGTCCGGACCGGCACAAAGACCCAACTTCTGGCTCTGAACCCGGAACACTGCACCGTCCGGCACGTAGGCCCATTCCCATGGCAACTGGCCAAACCTGACCGCAGTGACCCACATCCAGTCAATCACAGAGAGGGTCACACTCACACTCCTACTATGGGTACTTTTAGACCTGGTTTAGTCCTGGTTTAGTCCTGGTTTCGATGTGTTTTTGGTCGAACTGTTTTTTCGATAGAATGTTAAAAAGTGACTTCCTGATAAAGATTTGTATGGACTAATTGTATTTAATTGTCTTTGTTATTCTAATGTACATTTTTGTCATTTTTAATTATATTCACTTTTAGGAGGTCTTTTTGACATCTGGCAAAGGGACCACTGCTGCTAAGTAGCTCATATCAGCTAACTCGGGCATATTTACATAATTCATATTAATAATAATAAAAATAATAATAATAATAATAATTAATGTGTAATGTCCCAGTTCAAATGAAATAAAGGAAATAAATGAAATAAGTAACTTTTCAAGCAGTATTGATACCATAAATTAGAACAGCTGGTATAGAAAGTATTGATTCGTATACTCGATTTGCACGTCTCTAGTTTAGTCTTGGGTTTGGACTGAGACAATGACTGTTTTAGTCCTGGGTTGGTCCTGTTTTTTTAATCTTCAATTTCTTAACTTTTCCTGACAGACTGACTCCGCTTCCTTCTTTTGTGGCGCTTAAACGTCCTCTTCTCCGCTGACACTTGAACCTCTCATTATGAACTGTTCCATTGCACATTAGTCTCTTTTCTCACAGATCTATTTTCAAAGTGTTTTTTCAAAGTAATTCTGCTGCGTCATGACTTTGTTCACAATACTTGACATACCTCCACCATGAGCTGCACAATAACTATTTCAACCGCAGTAACTCTCTGTTCTAGAAAGTATTTGAAGTATTCAGATGCCTTGATAATTGACCTTGTCACTAGAAATAGAATTTGTCTACTTCCCTTTTGGAAATGTCACAAGAAAATACCAGATAATATTGAGTCCGGTTTAGTCCTGGTTTAGTCCTGGTTTGTATCTGGTTTAGTCCCGGTTTGGTTCTGGTTTAGTCCTGGTTTGTATCTGGTTTAGTCCCGGTTTGGTTCTGGTTTAGTCCTGGTCTGTACCTGGTTTAATGCTGTTACGATACTAAAATGTCAAACTCGGTTTTGACACAAACTTTTTATCAAAAATACCAGAGAATGGAGACATAAATTCTGTCTCGCAAACTGTCTGCAGTGGGAGAGGGCAGAGTTGGTGCTTCACTGCAGTGAATGAGGCATTTCAAAGAGAAGACGCACTCACGCTACTTCTATGGATCACTTTTACTACTGCGGGTCCACAATGTCACACATAGGCTGATTTCTGCGTGGAGCTGACTCGTACCGCTGCGTTTATGTTTCAGAGAGTTGACACGAAAAGCGCATGGATCAATGCGGGAAGGAAGTGAATGCACAAACATTCTTCAGATGTTTATAAGATAAGATAATCCTTTATTGTCCCACATGGGGAAATTTCATTGATGCATCGCAGGTAGATACAGAGGTAGATACAGAAGAAAAGAGCAGATCACTTGTAGGAAGCTTGAAAAACACTTTATCTCGCCATATGAGAGATCAGAGGCGGAGCAAGTTTAAAACTAAGACTCAAAAAATGGAGGAAGGAGACGAGTGCGAAGGGAACCAGGACAAACCACAATGTTGCCCTGTGATTGGTTCCAGTCCGGCCCTAAATGCCATGTGATTGGCCCGTTAAACCACTGGTGCAAACGACAAACGAATCAGCAGGAGCCAAACAAGATGGATTCTCAAGAGTTTGTGAACTCACAAAAAGCGTGAGAATTCATCTTGCTGACAAGGTTAATTAGTTCCACCTCCCATCAAAATCTGAGGGCTCAAAAGGCACTGGTCTACAAATATTTCATTATTTTATGTAATCCATAATTTAGATGAAACAAAGGCAGTTTTCTCCCACAGAGCCATAAAGATCAGCCTTCACACAACAAACAAGATTTCGACCAATAGTACAGCGAGATTTGTTGATTCTAATTCTAATCCTGATTCCCTAATTTTTAAACTCCAAAAAATGAGTCCAGGCTAAATGTCAGTGATATCTTACCCAAATAAGACAAACCAAATCCATGTATTTGTATCTAATATGTAAAATGTAACAGAACAATGCCAGGCATTTAAATCTCTGTCCATTTTTGACATTTATTTGTCCAGAATATGTGATGCTTTTGTTGTTTTTACACATACAGTGCTTCATTTCATTTATATGAAAAATATTATGAAAAAGTTTTAACACATTTTTGTATGTGTAAGTTAACTATAGACGACGTTTGAAATGGATTTCTATAAATTGAAACTTGTTTCTTTTTCTCCTGCAGTGTCTCGTCTTCAAACACTACAGATACAGGAGGGCGGGAGGGCATCTGACACATACCATTACCTCATGTCTGTTACCTGCAGGTTTCGCTGAAGAGTGACAGCAGTGACTATAAAAGGAAACAAACGACTCCCTGTGAACCAGGATGTATCTGACACCCTGAGTCACTGCAGAAGGAGCAGATATAGAATATTTGTGGAAATTGGAGGAAAATTTGTGGGGAAAATTGTAGGTAAAAATCTGTAGAAAAGTTGGTGAAAATGTGTGGGAAATATGTGGAAAATTCGAAAGGGAAAAAATGAATTGAGTCAGAGAATTTTTTTAAAGAAAACTGGTGGGAAATCGGAGAAAACTTAATTTGAAATTGGTGGAAGATTGATGTGAATTTAGTGGAGAAAAAATAAATGGAAATTATTTTTTTTTTAATGTGGGGAAAAGGATGGAACATTGCATTGTTAATTTTTTTTCTTTTTTAACATTGATACTAGCAGCTCAAATGAGTATTGAGTTTTGATACTGTGCTTTTTTGTGAACAATATCCAGATCACTTCCTACGATGCATACAATTTTGACTTTGTGTATATTTATATTTTTATTTTAAAACACATATTTCAGATTGCTATTTATATCTTTACTTTACAAACAAATGATCTTAAAATTTTGCTATAATGTTTGTGTTTCTATGAATTGCTGTCTCTAGTTCAATCCAAAGATATTTCACATTTACACATTCATAAAAAAGATGACAACTTTATTTGTTTGACAAAATGTAGAATTTGTTTAAATCTCTTTGTTAACCAGTTATACAGGGGTAAAGCCAATGCAGTATTCTGAATGTCTTTAAATTTGTTTGTCATCTAATATTTAGACATTTAGAGTATTTTTCTTAACTTAATGTTGTCTATTTTGTGCATTTCACAGGGATTTGATTTGTCAAACATTCCTTATATGTGTGTTTTTATACTTTTTTGTTAACAAACTCTTGGGATCTTGGGTAATTGGGACAGTGGATGGCATTTTGAAAGGTTTATGAAGTACATTGTCTGTAACAGAGCGCCTCTACTCAGACTATCAGCACAGGACTTCCACAGGGCTGTGTACTTTCTCCTCTGCTCTTCTCCCTCTCCCTCAGTGTCACAAACACTGGAAATGTACTGACAAAACCTGCTCTCAATTAAACCAGGACCTAACCAGGTTTAAACCAGGACTAAGACTGGGTCGAAAAAAGGACAGAACCAAAATGGGACTAGACCAAGTCTAAAACAGGACTAAACTCAATGTTAGAACCAAGTTTAAGGAGGATTAAACCTGGTCTAAATCAGGTCTTCGAACCAAGTCTCAAGATCCAAACCATGTCTATACACAGTCTAAACAAGAATTAAACCTGGACTAACTAAGTAATGTTGCTTTACAGTTGAAGCCGAAAGTTCCTGAAGTAAATTCCCCATTAAATTCAGTCCCCATATTTGTCCTCCTTTTGGTTCCTTGTAAGTATTGTAATTGTGTAGTCCTGTTTTAAACCTATTTTAGACCAAGCGATGGATCTAGGTGCTACACAATGGCCAAACCACAGTTACTTTTCAAAAACTTCAAACGTTAATGAGTCAGCTAAATGCACTTTAATGAACTTGTTACAACAGTGTTTCCTCATCATTGCAACATTGTATTTGGACTAAATCCTGCCTGTTTGAGTAATCCTGTATTGTCCTGGAACTGAAGTTCCAGTGCTCAGGAAATTCCCGATGTTAGTGTGATTATTTGAAAAATGTAGACAAAATTTAGAGTTCTAAAATGCCACTTTTGACAAATGAAAACGTGTAAATGACAATCTGCTGCTTGTTACGGTGAAATGTCACTGTGAAGAGGCGGGGCTTATCACTATGAAACGGCGGGGCTAATTCAATACTGCAGTTTTGAACAGGAAGTCAATTGTCCTGTTTCTATTATTAAGCCGTTTTAGATCAATATTGAGGTATATAATGACCAAAAAGTAAAATGATCCATGTTAATATTCAATACTAAATAGCTTAACATAATATGTCTTCATTAAGAGTTTAAATGCACGACAGGCCAAAAAACACTTTTAAGCCATAAAATTAGACAAAATGCTCCAGAGTGAACAGCACTTATACCAGCAGGCCCCAGTGTCATGAGTGTGATTTTGATTCAATTATGTCCTTTCCTTTCCCTGTTTCACACTACACTGTCCTGTCCAATAAAGCCTATGGGCTAAAGAGGTCTCGCCTTCCAATAAGGAGATCATGGGTTCAATTTCCGGGCCAGAGACACATCACATGATCTCTCTGGGTGGAGTTTGCATGTCCTCCCTGTGTTACCGTGGGTTCTCTCCAGGTTCCTCCAGGACTAAACCAGGTCCAAACCAGGTCCAAACCAGGACTAAACCATGTCCAAACCAGGACTAAACCAGGTTTAAACCAGGTCTAAACTAGGACTAAACCAGGACTAAATCAGGACTAACCCAGATCTAAACCAGGTCTAAACCAGGACTGACCACAGTTCCAACATGAGCGGGGCCCAGCCTTGTTCTGATTGTATTGTGTTGTATTATGTCACTTCAGTCCAACAGCCTCAGGTCTAAAGCAGCGTGATACATGTTACAAACACGCAAGTGCTGCATTCATAACATTCCAGGGCAAGTCTAGGCCAAGATCAGACCAGGAGCCAAATCTGAGCCAGGGGCCTCTGAGTCACCTCACAGGGCCACGTTACCTACAATCCCTCAGGAATTTATTTAAACTGCCTGAAGCCAAACTGAACCAAATGCCCTTTCACTTAATCCTCAGGGTCAGATCAAAACTACAAACACAAGCGACTTCCTCTGAGTCACTTGTAGACGTTGGGTGTTTCCCACTTCAGAATCCTTCAGAGGAATCGACATTATCACCTCCAGTTCACCCAAAGCCCTTACCCACCCACACCTGTGGGTACTTGGCCCCCTCAGGGCGCTTGAATGACCCACAGCGGCTACTTCATTTATGTATTCAAGCAAAAAAAATTATTTAATGAAATATAAAAACATGATTCACACTAAATAGTCCACAGTTTTAGCTAACACTTTTAGTTTAGAGTTTTACTTTAATTTAGTTTGAGTTCAGTGTTTATTTGAGTTTAGTTTAGTTAAATAAACATTGAGCTTATAGAAATACTGAAATGTTTTGCACCAGATTGTAGCTCGGTCTGTAGCACTCAGATTAATGACAGATCAATTATATTTCAAATTGGTATAAATACTGCAAATTAAATAAGCAAGCAAATTATGCTTTCATTTCTTGTTCTATATTTTACACTAAGCCAAGTCAGCTGTAGCTTGTAAAACGGTCAGCCGCGCTCACACGGTGCAGCTCCGTTGTGTCTACCATTCTGTAGAATTAAAAGTACGAGAGGAGTTCAGACTGCTTGGTTATGGCGTGAGCACGTGGTCTCGTGAGTGCGTGATCAAAGCCACAGCTCCAGCTCCAGTCCTAATGTGAGACACACCACATCACCACAAGAACACGGCTCCAACACGGCAGCCTTCAGCAAGCTACAATACAAACAAAAATGATAAGATCACATTTTTAATTGATCCTAGTTGCTTTTGTGGAACAAATCTTTATCAAGACTCTTAAAATAGTTCTCAAAATTTGTGTAAAAACTTTACATTAAATACATACATTTTTAAATGGGTACTTCAATACATTTATCTATATTAAGTATATATGTTTTATGTTATATTTTTATTAAAGGCACAGTGCATCACTTTTTCGCCAAAATTAGACTAGAACAACGTCATGTTTGTTTCATGTTGGTTTTCTTGCACAAAGTGTATAAAACATGCGTCCTCGGTGTGCTCGAGGAGCCTCCGGTTGTGCCTTTGGCTACAATATATCTTCATGAAGAATGTTATCTTTCTATTTCTATGGAATATTGCAAGTGAATTTCCACCAATAAAAAGTTAAATACTGTGCAAAGTATTTTTTGGCTCCTATAACTTTTTATTGAGTAAGAACTAGCAGTGCATGTAGATGAAGTGAGTTGTTTAAAGTGACAGATGTTCTGAAGTGTTCATGAGTCCAACGACAGAGAGGAAGAAGAAACTGTTGAGTAAACTTGACATGAGCAAAATGTTTTTGTGTTTTAGATTAAGTAAGACACAGAGGAAGTTAAATAAACACAACATTTCATGAGGACATCAAAGAGGCCTTCTTTTATGAACGCAGATCAGATAAAAGTGCATACAATTGTATTTGGCCCCCTCTGCTGGCACACTGGTTCAGCAGTCGAACGTCAAAAATGTATGAAAATGTGAAAAAAAATTACATTGAAAAATAACTCCAGTTGATAGACAAACATTTTTATTTTGTTGCAAGAACAAATTTACAGTCATTAAATACATATTTACACCAGACTTTAACCTAAGCTGAAATAACTCAAGTTCATATAGTCCTGGTTCAGACCTGGTTCAGTTCAGGTTTAGTTCGGGTTCAGTCTTTTCTCCTCCTCTCACTGGTTCAGATTTGGTTCAGTCCTTCCTCAGAATCAATTCTGTCTTTCTCAGACCTGGTTCAGACCAGGTTCAGAGGTGGTTCAGACCTGGTACAGACCTGGTTCTGACCTGGTTTGGTCAGGCCACTACACACTGCATCTGGACATCTGTGGGGGTCAGGATCCCCTTTGATTCTGCCTCGGCTCCGTTCTGAGCTGTACCCAGGAGCGGTGCTCGGTCCTGGGGCTCGAGGTCCTGTATGTCTGGGCCCTGGCTCTGGAGCTCTGAGGGACAGAAGAGAAGAAACATTTAGAACAGGTTTAGTTCTGGTTAATGCAACAAAAAGCACTTCACTCAAAGGACACAGATTCTATTATTATTTTTTGTCAATCAGGTGTTCCCTCCTCATGGTTGGCGTTAGCACTACATCTACTGGCAGCAGAGGGTATTACAACATTTTAAAAAGCTGTCTTGTGTTTTTGTGAGGCTCAGAGAAGGAGCGGAGTCCACAAGCTTGTAAAAAGGATTATGAGACAAGTGTGAATGAAGCCAAAGACAACCCCAGCTATGATTTTAAGGAGGGAACATTTTAGATTTAGATAATTTTGCTAATCTAAACGAGTTGTAGCTGTAGTAGTAGCAGTAGCAGCAGACGCAGTAGTAGCAGCAGAAGCAGTAGTACCTGTGTGAGAATCCTCGGTGTAGATCTGAAGACACAGCAGGGTCCACAGCAACAGAAGTCCTCGTTGAACCAGGTCTGGTTTGGGTCTAGGATCTGGTCTCTTGGTCCAGGACGGGTACAGGACTCTGCGGACTCTGTGGACCCGGTGCCGGTTCAACATGGGATCTGACCGGCTCAGATCCCTGTTCATGGTCCGAGAGTCCAGAGAGACGGGAGGGACCAGAGACTGTGACATCTTTGGTCCAAACTAGACTCACGTTTGTTCAAGTTGATATAATTGGTAAATTTACTTGTAAAACATAAATGAAATAAAGATAAAAAAACAGAGAAAACTTATAAGGTAAAAGAAAAAAGAAAAGGAAAAACACAATAAATCTGAACAAAAAAAATAAGTCATAAGTAAGTTATTTTGAGTGTAAATCCTTATCTGGATGGGTCCACTCCGGGCAGGTTTAAATATGCACAGTGGGTGTGGTCTGTGCAGATAATGATTTTGTTTTTGAGGTTATTTTTAGCATAACATTTTCCTCTCTCAAACTCTCACACATGTGGTTTGGATCCAGACTAAATCAGGTCATGTGGCTGAGCAATTTATCAAAATCAAATCTGAAGATGAATCTAAATTAAAATGTTAAAACGGCATTTCTTCAACTATTTGTTTCTGGCAATAACATACTTTCTTTTATTCAGTGATTTATGCATCACTTTTCTCTGGCTGTGTTCCCTCTGTTTTTAAACATGCTGTTGTCCAGAGCCTTATTAAAAAGCATCCTTGTGTTCATACAAACTATAGGCAAATATCTAAACTTCCCTTCCTCTCTAAAGTTTTGGAAAAAGTTCTCCATCGCCAAAATCAGTCACACCTTGCCTGTAATGACATTTCTGAAAAATACTTTAAAAGAGTGATTCACTCATTCATTACATCACGCCTAGATTACTGCAACTCTCTTTATTATAGCCTCAATCTGATCTCTTCGCCCGGCTGCTCTCAGGTACAAGGCGTCACCAGCACATGACTCCAGCCCTGGTATCACTGCACTGGCTCTACACAAAATCCAATTTACAATGTTGCTCATGGTGTTTAAGTATCTAAATGGCCTGTTTCCCCGTTATTTGCAGGAGCACTTGAGCCGCATTCAGAATGGCCCGGGTCCACCAGACCGGTTCACGTTCATGTGTCTCCGTGTTCAGGTCCTGGCAGGTTGAGCTCTGCTGCATGAGGAGCTGAATAAACCAAAACATTACTTATGTTTTCTGAATAAATACAATCTAAATTATACTTGATAATCATAAGGCCAATCTCAGCAAATCATTAAAACATTTAGTAATTTCAAGTTTGTTGCACTGTGAGATGTGGCTAAAGCTAAATTAAACAGAAAACGATGACTGGCTTCGCCTCAGAGTTTTGCAAAACTTCTAATCCATGTTTTATCCTCTTTTTGTAATGCATTGGGTCATGTTAGATGTATTGTGCACTGGAAATATCATATTTTGGGTTTTGATGCAAGAGCTGTGGGTCAATAAACTAGAAAAAGCTGATTTGTGAGCTCCACACATAAGTTTGCATTAGTGGAAATACGGCAGTTTATAATAAGATCGAGTCAGAGTTTGGTGAGAAATTGTTATTTGCTTTTTGCCTTTTACTTGTCACGTTGTGCCTTGTTTTGTCTTGTTTTTGCCAGAGTTTGCCTTCTCTCTTACCCAATCATCTCACTCAAAGCGTTCGGGAGCCTAAAGCGACACTTTGGATGACTCAAATAGACTGGTATGGTTCACTTAGGACCGTGGAGACACGTTTGGACCGTTCAGTCCATTCAAAAGTGAACCAATCGAAACGTGGCTTTGCTGTAGTGTGATGGTGAGATATATATCCTCCCTTCTCTTGTATCCATTTCACAAAAGCACACACCATCATACTTTTGACATTACTTCAAATAAAACACTTGCCAAAAGACACAAAACACATTCATGATTTATAATGATCAATTACATTCTTGAAATTGCTTCTGTCTAGAGTTAGCGCCTCACGCTAACATTAGCCTCAGGACTCTGTGTGTGTGTGTGTTCTTACCACGGGGCTAATTAGCTGTTAGCACGAACACATCCTCTCTGCTCCGCTCTAGTCCTCGGGTGTTTAGCGTTTCTGTGGAGACCCAAACAAACGAGAACTCCCAGAGGAGATGGAAACAGTCTGCTCACACGGGACAATCTGAGGACACAGCGCTAAACCAGGGTCATATTTATAAGTCAGTTACTTTTTATTTCGTGAAGCACAGGGGTTCGCCACCCCACTACACACACCTCTGCATGTTAGAGCTGCTGAGACACTGGAGCAGTTTAAATGTTTGTTAAACCTACCTTTTCTATCTTGGCCTTTATCTTTTATTAGGGTATTTTTAATTGACTGTAACTTATGTGTCACTGGTGTATTATTGCACTTTGCTGTACATAACTTTGGGCTTTTAAGTTGTAAGTGTGCGTTATAAATGAACTTCGACATTAACATGACAGGTGTCCACTGCTTCACTCAGTGCAGCCGCAGAGGTCTGGCTGCTTTAGAAATGTGAGTGATTTTCAATGGGTTTCAAACTACTCATATTGATCCTTTATTCTTTCTGTGGGTTGAAAAAAGTTTTGTAAGGTTTAAATTTAATACAACGGAAAATACGTTTAATTATCGTCAATCAAGTAACTATATTTAGTTGAATTTTATGATACTGGTGACAGTGTGTAGACCTGGTTTAGGCCTGGTTTAGACCTGTGTTAGTCCTGCGTTAAACCTGGTTTAGGCCTGGTTTTGTTGTGGTTTATTGTGGTACTTCACAGCAATTGCTAGACATTGGTAAACATTATGAAACTAAAATTAAGTACAGTACATTAAAAGATTGAAGGAAAAATAAAAAGCCATATTTATCGCTAACTTGATTGAACTGGGGAAGCTTTGTTGGTTGATCAGTTGATAAGTTGGTTGCTTTGTGGGTTAGTTGGTTAGTTTGTTAGTTAGTTAGTTAGTTAGTTAGTTGGTTGGTTGGTTGGTTAGTTAGTTGGTTGGTTGGTTGGTTGGCTTGTTGGTTAGTTGAAAGGTTGGTTGGTTGGTTGGTTTGAACCTGCTTCAGTCCTTGATTTGGACCCTTTTGTCTGATATTTAGGGCCTACCAACTTTAATGTGAAACAGTTGTTGAGTAAGTTATCTGCGTTCTTTTGTTCCTTTCCGTTCTCATATTTGTGTTTTGAAACCGTTCTTGACTAACTTATCTGCATTCTTTTGTTTCTTTCCATTCTCGTGTTTTGAAACAGTTTTACCCTTTCTCAGTGTGTCCTCTGTAAACATGGAGCGTGACGGCGGTGACAGCAGTGACGGCGGTGACGGCGGTGACGGCGGGTTCGACTCCCAGTGCGTGACAGGTCAAACTCCAGTAAAAATAGCCACAAAGCTCACGGCATTTGTTTAACCTGCGTCACCAGTTTGTCCCGTGCTTTGTCCCATTCTCAACGTCAACAAGAAGGAAAATACTGCTTAAACCCAGAGATAATCCCACTGTTATTAGTATTTAGTGCAGCAAGAATCATCACAACTGAATCTATATTTAATTTGTAAGCAAACATCAAATCCCATAGATTCTAGTTCTAGTTCTACATCATTTAACGTTGTCTGTAAGACCCAAACCTCCCAAATGTCTCCATGAGCTCTCATTCTGTGTTAAAGTTGACCTCCACAAACACCTTCTGAAACCCAGAAGATGTTTGGATCGTTTAAAGTTCAGATTTTAGTCTTCTCTTAAAGGTGTACTTTGTAACTTTTCTGATGAGAGTTTGGCCACCACATCTCTTGCATTGCCTGGAATGTTCCCAGATGAAACCAGATGAGGATGAAAGGATGAAACCAGTGATCAGACTCACATCTTGAAGGACGGGGCAGATGCAGATCGCCCATCGAGGAAACTGCTGTTGTGATTTTGGGCGTTATAAAAATACATTGAATTGAGAAGACACATTTTACCCCATGGAGTGATCCTCTTGTTTCCAAGGAGATCATTGATTGCATTGATGCCGCCAGCCATTGGTCATAGGTCAGGTCTGTGAGGAGGCGAGTCCGCTCCCAGTAACAATGTTTTTTTAAGGTATTTTTAAGAGATTAACCAAAAATAATATTGGAATAAATGTTGCCTTACTGTAGAACATTTTAGTCTACATGCAGGTATACAAAAAAAAAGTTCTTTCAGACTAAACGGGTTTGACTCATTGACCTTTTCAAACATGTTGATATTTCTGTAACTCCTGTTTGTTAGAGCAGCTCAGATTTCACTGTGTCGTGACTGTCAGAGCTGTGGAACCTGATAATGGCACATAATACAGAGGCGCTCACACAAAGGAGTGTTCATGTGATGGAGTGTGGAGGAATGTGTACGTGAAGCAGAGAGCACCTGAAGAGGAGACACATTCTGCACAGAGACACTGAGTTTGTGGGTTAAAGCCTCAGAGAAAGTCATGCATCTCCAAGTATGACAACATCACAACTGTGTCAGAGGGCAGACACCGGGTGGATATTACAGGTACTACAGTGCACATATAAGTGGTGATTCAAATAAGCATAACATATAAAGTCCTTCCATCATTTGGAGGAAGGAGCTCATATGCTAAAGTCACCAGTGCTGCCATGAGTGCAACAACAAAAGAGCACATTAAACATGACAAAATACATGGTTCAAAGTATTAAAACATTTCTAAATAATAATAAATAATTATATGATTTCATGATAATTTAGAAAACTAAATTGAACTATAAAATGAATATGCAGATGAGTCATTAACAGAGGGAGACACTAGATACAATTGTTCTAGATCCATCTAATTGTGTGTTAGAGGTAAAGTTGACTCTAAGATGATATTATCAGCCAAACTGTGAAATATATGTGTCTTCACAAACAGGCGCAGCAGCTGTGATCCAGCCGAGATGGCCTGTGTGTCCAAGGTTCAGCTCGGGGTCACACTGGAGAGCTTGGTCTGGGGCTCTGGCTCTGACAGGTCCACTTGAGCTGCATTTTCCTTGGCTCTGAGACGTTCATCTGATAACGAAAAGGCCATTGCACTGGTCCACCAATGAGGCTGATTTGAAGAGTGTCCTTGGTCCAAATGTTGTTATAGACTTGAAAAGTTGCAAAAGTCCTTTGCTTGGCTTTGCATGGTGCAATTTAATTGCATCCAAAGACTGGCACAGAATTACTTATCAGAAGAGAGTAAAGTTGGCTTCCACGGGCGTGCCTCTCAATGGAATTTTCTTTGTTCTCTATGTTAGCTTAGCATCACTAGGCCAGGGTAGGGCCCTTCTCCAAGGTCCTTCCTAATGGACCTTTTGATGGAACTCGTTTGGTCTTCACGTGTCTCTCTCTTACTGACCCCTGGGGGGGTTGGTTTTGCACCAAGGTTCTGCCAATCTGCACACATGCTGAGTCAGGAGGACTGATCAGGGGGGCCTGAGGAGGGAATGGGTAATTCATTGTACTATATGTAGACCATTAATATGCACAGATTAAACCTCAAGACATTCACAGATTTTTACATTTACATTTTACACAGTAACTACATCATGTGGGTAAAGTATCTTTAGTGAGTTAATTTCAATCCAGTTTCAAATTGAAAGCATTTTAGGAAAACCTTTGTTTTCCAACTTTCAAAGTATAAAGTTTCTCTTTGTGCCAGAGACGTCATAAATCCCTGACCTCCAAAAGGGGGTGGTGAGCTGTATAGCAACGAAACCTGTCCAGCATTTTATGTTGCCATGGCAAAGCTCAGGGGTCATCTGCAGGTCACTACAATATTATCAAGTAATAACATGACAATTTTGTCTTTATTGTGGTCACTCGATAATAGCGTTTTAGTTTAAATGTACACTACAAACTTACAGCGTCCCCTCCAGTATTTATACACTGATAAACTTGCAGATTCATTAAGAGCCACGTTTATTTAATTAGTGCTGTATGATATTAGATACTGAGTCAAAAATATGATCCTGGTTTAGTGCCGTGTCCTCAGATTGTCCCGTGTGAGCAGACGGTTTCCATCCGATCCGGGAGTTCCCTGCGCTCGTGTGTCGTTTGTTTGGGTCTCCACAGAAACGCTAAACACCCGAGGACCAGAGCGGAGCAGAGAGGATGTGTTCGTGCTAACAGCTAATTGACGCTATGGCAGGAACACACACACACAGACCTGAGGCTAACGTTAGCGTGAGGAGCTAACTCCAGACAGAAGCACGCACTGAGGCATGTTGGGTAAGGGAGTAACCACAGTGGATCAGAGCAAGTTATAGACACAGGGAGAAATGATTAAGAGTGATCTGAAGAGTACAAAAACAGCAACAACTGGTTTAAAGAGTTTATATTCTGCTAAACTGACAAGTGAGCATTTAACCCTGTTCTAATGTAGATTTTTGCGGTAAGCCTTTAATTGTTTGGGTGTTTAATTGGTTTATGGTGTCTTAGTAGTCTAAATATATTAGAGGCTCAAATGCTTAAAAAACTGTTTTATTTTTTGATAGAAAGTTGTCTTTGGGTTTTGGGGCTAGAGGGGCTAGAGGAGTTCAACTACGGTGCTTCTGTTGAAGTATGAATGCCAGAGCCGAAACAAACTTTATTCCTAGGTAAACAAACAAACCTCTTGCATCTTATGAAGTATGAAATGGCCTTTAAAGTTCTTTGCGCTGCGTTGGAGCTGTTACTGCGAGGTCAGGGGACTGGACCGTGCAGATTCATGTGCTTGTCCCAGTCTGCATAAAACTGGTACAGACTGACAGCCCAACACGAGATGCACATAAGATGAGACTGGGCTGACCACAGCGTGACCACAGGCCTCAATAGCGTCCTCGCATCCCTGCCGTTCCATTCCCGTCAGTTGAGCTTTTGCTGCCTCTTCTACTTCCTGGCTTTAAGCATCAGTTTTTGACAATCAGGGCCACTTAGCGGCGCAGACCCTTGATTTTTCTATTATGGCACGCTGATTATGTTTTCTGCTGGGGGTCTGAGTACCACATAACCCATGTGATAAGCTTGCCAAGTGCTTATTTCTGCTTGAGTCTCTCCAGGGAGAAAAGAAGCTAGAGAAAGTTCAGCCTAGAAGACCTAACTCCACCCAATCTGCATCCACTGCTACACCAGGGCTCAGCTGCTCTCCAGCCTCAATCAACGCGCTCGAGTTACTCCTCCCAGTGATATGGCGCACCTCCTCTGCTCCCAATAAGCGCCCAGTCTGCCCTATTCAAACCCTCATGCAGTTGACTCGGTCGCTTTCAGTCTGTGCTGTATTGGATTCATTATATCTGAGAAAACAAAACAGGACATGGTTGTTTAGTTAAGCGAGTTTATTCCTTGACAATTACAGGCTAATACAAATCCAGCAGCAGCAGTCTGTCCGTCACGTGTACGTCCCACCAGGCGGTCTGTGTGGCAAATGTTCCCTTCTGCTGTGTATTATGACAAAGCATTGTAGGATATGCAGATGTCCTCCCCCTGTTGCCATGGTGACAGGAATGCGGGCTAGGTGTTATCTACTGCCCGTGTTTTACACCCCTCAGAAGAAAGAGGATGTAATAATGACAACAGAGACGCTCTGAACTTTGAAAATAACTTTTCATCAAATGACTCCTTTTGGATTACAGCGAGTAACGATCTCTCCAAGACAAACGCTAAAACGCTGAAAGACTATGCGGTTTTAATGGTTTTAATAGACAATCATCAGATTGCAAAAATGTGTCCACCAGATGACTTTACATGTACATATTGTGATATCGTGTTTAACATGTCATTTTAACTGTTTCATAACTTGTTTTGTGGACAATTTTACCTTTTGTGTAACTCTTGTGGCCTAAAGCCAGATCTCGTCTCCTTATCAGCTCTGACCCCAGCGTGCATGCTGATTGGCTGAAGCCACGGCGCCAAAACCCCCGCGGGGAAAGACAAAAGGAAAGAGCAGGGAGTTACAGACGAGTACCATCCGAGCTCCAGAGCGAGTTCCATCCGAGTTTCTTTCGAAGCTCGACCCTCCATCCAGGACCCCACCAGCAAGGTCCATGAGGCCTTGGGAGCAGGCCTCGGGCCTAGTTAGCGTGAGCGATGCTACGCTACGGGACAAAGACTTTTCCAAGAGAAGCTAATGTTCCCTCCTGGAACTAAGAAACCTGTGCACGTTTTTTGATTCTACGATGCGCAAAGCATTATACTCTGCTACGATGAACGAGAGCCAGAGGCTACGGTGCGCAGAGTACCATGCTCTGCTAAAAGAAATCAACGAGTTATCATCATCACAGCGATGACGGTAATATGGGTGCTGAACACCTGAATTATGCACCGGACAATCGGGACAATCGATCAACATACAATGGTGTGTCACAACTGTGTATACCGGTAAATGAAGCATACACCGACCTGGAAAATAGAGGGAAGAAAATAAGTGATCAACTTGATGAAAGGTTATGAAATGTATAATGTATAATGAAATGTATAATGAAAGGTTATGAAATGTATAATGTATAATGTACAATGTACAATTGACATGACAGTAGCTGAAGAAACACAATGGCATATTACACCACAGCCACTGTTGTTTGCACTAACTAAGAGAGTTTTTTTTATCTGCTACAACATAACTACATGCAATGTTAATGAGATTATGAATTGAGATGGGAAATGTACCAGTTCATATGTGTCAAAGGTGTGACCGAAGCGAGCAGCGGAAGAAGGTCTCTTAAGAAACCAAGTGATGTGGGCACACAGTGCTGAGAGGATGTATGGTGGTGTGGGGACACTTGTGGGACATTGTGCCTATGTATCCCTTTTGTGGCCAGCCATGGTCATAATGAAGACCAGCATCACCCAGAACCATACCGCAGGGTCAAGGTCGAGAGGTTAGTGGACAATCTGGTCCCAGTAGTAGTTCTATTGGGGTGTCCAGAGGTCCCTGACGAGTCAAACTGACTGACCAGAGAGCAGCGGGTTTGAGGGCTTGCCGCTTATACTTCTATATTTCCCATCACACCGCACAAAATTATAGACAGAATAAATTGTCTGTTTGTCAAATTACAGAGATTGACCAATCTGACTCAAAATTTAGGACAGTAATGCAGTAAACATGTTGTGGGCCGAGAGAAAAGGAGTGTGTTCAATGTTGAGAAATGTGCATCACTTTTTGTGTGTAAAAGTGTAATTTTAACACCAATATGAAAGACATGTTGAAAACTGAAAAGAGTAATGTGTTTGGCATATGAGAGAGTAGACTAATGCTTTGATAAACAGGAGGGAAATGTGATAAAATGTGAATATATTATTATATTTCTGTGATGTATTTTATCTGCATAATAGTGATATTTTATCTGCATCATTAGTCTAAGAGAAAAACAGGTATGTGACAGCATTTGTTTGTGAAGGTATCGTAAAGCAACGGAATGTTTATCCTAGGGAGGGGTGCAAGAGCCCAGGGGAGTTAGATAAACATTACCCAAGGCTTTATCTCTACCAACTGTGCCTTGATGTGAAGCTGACCAATGAGAATGTGACCCGCCTATTCCAGAATATCTAATAAAACCAACCAACATGAGAAAAAACGGCGTGAGACGCAGGAGGGTCACGTAGGCTGCTTACAACAGCCTGCGTGACCCCGTCCCGGCGTTTTCTCCCAAGCTTGCCATACAAATGTCTGATATTTCTGTGTCGTTTCATATTCTAAGTTGAATTGTGTTCTCTGTGTGTTAAGGAATAGCAACGGTGTATGTCTAATTTCTTGACACATGAAGATGTTCTTTCGCTGTCAGTTCCTAATATGGTCATGTTTGGGTCTGGAACAGAGGATAGAGCAAGAGTGAGATATATATTTGCTGTGTGCATGTGAAGCTTGAACCACACTATCCAATACAAAACATTACAATATTAAAGGTTTATAAATTACAACAGCTGCCTGCGACCCACCACCTCCCCATCTCCTCCTCTGCATCACTCACATCGTCCTCTCAAGCCTCTTCCTCATATCTACCACCACCAGTCTCCAGGCCCTGGGGCAAGACATCTGATTTAATTCTATTATGACACGCCCATAATCACAATGTTTTCTGCGGGGGTCTGAGCACCAAATAACTCATGTAAAAAGTTTGCTAAATGCTCCTTTCTGTTTTTGTCTGAGTCTCTCCAGGGTGAATTAGAATCATACTTTCATTAACCTAAACTATGTGCCAGTCTTGCACAGTTCCTTGTCTGTGCCTGCTCTTCTCTTGTAACTTCAGCGTGAGATTTTTTCTGGAACCACCACACCCTCAACACACACAGCGGTTACCCAGGCGACCAGCTAAATTTATCTGGGCACACCTGGTTCACCTGAGAACACATGATCAAGTTCTCAGCCCAAAATAAAAACACATTCTTCAGTCCCGCAGCAATGGAAATTTTACTTTTTACTCTGAGATAACGAACCTTTATCACAAATAAGAGAAGGAAAAATCACATGCACTCATTGTAAGAGCTGCGTTTCCTTTTTTTTCTCTAAACATCTGTGCCAAAGTTTAGTCACGGTTATCAAAATAAGAATAGAATAAAAATAATACATTCAATAAAATTTTCACAATTGAATAAAATGCAAGAAATCTTTAATATATATATGAACCCCTGGTATGCACATTTATAAAAGCATGTGTTAATGTGTAACAGTAACATAAAAATGTTGCCCTCACAACATATTTACATTTTTACATGTTCGGGTACAGTTTTAGAAGTTCACCCACAACAACTGGAGGGAGCTGATCAGGACATACAAACTAAACAAAGATGTTAACATCTTAACTTGCTTGTCTTCAAAATGTCATACCTCACAGCAAAAACTTAAGATTTAAAGTCTGGATACAATTCAATCGTGATTTTGGGCGTCATTAAAGCTTATACATCTGAGCTTTCAGAGGGATTAATATCTAAATTGTATAAATGTATTAACAGTCTGGGCAGTCACTCTACTGATTACATTGGATTTACGTTCGGGATTTTGTCCTGGCTGATGAAGAATGGTAAAGTATACGTACATTTCACTGGAGAACCACAGGCTCTCATGTTTGGAGGGAATTCTGCTGTAAGAATGTGTCTCGTTTCTTTCTAAGCCCATGTCAAAGACTGTTGGAGAGGATGTGGCAGCAGGAGGCAGACTGTTGGAGAGGATGTGGCAGCAGAAAGTAAACCACTATCATGTGTTTTGGGATTGTCCTGTTGTTCACCTCTGTTGTTTTGGACAGAGATCAACAAAGCCTTACAGACAATTTATGACATCACCATCCTACTGGATTTCAGGACTTATTCAGGATGTATTTGGGCCTCAGGGCTCCAGCCATGGACACAGTTGGCGGCTATCTATGGGGCATCCTCCTGGCAGCAGCGAATAAGGCACTTGGAAAAATTGGACGTGGAACTTTTGTTTTGGGTTCATTTGTTTTTTAGTTTTGATTGATTTGTAGGTTGCCTTTTGATTTATGTTTCTTTTTCTTTCTGGTTTTGTTTTGTTTTGTTTGTTTTTTCACGTTTCTTTCCAATGTTTATAAAGTTGAAAAATAAAGATAATCTTAATAGAAAAAAAAAAGAAGAAGAAGTGAGCCGAGTATTGCATGGAAACTCTAGCAGAGGGTTTAGCAGCACAGATTTCAGTAGTTTGATGATCTTATTGAGTCCATTAATGTCCCTCACCCGCAGACTGGCCACTGTAGACTCAGAAAGTAGAGACAGCTCAGGTCCAGTTTATTGTCCAAAAACACCCCCAAGTACTTGTACTCCTCCACCACATCCACACTGAGGCTCTTTGAGTGGATTTTCTTTTACCAGTACTTGAGTGATTGAGTCAAATTCTAGTCTTCTAATTAGCAAAACTAATAGTCCCCATCGTCCCTGCACTGCATCGCCTGTGCTTGGACTGTTTCATGAATTAACTTTTGTATAAAAACACAGATCTAAAATGCTACTAAAATATCTGTAATGTCATCTGTAACTAGTTGCTTTGAGTAGTAGGGACAGTGCATATTCATGTAAATCACAGCGTTAACATGCTTATGTGTTCCCAAAAACAAAACATTACATAAAAGTAACATGGGACAGTAAATGGCCAGAGTCAAAAGTAATCACAGACTTTTTTACTTTTTACTTTAACTTAAATTTAGCAGCAGAACTTATACTTGTGTATATTTTTAGCTGAACTCATTCCACTGCTGCGTTTTCCACTGAGACACACATTTAGAGTAGAGTCAGTGCTCCCTCCGCTGGACCTGGAGCAGAATGCAGCTAACAGAGTCAGCTCTTATCTTTGTGGTTTGTACATACAAAGAAAAAAAAACTGTGATTAATATTATGATGATTATTAGTAGTAGCATTAGTATAGAATTAGGTCTCCAGTTAAACATCATGAAGTACAGCAAAGGTGTTTGTTTGACTGGAAACTGTCAAAATGCAGACTTTTGACCTGGTTCATGGTTCATATCTCTGCAGTTACTGGGCCTATCCACATGAAACACTGGCACAAAGTTTAATGTCTTCTCTGTCAACTTAAATGAGCTACGGTGGAATGCTTTGGACAATAGTTTCAAAAAGTGTTGGTATATAATTGAATACAAAGCATCAGTGTAAATGTTCCTGTGTACCACCTGCTTGTCTCTATGGATATGCTATTACCTGAAATTGTTCCCTGTGTGGCTTTAATTTGTCAACCAGGTGACACCACAAGACCAAGTTATAGGTCCAATATGTCGAGAGGCAAGTACGGCTCACAGTAAAAATGTGTTTTCTACATTACATCAATAAAAACACTTGACGTGACTGAAGAATGAAAGATGTATTCATGAGGAAAGTTTAAAAGAGCCTTGTGGAACAGTATGCGGCAGAGCAGCCTGATCTGCAGGATTACTGAAACAAAACACAACTCAGGTTGTGCATCGTCTGAGAGAACGCAGCAGAGCGTCTGGAGCGTTAGATCTGTATGTATCTGTAAGTATGGTTAATGTCAATCCTTTTATTTAGGGGACATAAATTAAAATGAATGAAATCGAAAGTTACGACTGTAACTACGGTTCTATGAATCATTCATAGAACCGTAGTTACAGTCGTAACTTTCGTTCTATTTCATCCCTACTGACCTCCAGAGGCGGTGCATAAAGCACTTGATGACGAATACCAGCAGGGTCCCGAGGAATAGACAAAACCATACCTCAATGGGACGCAGAAGAGTGTTGCCGGAGAACCTCTTCCAGCGGTTGTGGAGAAACCACATTCACTCTGTAGAATCTTGCAAAGGTATTCGGGTGTCCAGGAGGCCGCTGCACAGATCACGTCCAAGGACATCCCGTTCATAGCGGCCCACAAAATTGAGAGCCCCCTTGTGGAGTGGCACCTGACCCCGCAAGGCAACGGTCGAGCATAGGCTTCCGTGATTACATCAACAATCCAGCGCGCTGTTTGGACAGAGCCTGGCCCTTGCGCGGGCCGGCGAAACAAACAAACAGGCTCTCAGATTTGCGTATCAATTCTGTCGCATATGTATGCCTCAAGCGCACGGACAAGACACAGCTGTTCGGCGGCAGATCCCGCACCAAAATGTGCCAGTTGTAGCGGCCGGTTGTGCCCCGCCGACAAAATCACCTTTGGAACGAAATTCATATTCGGCCAAAGGGAAACCCCAGAGTTGTCGGGGTGCCAACGAAAACAGGAGTCTGCCACGGACAAAGCCTGGAGCTCACTCACCCGCTTTGCCGAGGCCATCGCCAGAAGGAATGCAGTCTTCATTGACAGCTATTTAAGGTCAACCTGCGACAGGGGCTCAAATGGAGGGGATCGCAACGCCTCCAGCACCAGGAACAGGTCCCATGCCGGGACCACAGAACTGGCGGGTGGACGGGCAGCCTTTAGAAAAAGGGAAATATCTTGGTTACGGCCAACCGAGAATCCATTCCACCCCACATGCCAACAAAAAATTGCGGCAATGTATACCTTCAGGGTAGATGGAGAGCGCCCCTGCCCAAGTAGCTCCTGCAGGAAAGCAAGCACCGTTGACACAGCACAATGCACTGGATCCTCACCGCTTTTGCGACACCAGGCGTCAAACAGTTTCCACTTGCAGGAATACAGAAGACGGGTAGACTGAGCACGAGTATTGCTTATTGTGTTCCCAATCTCCCCGGCGTACCTCGAGAAGGTGTGATAAAAGGTAAATATATAATTATATTTGTGTGTTAAATGTTATCTGCATCATTAGCCTAAGAGGAGGTGAAATGAAGTGTGAGTGTGAAGATGTTGTAAAAGCAGCTGTGAGGAATGTTTACTCCCATATTGTCCCCAGGGACGAGAATAGGTAAACATCCCCCAAAGCTCTTATCTCTAAAGACAATACCAGAGACAGTTGTAAAAGTAAAATGCTTGATGTGGAGCAGACCAATGAGAAAAGTGAACCGCCTATTATGTATGAAATTTCTAATAAAAGACTTGTAAGAGGGAGGAATGCTAAGAGTGAATTTGGAAAGTCATCAGGTTGCTTACAACAGCTTGACTTTTCTAAGCCTTCCTCTTCCTTGCAAGCCATGCAAAGACTGACGTTTCTGTGTCGTTTAATATTCTATGTTGAATCATGTTCTCTGACTGTTAAGGAATAGCATTGATTCATGTGTAATTTCTTGACAGGTCAGGCCGGGCCCTGCAGCGGCCATACCCAGAGCTTCAGGCGCTCGGGATTGGGGTGCAGAATCTAACCCCCTAGTTGAGAGAGGAGATCCCGCCTGGGGGGGAGACGTCTCGCTGTGCCGCAGCAGAGCCTTCGCAGCAGAGGAAACCATGTCCTCCCCGGCCAAAACGGGGCCACTAGCAGGAGACTGTGGCCCTCCTGAAGGACCCTGAGAAGTGTCTGATGAATCGGGGGAATGGGGGAAATTCATAGAGCATCGTCCTGGGCCAGTCGTGAGCCAGTGCGTCCTGACCCAGTGGGCTGGCCCTGTCCGCCAACAAGAACCACAGAGGGCAGTGTGTCGCGTCGCTGGAGGCAAAAAGATCCACCTGTGCCTTGCCGAAGGTCTCCCAAATGTCCCTCACCACCTCTGGGTGAAGCTGCCAGTCCCTCTGCAGCGGCCGATGGCAAGACAGGAAGTCTGCGGACACATTCCGAACCCCCGGAATGTGAACAGCGCTCAGACTGGCAAGGCGCGGGGTAGCCCAAGTCAGGACCCGTTGTGCAATCCTGAACAGGGTCACCGTCCCAGTGCCGCCCTGGTGATTTATGTGAAAAACCACACTGGTGTTGTCGGACCGTACCATGACATGACGGCCGCGCAGGCGTGGCAAGAAATGGCGCAGCGCTAGCTCGACAGCCAAGAACTCCAGCACAACCTCCCGTCTAGAAGGAAGAGGCCCCAGCGGAACGCCCTGCGTCATAAAGGCCTCGTTCCACCACCTGCATAGAGACACCCGGCATTGAGGAGATACGGGTAACCGCTGCCGCCTGTGATCCTGACGTGTGGGGTTCAGATGTAGGCTGTTGAGCCACATCTGAAGGGGGTGCAAAGACAGCAGCCCCAGAGGAACCACCGTTGCGGCCGCTGTCAGCTTGCCCAAGAGGCCTAGGAACAAGACGTAGGGAAGAGAATTTGCAAATAAAATTAGTTGTTGAACAAATTAATTAACACCTAGTTAGATTAACTTATTTACAACTTTCTTCGATATCATCATCAATCAGATGACTATTTACAGGAGTCTCATTTATATATTAAGTGTCTTTACACTCACAAAAAATATGTGTTAAGCTTCTGATGGAAAAATAAAGGTTGCTGTGGTGTCCATCATGGTGTATTTATTGTGTTATTCAAATTGTACCGCTCTATTTGACGTTCCATTCCAGCTATTAACGTCTCGTCTCGGCTCCGGCTGCGCATTCGGAGCCGTGCAATTCGCTGCGCCCAAAGTACGCATCTGATTGTTAAAAACGAGGTTGTAGTCACTTGGCAGTGTAAATATGAGTATTTTGGCATGTGAATGATCTGCAAAGACTTTTCCGTTTAGGAGCTATTGACCTCCGAATTTGAAGTCTTGAAGTCCGAATCTGACGCTAACTTTACCGCACGTGGCTCCTCCCGCTTTCAGACTCGCGATCTGAGTTGCAGCGGGACTCGTCATGACAACACAGCGTCCTACATGTGTCAGGCCGTTATTGACGATCGATTGACGATTGATCAGTACTTTTAGGCGCTTTGGTTATACAATTGAACACAAACTTTTGTATCGCAAAAGCTGCGATACAAAAGTCCTTTTTTCTGACGGATTTGAGAGAAATTGCGTCGCATTTTGCGATGCGATAACGCGATAATGCGATAAACCGTGCATCTGGAGGACCCTCGACCCCCCACAGGCTTGTGGGGGCGACGGCCGGGTTGTGAGGAACGGGACGCGCGGGACGGACGAAACCTTGGGGCCTGTTGCAAGTCCGAGCCATGAACGGGGGAGTGATGGAGCGATGGTGTGTACCTCCGTGAAGAAACGGGAGGGGCAGCTTGAGCTGGTCGATGAGACCCACGCCTATGAAGCCCCGCCAACTGTTGCCGTGTACGGCAAGCCTGGGCCGTGCGCTCTAGAGCCTCCAGGGCGGCCGGGCCAAATAGTTCTCCAGGAAGAACTGGAACACCCCTCAAAGTCTTCCTTCTGGCCTCAGAGAGCGGAGACTGTGCCAGCCATACTTGGCGGCGAGGGCCCCCTAGTTACCTTGACATGAGGGCGAAAGCCTGCAAGGAGGCATCAACCAGCCAATGTGTTGGTTGGTCCACCAGCACCGTCTCAAATGAGACAAGGAGTTCCCAATGCGACCCATACGAGCTCCCATGTCATACGCCTTACACAGAAGGTCGTCTGTAACCCGGCACTGTGGTCGTGGACACCGGGCATTAGTCCGTAAAGTCTCGACGGACGATGAGGGAGGCAATAGCCACTGCCGGCATATGTCCCAGGCCAAGCTTCTGAGGATCCTGCATCAATGCCAAGACCCTGCCATCTGAAGTAGGCCTTGAAAATGCCTTCCTTAATGTACTCCTCAGAGGGAGAAACTGCAAAGTGAGACGCTGCAGCCTGGCGCCGAAAGAAGGCGCTAGAGGGTGCCGCCTCATCCCGCGGAACATCCAGCTTTAAGCGGGAAAATGCAGTCTGTAAAGCCGCTGTGACAGTGTCATCACTGTCGGCCTGAGAGCCGGCAGAGGCCAGTGAGCCAGATTCTGAAACTCTGGAGCTCAGAAGGTCAGACTCCAGCTGAAACTGAGTGTCTGAAGCAGCCACAGATATGACGTCATCATATGCTGAGGCTGTGTCATACCCCTCCTGTCGTTGTGCCACCACAACTGGCATCAGTCTGGAGGTTCTGGATAACTGCCCTCATTTGGGCCAGTTCACATGTCACATGTGCTTGCGCCGCTAACTTCCCGGGGCCCTTCTTTTTCTTAAATGGGGGCCGCCTTGAGTAGCCGTGGACGGCCGCTTGCGGCCCCCAGTCTGGCCAGCCGGTAATTGACTCGGAGGCGCCACAAACAACCAGTCTGAAGTGTCCTCAAAAGCCGCCAAGCGCGCGACGCGCACAGACCGCGGCATAACTGAACAGTTGGAGCAAGCATCATCGGAGAGTGCTTCCCGAAGATGATCCACTCCAAGACAAGCAGGGCAGAGATCAAGCCCATCGTCAGGCTGCAGCGGTGCCAGACAGGACCGGCAACACAGGGACTCCAGCATGATAAGACCGGAGCCAAAACAGAGTCGGATCGAGCGGAACGCCACTAGCGACTCTAAGATATAAAACCTCTACCCCGGTAAGAGGGGTGCAGCGGGGTCAGGTTGAGCAGGGAACGCCACTAATGACCCGCTATGTGAAGGAGACGCGCGGGGTCAGATGAGCTGAGCATGCCACTATGTACTATGTACTAATGTAAACACAAAACCAGCTACAGGAACAACCAGGTCGAGCCGAAAACGCCACCGCTGGTGTGTAACCGGCTGAAAACAAAGCAGTTCTGAACTAATGATCCGAACACGGCTATAGTTAGAACTTAAAGCCACGTGGCTGTATCCGGCTTTAGCACGTTTCTACGACTATCAGTCGTAGAAAACAACGTAAATATACCTCCTCATTTCAGCAGGTCCGACACGCTTGTGCAGCCCCAGGAGGATGAGCGAACTCGCTGCACCTACTGTACCACAGTCACAGGGCTAACAGGCTACAAGCGGCAAAACAAACCAAACTTTGTGGGAAAACAGCAATATTATCCGAACAACAACCACATATACAACCTGCATGCGAGAAGGTGAAAAGGGACTGAGCTCCCGGTGTCACGTGACTATATAGACTCATGTGAGCCATCGGGGGTCAAAGGTGACTTTTTTGTTATTAATTCTCGACCTGTGTATGCGCAAGGATGATCATCCAGTGCTTTATGCACCGCCTCTGGCGGTCAGTAGGGATGAAATAGAACTCTAATTGTTGCCACTGTAGCCTGTTTATGCCCAACTCTTTGTAACTATTTGTCAAAGGGTTAGGCTATGTACAGTGAGGAAACCCTGCAAGTTCTCCCACTTATTATGGACAGTTTTGAAATGTTCATGATAGGTGCATTACCACTGTGAGAGATAGAATTAAAAAAATCCGGAAATCACATTATATGATTTTTTTAAATAATCTTTTTGTATGTTATTGCAGCAGATAAGTATTTGAACATCTGCCAATCAGCAAGAATTCGTGTTCTCAAAGACCTGTTAGTTTGTCTTTAAAAGTCCACCTCTTCTCCACTTATTAATTTAAATTACCTGTTTGAGCTTGTTAGCTGCATAAAGACACATGTCCACCCCACAATCAGTCAGACTCCACCTACTGCCATGGGCATTAGAGACTAAACTGTAGACCTCCACAAGGCAGGAAAGGGCTCCGGGCAATGGGCAAGCAGCTTGGTGAAAAAAGATCAACTGTTGGAAGAGGATAAAGATCAGAAAGAGAATCAGAAATTGTTTATTGCCATTGTCATTGAACACAGTTTGCAAACATTGGAACTTGTCTCGGTGTTAAAGTGCAACATAAAACAATGTACAATAAAATAATAATAATCTTTCAATTCAACATCTATAGAATCAAATATGGCATGCAGAATTCAAGAATTTACTAATAAAATAAGGTAAAAAATAAATTTGGTCTTGGTGTGTACACAGATATTTACACAAAAATGTGCAGATGGTCGGAAATAGTGGAGAAAGTGAACAGTGTGTGAATATTATTGGTTGACTAACCCTCCATCGGCCTGGGGCTCCATGCAAGGTCTCACCTCGTGGGGTATCACTGATTTGAAAGGTGAGGAATCACCCCAGAAGTACACGGGAGGAGCTGGTCAATCACCTAAAGAAAGGTGGGACTAAAATTTCAAAGGTTGATATCGGTAATACACTTCGCCGCCATTAATTAAAATCATGCATCACACAGAAGGTTCCCAAACTTTAGCTGAACTCACGCTGTCTTTTGGTGGCCGCTACAGGCCTCGGTTAAATGCCTCGGTTCTTTGTGAAGCTGACAGGCTTCTGCTGTCAGATTCCCTCCAACTATATGTGACAGCAGTGCAAATCCCATCTACATGTTTTGGGGTAAATGTAAGGAGGAGCAATTGGGAAATGTGTCATAAAAAATTTACAATAACTTTAGGATTAGTAAGCTGTCAGCCATGACCTTGATAAAAGCCGGGCACACCTTAAGGTACACTTTACACTTTATCGTCCCCGTGGGGAAATTTGTCCTGTGCATTTGACCCAACATCATTGATAAATTGGAATTACACTGTGGCCATACCTGCTTACCATTACCCGATCTCATCAGCTCTCAGAAGCTAAGTAGGCCAGGGCCTGGTTAGTACTGGACTGGAGACTGCTGGAACACCAGGTGCCACAATGGGGCGCTAGAAGAAACGTTGTTGTGACCTTAGACAAGACACAACACCCACATTGCCTAGTAAAAGTGTTTCGAGCGCCTTGAAAGTGGAAAAGTGCTATATAAATACACTGTAATGATAATGATTAAATAGATAATTTTATTGACAAATATTTTGATCTAGTACTGTGCAGGGCATGTACAGTTGATATTTCCCTTGCAAATAGTGCAGATCCACAGATCCCATGTGCAATACAACAAAAAGGGTAAGACAGCACAATCAAACAGTCAACATGCACATGGAGAACTGTCCCAGTGCGCGCCCTGTGAACCAAGACTAAACCAAGACAGAAGTAGGACAGAAGTAGGACTGAACCAGGACAGAAGCACCAGGACTATTCCAGCCTGTACTGGCCGTTCAAGACAGACACATACTGTAGATACAGCTAGAGTCTACTCCAGACAGAAGGATAGAGGGATAAAAGTTTTGTTTTCAAATAGAATAAATCTCATGAAAAATAAAATTTTGGGGGATTTCTATTTTTATGTTTAGGTTGAATCACAAAACAGAAATAGATTCACAACAAGAATTTACCATCGATTTTCCATTTTGCTTTTTTGGAGGGTCGTGTCCATATTCTTGAATACGTCTTTTTGCCTCAAATATTTCCCTCTTAGTTCAGGTTCAAACATTTGTATTTTGAATCTTTGAGGAATACCTTTCATATTTTTGGTTTGGAAGACACCTCCAGTCCATCCATCTTCTTCCGCTTATCCGGGGCCAGGTCGCGGGGGCAGCAGTCTAAGCAGGGTCTCTCAGACTTCCTACAACATACATTTACTCCAGCTCCTCTGGGGGGATCCTGAGGCGTTCCCAGGCCAGCCGAGAGACATAGTCCCTCCAGCATGTCCTGGGTCTTCCCCGGGGCATCTCCCCAGTGGGACATGCCCAAAATACCTCCCCAGGGAGGCGCCCAGGAGGCATCCGGAACAGACGTCTGAGCCACCTCAGCTGGCTCCTCTCGACGTGGAGGAGCAGCGGCTCTACTCCGAGCTCCCCTCATGTGCCCGAGCTCCTCACCCTATCTCTAAGGGAGCGTCCAGCTACCCTGCAGAGGAAACTAATTTCGACCACTTGTATCCGTGATCTTGTCCTTTCGGTCATCATCCAAAGCTCAAGACCATAGGTGAGGGTAGGAATGTAGATTGACCGGTAAATCGAGAGCTTTGTCTTTCGACTCAGCTCCTTCTTCACCACAACGGTCCGACACAGCGACTGCATCACTGCAGCCGCTGCACCGATCCGCCCGTCAATTTTACGTTCCATCCTTCCCTCACTCGTGAAGAAGATTGCGATACTTGAACTCCTCCACTTGGCCAGATCCAGATCTTCCAGATCTTCCAGATCCACAAAGCACATGTGGACTGGTTGGGCAAACTCCCATGAATCCTCGAGCACCTGATGGAGAGAATGGAGAGAGCTGGTCCAGTGTTCCACGACCAGGACAAAAACAACACTGCTTTTCCTGAATCAGAGGTTCGACTATCGGTCGGATTCTCCTCTCCAGTACCTTGGACTAGACTTTAAAAAGGAGGTTGAGGAGTGTGAGCCCTCTATAATTGGATCACACTCTCCGGTCCCCCTTTTTGAGGCACCACCACTCCAGAGGGACGGTCCTGGACCGCCACGCGATGTTGCAGAGACGTATCAACCTCAGTGACTTCAGCTCAAGTCCTCTTCAGGAGACGTGACAGCAGGATTGAAGAGGTCCTCAAAGTATCCCTTCCACGTCCGCACACGAAGTCAACAAGTCTTCACCTGCCCTATGTTGGTGAAGCACTGTTTCCCCATCCTGAGGTGTTGGATGATTTGCCAGGATTTCTTTGAGGCCGTTCGATAGTCCTCCTCCATGGCCTCCCCAGTAAGGTGATGTTCCATGTCCCTAGAGCCAATTTCTGTGTCCAGTGATCCAGTCTTTGAGGTCCCCGCCGTCGACTGCCGCCCAGATCACCCTGCACCGGCCCCTTACGGATCCTCCTGCAGTGAGTGCATGGGAGGATGGCCCCACGTCAATCCTTTGGGCTGTGCCCAGCCGGGCCAGTCGGGCCGCTTGCCGTCCAGCGTCCACCCCAGGCCTGGCTCCAGGGTGAGGCCCTGGTAATGCCCATCTGAGTGACGTAACTGGCCTCATTATTAAACTTGTCATAAAGGGCTTATTTTAACTTTGTTAAAATACAATTGATGTTTTTTTTTTATTCAATACTAAAGTTTTGAGTATGTGCTTATAAAGTAAACCACATACTCAAAACCTTTGTATTATTATCCTAATTTTGTATTCATATTAATATATTTATGAATGTTTAGTTCAAAACTTGGCCATAGAAAGGGTTGTGGTGTATGTTATCCTGGAACGTCCTCTAGTGGTTTTATTGAGCCTGTCAGGCTGTCAATACGTGCAAACTTCACTTTTCACCAACAAGCGACGAGATAGAAAGCATAGACCACCTCACATTTTCACACACTATTTTAAGATAATGGCCGCAGCAGAACTACTGGCAGATTCCACAATTGATTCTTATTCCACTAGTTGTTTTTAGCTTCACCATGACGATAAACTCATGGTGAATAATAAATTATACTAGGAATGTGTTAGGTAAGTGAGCAATATGTGGCATGTCAAGTGGGTTTACATGAATTATATTAACCTTAGCTGATAAACAAAACACCAACAAGCCAAACAAAACAAAAATGGGCAAAGGGCCATGCTCTTTTAAAGAGTCCACAAAAAGGCAAGTTTGTTCCAGCATTCCATAACCATTGAGAACATGGCTATTTCAGCGAGTCCGAGTTCCTGATATGGAGAGGGAGTGAGTTCCAGGCAGCGATCGCAAAAGCTTGGCCCCCCCAGGTCCGGTGCTTTAAGAGTGGGAGTGACGAGGCTTGAGTCTGCCGATCAGAAGTGGCGGGGGGACGATGAAGGCTGAACGAGGTCAAACGACTTTGACTTTTACTTGAAAGAATACATACGAACAAAACCCAAATGCGAGAAAAAATATTCATATTTATAAAATCCTCCGTACGCACTTTCTTCTTCAAAGTTGCAGTCCGAAATCTGCGCACAGGACCCCACCTCCACTCCTACATTTCACCATAAAACACCATTAGACACCAAAACAAAAACATTTAAGCACTCCTTCCTGCCAACTTCAGTTACTCTTTTAAATAAATATAACACTGCTAGTATGGACTATCAGTGCTCATCAACTTCAGTCACTGCTCATCAACTTCAGTCACACACCTATGACTTTAGGAACTGTAAAGGATCTATGAAATGTGACAATTTATTTATTTTATTTTATTTATCTTTATCTTAAGTCTTCTGTCTGGTTCACTACAGCACATTTTACTGTTCCTGAGATGAATGAACTGAGTGTGTTTCCCATATGTATGTCGTTTATCTTACATTATCTTAATTTACACATGGCTTTGTGCACCCTAAACAAGCACATGGATAATCTGTGTTTTTAGTTTAGCCACAATGAGCGAGAGAGCGGTGCAAATAAATAATATAACTACACTGGAGCCACAGCCAGGGACAAACGGAGACTACAGCGCATTGTGCGCTCTGCTGAGACGGTGATCGGCTGCAGACTTCCATCTCTGCAGGACCTGTACGTCTCCAGGGCTCTGGGACGTGCTGGTCACAGCTGACCCTTCTCACCCTGGACATGGACAATTTGAGCCACTCCCCTCAGGCAGGAGGCCACTCCCCTCAGGCAGGAGGCTACAGTCCATCCGGACCAGAACCTCCCACCATAAGAACAGTTTCTTTCCCTCTGCCGCTAGACTCATGAACACTTCTTAAACACTGTCACTTTAACTGTAATTTAATCACTCACTCACTGCACTGTTCATTTTCTGCACTACATAAACTCAACTGTAGATTTGTGTACATAGTAAACCTATTTATATTCTTATTTTTTATCTGATAGCCTATTTTTATTTTTATCTTATAGCAGATTTTAATTATTTCTTTTTGACTTATATAGGTTGTTTATCATTGTTCATTGTTTTATGTTGCACCATATCACCTAAACAAGTTCCTATGTTTGTGAATCCTGTTCATTGACAATGGCAATAAAACCTTTTCTGATTCTGATTCCGAGAAGGTCAAGTGGAGCCACAAGCTCATGCACGTGACCTATGTGCGATTATTTTTTGACGCTTTTTTCTTCCGTGGATCAGATATAGTGGGGCAGATGTGTGGTCAGTAATCATTTCACAAAAGCACAAAGTGACACTGGGATCACTGGACATGAGTGAGCGTGAGAGCACATCTTTTCAGCCATACTGCGCATACACATAATCGTGATACACACAGATCATTTGTGCACGTTTCACATTGTAAATGTTCTCAGTTCAATGAAATGAAGTGAAAATGAACTGTTTCAAAGGTTCACCAAACATCCTCACTGCTCCCGTGGCCTCCGAGCCGCGTCCCTGAAACGTGCATACGCCTAGAGTTTGTGCGAAGGTCCATTCACATTCAGTCCATTTTTAAATAAGTACCAAGTTACCATATTTCAGGACTCGTTTTGCGGTACGCAGGCTTTGTAAATGAGGCCCCCTGGTCTGGGGCAGGTTATATTCCTCTAAACTAGAGTTTAACCAGTCGGCTCGGCGTGCTCTGATTGGACCGTTCACTTCCTCATTCACAGATGCACTTAAAGGACTTGACAAGAGGCTTTACTTGGATTGGACATATATTGTACTTTACATTTATCTTACACATCAATTTATGCATTAAAATTTGTTGGGAAATGCAAACAGTAAATTAATGGAATACCTTTTTGAATTTGATTCATGTAAAAATACCGGTACTCAACTAGCTTCACAGCACTGAACAACACTGTAAATAACTGTTTTTGTTTTTATTGATGTAGAAATCCTAATTGTGCCTTCATATAACCAATGTATATATGCACTGAGGGACGCGGCAAGCCATTTAGGGGCCCTAAAGAGAAATGTTCAGTGGGGCCACCTCTTCTAATTGAATGAGGCTAATTTTGATCATCTAGAACTCGTTTTGGTCTTTGTGTTT
Source organism: Eucyclogobius newberryi (assembly GCF_026437365.1). Taxonomy (NCBI): domain Eukaryota; kingdom Metazoa; phylum Chordata; class Actinopteri; order Gobiiformes; family Gobiidae; genus Eucyclogobius; species Eucyclogobius newberryi. The sequence goes on along the minus strand of NW_027316278.1, from coordinate 35,115,292 downwards.
TGTAGAATATGTATGTGAAGTTCCCAGCTGTGCCTATGTAAACCGTGGCTTGAGTAGCTGCCCCTGCCCCAAACCTCAGATGGAGAGTCTCGAGTCCTACTTTGAATTGATAAAGCTAAAGACAGACTCTGAAGACAGACTATGCTTACTGAAGACTCCCGGTTTTATTGTAAAAGGAACAGTGCAGCTGTAGCACAAATTGCCTGGTCAGATTGGTGCCCCTCGGAACACTTCATGCCCCAAGCTCTGCACGTTCTGTGTGTAATGGGAGTGGCACTGCATGCTCTCAACACTTCTGTCCCAAGCATGGGCCAGGTTCAGATGACCTGTACCGTTTACGGTTGCCATGGTGAATCTTCTTTTCTGGATAAAGTCTTGAGTTCTTCTCTTTGTTAAGATTTTTTTGGGCCCAAAGGCTTTATTTGACAGGACAAGTCTGGCGGTAATGTAACACTTGGATACCAGCCGCCATAAGACACAGGCAAATGTTGAGGGTTGAGTTCAAATTTACTCCTAAACCCCTCTCTGCCCAACGAATCCCACTATGGACACTTTTAAAAAGATGTAGACAAGAAGACTGTTCACATGTTGAATATTACAAATCCGTCAAAAACAGCATTTATTTATTCATTCAAATTTTAATACAACTCTTTCTTAAATACATAAAAGTTCTATTTTACAGACCATAATCATTAAATCTAAAATGTTTTATAAAAGTGCCTACAGTGAAAAAAATAATAAAAACAAGTGTTATAAATCAAATAACATTTAAAACACAGGCTCTTTTATGTCCTCAGCATCATGGACTTAAATAACCGATGTATTTGCATCGTCCTGTTTGTGGAACACGAAAATGTAACTGGTTCCAACTTTGCATATGATTTGAATGAAGCGCCTTGACTCAACAAAAGTCCACAGTCTAGTTTTCTTTGTTATTGACAAAACAGGAAGTGACCGACGCAGCGAGGACGTCATATGGTCCGTCATACAATTAAACTTGAATGAATAAGAATTAATTTCTAATATGATGGTTAAGAGTTGCCTGGTATTGGCAGATTTCCAAGTAGGCTGAAACAATGTAGATATTTTTTCTAAAATAAAAACATTTCCAAGAACTCGGAGCTGTCAAAGATGATGTAGTTGAATCTAGGGCTGTAGTAGACTAAAGGATGCTCTCGACTCAAAGGGGTGACGCATTGCGCTGACAAAAGCTGTGTGAGCAGACAAGGTAACTGATCCAAAATGCACCTGCAATACCAAAATTACAAATATTTCTTACAGAAAACTACTGGTAAATAGTGTGTCCATCTGTAAAACTAGATTAAACTCATGATTCACTCAAGTCTTACCCATTCCAATAAAATAAGCAACAAATACAAATTCTTACCCATTCCAATAAAATAAGCAACAAATACAAATTTTGGTGGATTAAGATTTCATGGACCGATAAATCGACTAATCGACTAAAGGCAAACGGCCCTGGTTTATTCAAAGACAAAGCAATTCTAGCAGTGGCTTTCAGAAAATGTACACAAGATTTAAAATTTTTACAGATTTTATCTGGGTCCTTGGTAAAATTGACCTCGTTCTAAGAGTGAAGAAGTTTTTCTTCTGAAGTGGAAGAAGTCTACACCCTTTTCTTTTCTAAATGATCCTGTCGCATTATCACTGCGATTTTGTAAATATCCATTGCCATTAGCCACGTGCTAACATGACAGAGGTAACATGTCTTGGGTCTTGCGGGCGGGACAGGAAATGCCCTCACTGCGTCTTCTTGAAGCTGGCGAGCAGGTACACGATAACAGCGGTGAGGACGATGATCATGGTGATGACAGCCATGAGGAGGAAGGCCCTACAGCAGGAACGACCTGACAGTCTAAACAAGGCCCCGCCCACTCCACCTCTTTCTCTGCCCGCCGTGCCGGTGGGCACCGGACTGGGCAGCCCCACGTCCAGAGAGCAGCGTGTGTTTGGAATCAGAGCGCCATCGGGCCTGAGGAGAGAGACAGGGAAGGCATCAGGGCTAACAGACAGGTTTATGGAATATTTTGGTCATTTTCAGATTCTAAAACATGATCATGACATAATTCAGATGGGGGGGAACCAGTCGTTATAGATTACGGTATTAAGATTACGGTATATTCATAAGAAGAAGAAAAAAATGGCATTGTGTGTTTTTTTCAATCAAATAATCCTCTCTCATTTGAGAGGTAATCATCAGACAGTAAAAATGTAATTTGTCGCAGAGATCAGACGCTTCATGAATTCAGACCGTGCAAGCCCACGACTGGGTTAAACTATTTGCCTCTGTCTGAATAAACTTTAAAAATGACATTTGAGTTGTGTGAAACTCTTATAACCAGTCACATGCTTCTGGCATGCACTGGCTCTGGTCCATACCGCAAAAAATGCTCTTTGTGTGAGGTAAAGCCATGGAGCCGCTCTTCTGCTTCTGAAGGCACAGATGCTGATTTGGAGCTGGACCCTGAGGAGGAGAGTTTTCAGCCACTTCTTTTCCCTCCTTAATCCTTCCTCAGTCTCCTCTCGCACTCTTGTGTCGCTCACTCCCTTTTGATTGGCCAATTCACGTTGCATACAAAGAGTTCAGTTTCAGCAATTAGCCTACTTTTACATGCAGAGAGGGCACAGCTCCACACGCAAACAAATCTGGACTCCCCAGATTCACCGGCAGCAGCACATCCCGCAGGTTGAACCTCAGGCCTGAGTTAGCGTTGGTCAGAGTCAGGCTTACTTCTTTCATGGAACAAATTGAGGCTTAAATTTGAAATGGAGATAAATTCAGACCAGGATTTCAGGAAAAGTCTGGACTGAACCTTTGATGGAACACTCTCTTGTTCAAGAAGGGATACAATTATATTTTTATTGCACCAAAAAAAGAGAAAAGGCTTTTCAGAACACTGCCTCAACAGAAACATTTCTTTTTTTAAAGGATTTTTTAGTCCGTAGGCTTCACTAGACATGACATTACAGAGTGAAATGGAGAGGAGATGAACAGAGACAAGAACATTGCAGAAAACAGGTCGAGCATCGAACTCACGATACCGCGGGCAGCTCACATGAAAAGCATCCATTTATTTTCAAATGGCATTTATCTATTATTGCAAATAAACTAATTTGTTTTATAGAGAATAGAAAATAATAAATTGGGATCCAGCAATACAAGGGAGAGGGTTCTTCGGCAATATTGGTCTGCCTTAATTGAATCTGATCAGTAGCGAGTGACTAGGCCTCTAAACAACAAAAATCTGCAGCTTAAGTCAGTTTTACCCACACTTAATTTCATTAAATATAACAAACCTTATAATGTTTTCATATAAAACCTATCAATAAATAAATCAAAACACTTTATAGAAAAGATACTTTTAGCATGTATTATGGGAACAATAATCTAAAATCTGTCACTGCTCTATAAAAAATAAACCTGGTTTGATTTAGGCCTGAATACAGACTAAACCAGAACTAGGCCCAGAACAAAAACTGAGCATCGGCGGCCCAAACCATGGAGGGAGGGCTTAACCAAGAAGCGATCATATGAGTGACCCAGTCTGGTCTTTGCCTTACCTCTTGAGTTGCAGCCGGCCCTTGTTCCTCACAAAGCGCACACTGTATACTCGCTGCATGGAGCTGGGGAGGCAGGAAAGCACGTTGGGGTCGGTGCTGAGTTTGGGCAGTCCGAAGTCGGGCAGAGGCGTGGAGGCACGACAAAATGGGCACAGCAATGCGCTCGGCTCCGAAGACTTCACATTCATCCTTGCCAAACACTCCAGGCAAAACGTGTGTCCGCACTGCAGCATTTTTGGGCAGCGGAAGGCGTTGTTGAACTGACTGAAGCAGATGGAGCACTCAAGATCCGGGTTTTGTGATGAGACAATGGACAGGCGGTGAGAGTTTGAGCAGTCCGTTTGGTCCGTTTGGTCCGTTTGGTCCGTTTGGTCCGTTTGGTCCGTTTGGTCCGTTTGGTCCGTTTGGTCCGTTTGGTCCATTTGGTCAGCTGACAGGAAGTCATTTGCGTTTTCCTTCCTGTCCAAAGTTTCTGATTGGACCGGCGTGTAGTTGGGGGCAGTATGGTCTTGAACGGTCCCAAATGTCGGATACAAAGGCTGGGCATAAGGATTGTAGAGTTCTGATTCTTCGTTTTGATGGAGGTGGTTGGGATGAAGATCTTCCGATTGGTCAGTTGGCAGAGGGGCAGCGTTAAGGGGAGGAACGGGTGCAAATGGAGGAGAAGCGATCTCATCTTCAGAGAAGGCATTGAGGTCATAGTGAGTAAATGTGACGTCAGTGTAGGGGTTCATGTTTACGAATCAGGATGGAAACCGTGGTGATTATACCAGAAAAGCAACCCAAAGCAAGCCCTAAGGAAGAGACGGACAACAGCAGTGGATTAGAATTGTAAACCAGTTTCATTTAAAACCAAAAAAAACATGCAAATAATTGTAAATCTTAAAAAGGTGGAATGGACGATTTTTTCAGCAATTTTTTTTATCCTATTTCCTCGTGGCGTGGATAAATCATTTGTCCTGACACGTATCAATCATAAAACACCTATCGCTCACCTGCAACAGCGTGCGGCTCGTCTCCACGTTTCCGCGTGCCTAAGCGCATGGA
>NW_027316278.1:35000663-35105663 GCF_026437365.1 Eucyclogobius newberryi | reverse complement strand
TGCGGGTGGAGGCCTGCTGACCTCAACTGGGGATGTCGTCGGACGGTGGAAGGAATACTTTGAGGATCTCCTTAATCCCTCAGTCACGTCTTCCGAAGAGGAAGTAGAGACCGGGGACTCGGAGGCTGGCTCATCCATCACCCAAGCTGAAGTCACTGAGGTTGTTCGCAAACTCCTCGGTGGCAGGCCTCCGGGGGTGGATGAGATCCGCCCTGAGTACCTAAAGTATCTGGATGTTGTAGGACTGTCTTGGTTGACACGTCTCTGCAACATCGCGTGGCGTTCGGGGACCGTGCCTCCGGACTGGCAGACCGGGGTGGTGGTCCCTCTGTTCAAGAAGGGGGAGCGGAGGGTGTGTTCCAACTACAGAGGGATCACACTCCTCAGCCTCCCAGGTAAGGTCTATTCCAAGGTACTGGAGAGGAGAATCCGACCGATAGTCGAACCTCGGATTCAGGAGGAGCAGAGTGGTTTTCGTCCCGGTCGTGGAACACTGGACCAGCTCTATACCCTCCATCGGGTGCTCGAGGGCTCATGGGAGTTTGCCCAACCAGTCCACATGTGCTTTGTGGATCTGGAGAAGGCTTTCGACCGTGTCCCTCGGGGTGTCCTTTGGGGGGTGCTCCGGGAGTACGGGGTCCGGGGCCCTTTGCTCAGGGCCGTCCGGTCCCTGTATGACCGGAGCAGGAGCTGTGTTCGCATTGCCGGCAGTAAGTCAGACCTGTTCCCAGTGCATGTTGGACTCCGCCAGGGCTGCCCTTTGTCACCGGTTCTGTTCATAATTTTTATGGACAGAATTTCTAGGCGCAGTCAGGGGTCAGAGGGTGTCCGGTTTGGGGACCACAGGATCTCATCTCTGCTGTTTGCAGACGATGTTGTCCTGATGGCTCCATCAAACCCGGACCTGGAACATGCACTGGGACGGTTTTCAGCCGAGTGTGAAGCGGCTGGGATGAGAATCAGCACCTCCAAATCCGAGGCCATGGTTCTCGACCGGAAAAAGGTGGCTTGCCCTCTCCAGGTGGGTGGGGTGTCCTTGCCCCAAGTGGAGGAGTTCAAGTATCTCGGGGTCTTGTTCACGAGTGAGGGTAGGATGGAGCGTGAGATCGACAGGCGGATCGGTGCAGCGGCTGCAGTGATGCAGTCGCTGCATCGGACCGTTGTGGTAAAGAGGGAGCTGAGCCGAAAGGCAAAGCTCTCTATTTACCGGTCGGTCTACGTTCCTACCCTCACCTATGGTCATGAGCTTTGGGTAGTGACCGAAAGAACAAGATCGCGGATACAAGCGGTCGAAATGAGTTTCCTCCGCCGTGTGGCTGGGCGCTCCCTTAGAGATAAGGTGAGGAGCTCGGCCACACGGGGGGAGCTCGGAGTAGAGCCGCTGCTCCTCCACGTCGAGAGGAGCCAGCTGAGGTGGCTCGGGCATCTGTTTCGGATGCCTCCTGGGCGCCTCCCTCGGGAGGTGTTTCAGGCATGTCCCACCGGGAAGAGGCCCCGGGGAAGACCCAGGACACGCTGGAGAGACTATGTCTCTCGGCTGGCCTGGGAACGCCTCGGGATCCCCCCGGAGGAGTTAGAGGAAGTGTCTAGGGAGAAGGAAGTCTGGGAGTCCCTGCTCAGACTGCTGCCCCCGCGACCCGGCCCCGGATAAAGCGGCAGAAGATGGATGGATGGATGGATAAATAATAGTGAAGGTGAGTGTCAGTGTTGTTTTGGGTCTACTAAATAAAACGAATGTACAGCGCGCGGAACACGATGGGCTTATGTCCGCGGCTCCAGCCGCAGGCAGCGGTGAGTGACAACCTGCGTCGATGAAAGTAAGCAAACCCCGGGGACGCAGGTTGTCACTCACCGCTGCCTGCGGCTGGAGCCGCGGACATAAGTTTACCGTGTTCCGCAAACGCTGTAGAATTAACATCAGTTTTATTAGTAAACCCTTACAAATGCCATGTCGTAATGATTAAAAATCGGACTTGTTGTAAACCGAGGAGAGAGAGAAGAGTCTAGATGAAGACGCTGATATCCTTGATATACTGATATACTTTTTTTTTCAAGTTCAGCCTTCTTTCTGCTAATACGACGTTCTCTGCACCGTAAACATTGCTTCAACTAGTTCAGAATGGTCCTCTACTTTATGCTGTTTCAGCTTCGCTCTTGGGACGTCATCTTTCGGCAATTTGATTGAGATTAGCTGTTGTAGACGCTGTTGTTCTGCCATTTCCCCATGTTATTTCCCTGACGGCCTGAGCGGGCTTGCATGTTCATCCGGGACATTTGTAGTGCTCATTAATATTCTGACGTCACGTCCGCGTTGATCTATTGAACCAGCAATAATGGAACAAAATACACAAAACATTTCAACATTGCCAATGGAATAACTGGGCCTGTCTAGCTTTCTGTAGCGCGTTCCAGTCCAGGATGCAGGAGGAGAGCGCAACACGCATATTAGGCGCACCATTCAGTCTGTTTCTGTGCTTTGTCTTCATTTCTGTGAGCACGGAAAGTGGGACGCTGCAGCCTGGCGCCGAAAGAAGGCGCTAGAGGGTGCCTCATCCCGCAGAACATCCAGCTTCAAGCGGGAAAGCTCCGTCCGTCGGCCTGAGAGATTCCGAAACTCTGGAGCTCTGAAGGTCAGTCTCCAGCTGGAACTGCGTGTCTGAAGCAGCCACAAATATGACGTCATCATACGCTGAAGCTGTGTCATGCCCCTCCTGCCGTTGTGTCACCACCCGACTGGCATATCAGTCTGGAGAGTATTGTTAACTGCCTGCATTTGGGCTAGTTCAGCGTGCTCACAGGCTAATTTCCCGCTTCCCTTATTTTTCTTAAATGGACAGCCGCTTGCGGCCCCCAGTCTGGCCAACCGGTAATTGACTCTGAGGCGCCACATACAACCGGTCTGAAGCGTCCTCGAAAGCAGTCAAGCGCGCCACACGCACAGATCGGGGCATAACCGAACAGTTGGAGCAAACATCATCGGAGAGTGCTTCCCGAAGATGATCCACTCCAAGACAAGAAGGGCAGAGATCATGTCCATCGTCAGGCTGCAGCAGCGCCAGGCAGGACGGGCAACACAGGGACTCTAGCGTGATATGACGGGAGCCCAATGGAGTCGGGTCGAGTGGAACGCCACTAGTGACTCTAGAATATAAAACCTCTACCCCGGTAAGAGGGGCGCAGCGGGGTCAGGTCGAGCAGGGAACGCCACAAATGACTCACTATGTGAAGGAGACGCGCAGGATCAGGTTGAGACACAAGCGAACTTGCAGCACCGACTGTACCACAGTCACAGGGCTAACAGGCTACAAGCAAAACAAACCAAAATTTGTGGAAACAGCAAATTATTAGCCGAACAACAACCATACAACCTGCATGCGAGAAGGTGAAAAGGGACTGAGCTCACGTGACACCGGTAGCTCAGTCCCTTTTCACCTTCTCGCATGCAGCCACTTGGGGGTCATTGGTGACTTTTTTGTTATTAATTCTCAAACTGTGTATGCGCAAGGATGATCATCCAGTGCTTTATGCACCGCCTCTGGCAGTCAGTAGGGATGAAATAGAACTCAATTGTTACCATTAAAAACAGAGAAAAAACAACACATCTTAACGTTTGATTTTCTACATTCATGACAAGGATAAACATTTGTCCATAAACATGTGAGACCAAATGTGTTTTATTGATAAAAAGGTGTTAAATGTGAAAAGTACAGATGACACAAACCTCCGCTCACGTTAAGGCGCTGTTTTACAATGTCGATACTGACTTTTTCCACCTGTTCACTCTTCAAATTTATCTGAGTCTGTCTCTCCCAGTACTCAGGATCCTCCTCTGTGACTTTGTTCATCCACTCCTGTTTGGGGACTGCTCTCACACTCAGCATGTGAACCACTGTGAAAACATTTCACAACAAAATACATAAATAAGGTTTTTATAATATGAATGACTCATTTGAACCGTGCTTTAAACCTTGTGTAACAATCCGAGTTTCTGCCATTTTCTCCAAACACAAACTGGAGCATAACAAATGCAGAGGTCCACAGCCAATCCTCTGTCAGTAAAATATGTGGTTTGGAGCAGAATTCAGACTTTGGAGGAAGAAATTTGACTATTTTTGTTTGTTAAAATGCCACTAAAAAAAGGTCTGTACTGTTTATGATCATATAATATTTGTAATTGTTTTTATTCAGACAAGAATAGAATTGAATTAGAATTGAAAATAAAGGAAAAAATACAGTATGATGATCCTAGTAAAATAAAAGAATATACTCTAATTGTAAAGCATTATCGTAGTCATACTCAGTTAAATCTGACATTAGTGTAGTCAGTGATTGGTGCAGGATTAAGATGGAGGCCAAAACAATACAACCTGTGTAACGAATTTAACTAAAGAGAACAAACACGTATTTGACAGTAAAACATCCTCTTAATGACCTTCATTGTAGCCCATGTCATAGCCCATGTACGTAAGCCCGGTATCCTCTCATTGTTGTCATCAGCCTGGGCTACATGGGTGTGTCAGGCTGTAGTTGTGTTACTCGGCTGTAAGAAGAGGAATCAGTTGTATGGATGATGGCGTGTGTGTAAAACATTGCTTTTTGGCTGTGCCAAACACAGTCCGGCCGTCAGGAGGAGCTGAGTGGAAGCGCAGACTGCAGACAGATGTTTTGTGTTCTGTGTGTTTTACTGATTTTGTCCAAGGGTTGACAAAAAGGTTAGAATTGGTGCATAAAACTTAAGTGCACACAATGAGCATGTAAGAATAGTGATTGTGCGCAAAGTGCCAACGTAGAGAAACAACACTATAGAGGAGAAGAAAATGTGTGAATATAACACAGGGGCTGCTCCTCCTGTCTGTGGCACGGAGCACGGCTGGTGTTTGAGCCCATGGTGCACGCCATGGAGAAAGTAAAGTGTTTATCCAACAGTTTGTAAATGATGCGTAACAGGAATGGTGCTGCTAAACTGCAGTGTCTTGTCTTGTAATAAACACACACGTAAGACATTGTTTTAAAGGTCCCATAACATGCAAAATCGACTTTTCAGAGCTTTTAACCTTCTTACATTGCTATTTGTGCTTCATATATGTACCCAGAGTGTTTTTTTGATTGATTCCCGCAGTGTTTAGCTATATTACAGACTATCTCCTTTCCCATCCAATCTCCAAACTGACGGGCGGTGGCTGCAAGACCGCGTCATAACCACAGGCACGCGTCACCCTCCCCTCCCCCCTCTCCACCCCCCTCCCCCTCCCGCCTGCCGCCTCCCGCCCCCTTCCCCCCGGCTCCGCGCTGCTCGTGTCTCCCTACAAGCCCCGGAGTTTTTCTGCTTCGATTTACGACAGAACACGGCTCAAAGAGGCCCAAAACTTCATTAATGATATCGCACTCTTTACTATTATCACAATGGTGAAGGTTTATGTGGCAGTTGATGCAGCAACCGGGAAAATAAACGGAGAGAAGTTCTATCCCGATACCGAAAAACCAGGAAATAAAAGCGCGATGGACATAAGACTTTTATATTTATATATATATATAGATCTATATATATATATATATCTGTTCTGCGCACGCTGTAGAATAAACACCAGATTTATTTAGTCTCAAAGTAGTGTTGATCTGAAGTTCTATCGTTTCTCACTCAGTCGCGCGGAGCTGCGCACCGCGGAGCTAACAGCTGTGGGGCCTACGTCACGGGTGGGCGGGGCACACACGCCCTCTCTGAGACTACGTCACGGGTGGGCGGGGCACACACGCGCTCGCTGAGACTACGTCACGGGTTGGGCGGGGGAGCCAGATCGCTCTTCGCAAGGGTGGGGGCGAATATCAAACCAAGCCGTTTGCATTTCCGGGTTGGTGAGGGGGTCCAAGGTCTGGGTGATATTTCTTAACTATTATGTTAAGGGTGTTGCACAACCCTTATTATTATCAATTATACACTTAGGATAGACTACGAAACGTGAAAAAAAGCATGTTATGGCACCTTTAAAGGCTAGGAAACTCTTAACATCTATTGCAGGCTTTTATGTAGTTCTAAACTGTCAACTCATCCTAGCCCGTTCTTTTGCGTCCTGGCTGTGGAGCTGAAAAGGAACTGCTCACTTCACTTTAAATCGTAACATAGACAACGGCCCCTAAACTACGACTTTATTCTCGTTAAATTCTGAATTTATTCTCGTTAATTTACAACTTTTTTCTGACTTTGACTTTAATCTCATAAGATGAGAAATTACTTTAAAGTTGAAATGTATTGAATTTAATTCTGCTTGACTTACCGGCAATGCAAACACAGCCCCTGCTCCGGTCATACAGGGACTGTATGTGCTCATACTGAGCAAAGAGCCCCGGATCCTGCACTCCCGGAGCACCCCCTAAAGGACACCACAAGGGTCAAACACCTTCTCCATGTTATCGGATCCATGCAATGTTGCTGAGATTTAAGGTACTCGGATCTCATCCACTCCCGGAGCCCTGCCACGAAAGAGTTTGACAACAACCTCAGTGACTTCAACTTGGGTGATTGGATCCGACTTCCACCGTCCGACGACATCCCCAGTCGAGGACAGCAAGTTTCCACCCTTTCTTTGAGGTCGATTGTTAGACCTCCTCCATGGCCTCCCTGAACTCCTCCAGCCCCGGATTTTTGGTGCGCTTTGCCTGCCGATACTTGTTAACTGCCTCTGGAGACCTACAAGCCAAAGAGGCCTGATAGGCCTCCTTCTTCAGCCTGACGGCCTCCCCTAATTTTGGTGTCCACCACCAGGTTCCGGAGTTGGCGCCACGGCAGGCACTTGCAACCTTATGACCACAGCTCCGAACAGCCGCATTGACAATGGAGGTCGAAAACATTGTCACTCTGACTCAATGTCCCCGGTCTCCCCCGGGATCTGGGAGAAGCTCTCCCAGAAGTGTATGTTTAAGACACTGCTCTGTCAGACGTCTCTTCACAAGAGTGTGAAGAGATTCAGATGCTCAAAACCCTCCACCACATTAATATGGCAATTGTCGAGATCATTATATTGTTTGATGAATTTGTATTGCACCACACGCACACACATGCACACACACGCGCACGCACGCACGCACGCACACACACACACACACACACACACACACACACACACACACACACACACACACACACACACACAGACCCGACATTTAGGGCTTGAAACAATGGTTGTAAAACAAAGTGTCGGATTACAGACACATAGACTGACTGATCCACATAGGATGGAGCCCTGCCCCTTGTGGGGGCTCAGCCAAAGATATGGGGTTTTGTAGGACTTTTGTAATGTAAAGGTCAGAGGTGAGATTGCGGAGGTGACAAATGGACGCAATGTCATCTCTCCCTTGGATGCACCTTGTAAACTACCTGGATTCTTGAACTTTATTAAATACAGAAAATGATCTAAGTTCAGTCATCGTTTTAGAACACCACAGGAACCAAAAGAATTGGAGACAAATAAAAGAGGAGACGAAGACTGTGAGTGATTACAAAAGGTCAAGCGAGATCTCCTCTGGAGAACGAAGGAACTCCAACACGGTTCAAAGAGGGGCCTTTTTAGGTAAATTGCCTCCAAATCAAGTCTACATTTCTTCTTATTGTTGGTTGGTTTAATGCAATAAATGAATTGGATAAAAAAAAGCATGTGCCCACGGCTAATCCGGCATGCATTAACATGCACTGTCCCGACCAAATATATATACATTTAAAATATATTAGATTAAAATGATAAAGCCTTTCAAGGATTCTGATAAGAACATTCTTATTTGATTTTGGAACCAATCCTGTTGGACTAAAATAAAATTGGTTCAAAAATCAAATAAGAATGATTCTATTGAGATTTTTTTTGACTGGGTAATGGACTGGACCAGCATCGAACCAGGACTGATGGATATCTACATAGGGAGAAGGGTTTTGGTTTCATGTGGTTTTGTCCTGATTATTCCAGGTTTAGACCTGCTTTAGACCTGCTTTAGACCTGCTTTAGACCTGGTTTAGTCCACAAAATATTTAACTTAGACTAATAATTAAACACCAAATAGATCTGATTGAAAAGCCAAACTTTACAGCAGTGGTTACAACAGGGCATCTGCAGCTGAAGCAAAACCATTTCCTAAAACTCACACAAAATAACAGAAAACAAAACAGCATTGACAATCACTTTTAATTTGAAGTGAAAGAAACTCATATTTCTATTGAACGGACAAAGAGATTTGACTCAGGTTTCAGATGAATCAACAACATTGAACCCTATTTATGCTTTTTTATGGACAATGGCAACATGCTGTGTCATTGCTTCTCATCTTATTGAGAACACAGAGAAATCTTTAGACAAAGCGGCCATTGTAGGAGCCAAAATACTGGAAAAGAAAAAAGTCAACAATATTACATTGCAACTTAATAAACAAAGACTTCATTGGCCCAGAGTACTTTCTCTTTTAGGGCGGTTCCCATATGAACTTCTGGGCTTACGTTACTTAAAAACCTTATAGAAGTAATAGATCAATGCCCCCTTTCTATTGATTAAACCAAATGTACATTTGAATGAATCTGCTCTTAAATGAATGTAGTCCATTTTATACTTTATATTGAGTCTGAATTCAGTGGTTAATTGTAAAGTTGTAAATAAGTAAATTTATAAATAAATGAAATGAAGTAAATGACTGAAGGTTAAAACAGTTAAAGAAAACTTATTAAACTTTATTTTACATAATTAACGATCACACACAAAGACAATTTTGTCCATTGTAAACCACAATATTGACCTAAAACGACTTGAACAAAACACAGATCCATTTGACTTACTGTTCTGAACTGAATCTCTGCAACACTTTTTAACGTCAAATAAGTACAGAACAGTGGGCGGGGATACGGGTAAGGTGGAAACTAATCATTTCTAAGCCTCAAATGTAAACATGAATCACCCAAAATAAAACTGATCATGATGAGGGAAAAACATTAAAATATGGTTAAAATCTCTTTCAATGATAAATAATAGGAAGTATTCAGTCCTGACTTTATCAGAGCAGATCAGCTTGAACTGTGCGTCTGACCCCTCCTTCAGTGTCTCTAGGCTAAACTTGTCATGAGGTCCAGCCCAGATCTGAGCCAATATCTGGGTCAGCTGGCTGATTATTGTGTTTTAGGCTGATGGTGGAAACTCAAAGTAGACAAACTAAAGCATGTCAAATGTATTGCTATTCCTCCACGTGGGGTACGAACAGTTAGCTATGTGTAGCTCATTCATGTTATAAAGATTCTGACATTTTGGTGCATAATTCAACAAAAACATGAGATAAACCTACTTGAATGAATGTATTACAAACATGAAGTAAGACTTCTTGGTCTCAAATGACTCTAAGCATAAGGATTTCTAATGGCAGGTTGTTTTCAGACAAGTTTGGATCAGTTTTGCGTGGCAGAGGACAGGGCCCGGGGCTGATGACGTTCTGTAGACGTCTTTCAGTGGATCAGAACTCCTCCTTCTTTGGGTCACTCGGGGACGTAGCGGGTCGACCTTTAAGCAGAGTTGTAAGCAAGTTAAAAGCAGTTTGAGAAATCTCGCTCCGCTAGCTGTTGTTCCTTTGGCGATATGCACGACATAACTGACTATTGAAGCTGCATGTGCATTTCTCTTCTTTTTACATTTCATTGCATGTGCCTTCATAGGAAAGGAAGGTGAAATAACATGGTTTCAGAGGACCAGTGGTACCAGTCTACGCGATGTAGGAGTTATTCACAGCAACACTGGCCAAATGATTGAAGCTGTATTTAATTACAAACTCTGAGCCATACATCTCTCTCTGCACAGTTCCGCCCACTGACCCGCCCACTGACAGAGATGCATTCATTAATTCGTTTTATTTATTTATACAGGGAAAACCCAATGAGAAAAGTTCTCTTTTTCATGGGTACCCTGTTAAAACACAACACAAAATAAACAACAAACATAGGATACAAAACGCAAATAAAACAATCAATAAAATTAACCAATACATGAAAACAGATTTAAAGATACAATATGAGATACAATTACATAAAACAAGTGCATTGGCACTGTGGGTAGTCCTTGACCAGTGCTTTAAAATCATTAAAAGGCATTAAATGATTTAATTTAAAATGTCTCTGTGTTTTGTTCCACAGGGAGGGAGCAAAGTTGTTGAAAGCCTTTTTTTCAAGGTGGAGCGGCCACCTTTGAAAAAAGGTGGTGTTAAAGGAGACCAAAAGCCTATTTTGCAGACAATGGCACAAGAAATAAATATAGGCTACAGATACAGTATATTGTACTCTCAGTGTTACTGTTAGTCTAAATGATATGGCTAATTTAGGCTGAAATGAAAAATCAAATTTAACAATGAAAAAGTAGCAGAAGCACAATATAGCTGGATGATGATGACAAGTGACCAAAAGGTGCTTTATGCAATTCAAGTGTGTAAGTCACTTAAAATAAAATGCAGCCCTGGTTATAGTTTTATAACCATCTGCTCCACAAAAAAGTAATTCAGGCTAATAGTAATATGTGTTGCATTAGAAAATTACACGTAAGCTAATTTACAATCACAATGACTGGCAAATTGAGCACTCCATATAAAGAGTTGAACAATATTGGTTACTTTTTTGCTTGATTTTTTATACAAATCGTTGCTTAGGCTTAACTGGCACCATTCAGCCACAAACACTGACCTCTTGAATCCAGTCGCTGAGTTTGTTTGACAAGAAGTAGAAAGAAATGGAAGTATTACTTATGAGACAACAAAGTGTTAGTGCTAAGGCAGAGCAAAATAATGTCTGTTTGCCGTAACCCGACCGAGCCGTCAAAATTATAGCCGACTGAAAAAAATATATCAGCATTTTGTCAAAATTATGCCAAATACTTTTATTTTTCTTACATTTCGCCGACTCACCGACCGTTTTTTTTTTTTCAAAAAAGCGCCGTGTTGAATAATTTTGTATCATTGGAACTCCCTAAAAATATTACGAAGCCGAAAAAGAAATGAAAACGAAACTTAACACGAGCGGAGACGTTCAATTCATTGTCTGTTGAAGCCTGACCCCTGGCGGTCACTGCGTGTCACTGGCATAATTTAAAAAATGGCGACAGCAACATGTGTGTTCAGTGCATGGATGTATTATGGTACAGTGTGTCAGTGTCAGGCCGCACGAAGCGAGCGAAAAGAGGACGTTGACGATTCTAACATGAAAATGGCCAAAAAATAAAAAAAATTGTCCTGTACAAAAATAGTTTATTGGCTGGACTTTTGTACATTTATTGGTTGGACTTTTGTACATTTACGGTAGCATCTCTTTTATTAAATGATAATATTAACTTAATTTCATAGGCAAATTATCATTAAATTCTATATATAAATTTTGATTTTTTTATGCTTTAAAGTAAAAAAAGAAAAGACCCTACCCACTTGAAAAATGGTGGGTCGGGTTACAGCAAACAGACAATTTATTTGGGGCAGCCTAATGGCACCCTAGCCTTAATATGCACTTTCTGTTGTCGTTCCAAGTTGAAGGATCAGTAAAAGTCTCACCATTGGTCCTGATCTTGGTCCGGTCCAGTCTGCTGACATAGTCCTCCTTGACCCCGGACAGCTGGAACACACACTCGTACCTGTCCCAGTCCTCAGGAGGAACCGAGGACAGGTCCAGGCCCACACTAGTCTGGAAGGTCCCGTCTCCGTTGGGCAGGATCTCTTCAGGGTCCACCATGTCCTCAGGGAGCTCATGTCCGTCTTTGGTCCAGAACAGCATGGCTCTGTCGGGGTAGAAGCCTGTGGCATGGCAGGTGACTGGGGCTGAGGAGAACTTCTGCAGCAGGGACACCAGGGGGAGCTCTACAGAACACCACAACACTTTGTTACATTATTGACTATTTACACATTTACAGGGATCACAGTATGAAAACATGTACATTATAAAACATCCGATGTAACCAAACAATTAAATAAATTTTGGTTAAATGCATAGATCTTTTTAATTCAATATTTAGGAGTCCATATAATTTAAACTCGGATTCAGGAGGAGCAGAGTGGTTTTCGTCCCGGTCGTGGAACACTGGACCAGCTCTATACTCTCCATCGGGTGCATGGGTTCATGGGAGTTTGCCCAACCAGTCCACATGTGCTTTGTGGATCTGGAGAAGGCTATTGACTGTGTCTCTCGGGGTGTCCTTTGGGGGGTGCTCTGGGAGTACGGGGTCCGGAGCCCTTTGCTCACGGCTGTCCGGTCCCTGTATAACCGGAGCAGGAGCTGTGTTCGCATTGCCGGCAATAAGTCAGACCTGTTCCCAGTGCATGTTGGACCAGAGCTACCCTTTGTCACCGGTTCTGTTCATAGTTTTTATGGATGGAATTTCTGGGCGCAGTCAAGGGTTGGAGGGTGTCGGGTTTGGGGACCACAGAATCTAGTCTCTGCTGTTTGCAGACGATGTTGTCCTGATGGCTCCATCAAACCCGGACCTGCAACATGCACTGGGACGGTTTGCAGCCGAGTGTGAAGCGGCTGGGATGAGAATCAGCACCTCCAAATCCAAGGCCATGGTTCTCGACCGGAAAAAGGTGGGTTACCCTCCTTGCCCCGAGTGAAGGAGTTCAAGTATCTTGGGGTCTTGTTCACGAGTGAGGGAAGGATGGAGCGTGAGGTTGACGGGCGGATCGGTGCAGCGGCTGCAGTGATGCAGTCGCTGCATCGGACTATTGTGGTAAAGAAGGAGCCGAGTCGAAAGGCAAAGCTCTCTATTTACCGGTCGGTCTACGTTCCTACCCTCACCTATGGTCATGAGCTTTTGGTAATGACCGAAAGGACAAGATTGCGGATACAAGTGGTCGAAATGAGTTTCCTCCGCCGTGTGGCTGGGCGCTCCCTTAGAGATAGGGTGAGGAGCTCGGCCACACGGGGGGAGCTCGGAGTAGAGCCACTGCTCCTCCACGTCGAGAGGAGCCAGCAGAGGTGGCTCGGGCATCTGTTTCGGATGCCTCCTGGGCGCCTCCCTGGGCAGGTGTTCCGGGCATGTCCCACCGGGAAGAGGCCCCGGGGAAGACCCAGGACACGCTGGAGAGACTATGTCTCTCGGCTGGCCTGGGAACGCCTCGGGATCCCCCGGAGATGTCTGGGGAGGAGGAAGGATGGATGGATATAATTTAAACCTGTTCTTTGAGTGTGAGAATTTAGCTTTCTAAATATTTGAATCAGATGCTCCCCCATCCTACTGTCTTCCTGATAAGCAAGATAAAAAGTCTGTTCTGTTGATGACTTAGGTTTCTCCTTGTAGAGTCAATATAAAAGCTGCAGAAATAAACAAATACTGAAATAACATATTTATACATTATTGTGTTCTAAAATTACACTTGACTATTTTACCTGTCCTCTTGAGAGCGCTCTCTCCATGGCGCACATATTTCTTCAGAATCTCAGCACATACATGAATGAGGTAGTTTTTCATTTTGGCAGCATGTCCATTCCTCTCCCATCTCTCTTTGGTCATATTAGCCACTTGTGTTGAAGCCACATAAGTTTCAGTATCAAAATCCAACGAAAGAAACTCTTCTCCATCAGAAGCGTACTTCTCATATCCTCTGATCACATCAGTCTCATCGTCCCAGTCACAGCCAGTCATCGTCTGATCGAGAGCGAAACCTGAAATAGAAACATGTTTTCAAAGACTCAAGCCTGCTCAAGGACATTTATTTTCCGGATAAAATTTGATCAAGTTGAGTTTTAGACATGAAGAGTCATCTGGGACTCAATATGAAATCAAGATCTTTCAAATGATTTTTGGCCCACAGACTTGGACAGGATAGTTCAGCCTGAAATGGGGAGGAGAGAGATAAGAACATGTCGGACATTTTCAGAGCTGGATTGGAACTCACAACCCAGCTGCCGGTTTCATGTGGAGCCACTCAACCACAGACTGGCACCCACAAGTCATTTTCAATCTGAAGGTCCCCTCCCTGCCTTTGTTTACTTGTTTGCCTTGTTATAAATGCGACACTAGGCCAGACGGTAAAGTGTATAAGGGCCAATTTGAACCCGAGGCATTCGCTCCGTGTATCAGCACATTAAACATTTTGAGAGAAGAAAATTCTGTGCTCTGGAGCAGCCATCAATCAGGTCAAGAGAGTGTACGCAAACGCATGCTGCATGCTGCGCCCTGCGCGCCCTGCACCCTGCGCGCCCTGCACCCTGCGCTCCTGCACGCTGCGCCCCTGCACGCTGCGCAAATAAAAAGGGTCTCAAATTGACTCTACAGGACAAGGACGACCCATAAAGAGGTGAGCAGAGCGGTTTCAGGTAACGACTCCTCACTTAGAGTAGACCTATAATATAATGTAGCTCAGAGCAGTATAAATTCTGTATACATTTTCGCTATGGTTCCCAGCAAACATGAAAAGTGCAAATAATACAAACCTTCGGTCACATTGAAGTATTGCTTATTCAGTTCTTTGTTAGCTTTTTTCTCCTGTTCAATCCTCAAACATCTCTGAGTCTGTCCCTCCCAGTACTCAGGCTCCTGCTCTGTGACTTTGTTCATCCACTCCTGTTTGGGAACGTATCTCTTTGTGTCACTGTCGTAGTGAGTGATCTGAAGGTCGTCCACATATCCAACCTCTATGTACTCTGGGAAGTTTGGGACTTGAGATGAAGAAGTCATGAAATATCTCAGCGTGTGAACCACTGTGAAAACAAAAGAAACATTTCACAAATGAATAGGGCTATAAATCGACCTGTTTTACTAAGATGAAAAAAAATTACTAAATAAAACAAGCTGGTACGTTTCAACAATGGTTTATTAACATTAACATAGAATTTGTCTTTAAACATTGTTTGTGGAAACAGGAAGACCACAGAGCTATTGCCATGCTGTAAAACTTCTGTACTGAAATAAAGTACTGTATTTCACAGTTTGGACATTAGTGCAAACAAAACTATATTAAACTAAAAAATGCAACCATTTCATTCTTTTTCTTTGTTTGAAATGTACATATATAACAGTCTAGCTCCGCTTTGTGAACACTTATAGAACAAATGTTAGTCAAACAACAAATACAATTAGCCTGTATTTGCATATCCTATGGCAAAGGTTTGCATTAATTAGTGAACAAAATACTGTAAACTCCACAGGCAACTAACAGAAATAAACATGCATCTGTTAGATAATGTCCATAACCCAGATTGAACTCATGAGCACGGTGTTGAAATCGCTCCTAAGATCTGGATAGTTTTGGTAGTTTATTGGAAGCATCAAATGACACCCACATGTCAAATCAAATCAAATAAATTTATTTTTGTAAGGCCCAAAATCACAACAACAGTCGCCTCTGAGGGCCGAATCAACAATGTCTTTGGTGGCGAGGGACGATGTCCCAGGGTCCTCTGTCCTTAGACTCTCCTTCTCAGCCAGGAAAAACTACAAAAAAAAACTTTTTGGGAAAAAAGCGTAGAAACCTGGAGGAGTTCCTGTGAAGGAGAGATCCGACTCTCACAGACGGACAGACGGACACGAGGGAGATTGGAACTGGACCCACTCTTCAGGCAGATGAGGAATCGTCTGAGTCGAGCTGGACCCACTCTTCAGGCAGATGAGGAATCGTCTGAGTCGAGCTGGACCCACTCTTCAGGCAGATGAGGGACCGACTGAGGCGAGCTGGACCCACTCTTCAGGCAGATGAGGAATCGTCTGAGTCGAGCTGGACCCACTCTTCAGGCAGATGAGGGACCGTCTGAGTCGAGCTGGACCCACACTTCAGGCAGATGAGGGACCGTCGGAGTCGAGCTGGACCCACTCTTCAGGCAGATGAGGGACCGTCTGAGTCGAGCTGGACCCACTCTTCAGGCAGATGAGGGACCGTCGGAGTCGAGCTGGACCACTCTTCAGGCAGATGAGGGACCGTCGGAGGCGAGCTGGACCCACTCTTCAGGCAGATGAGGGACCGTCCACAAGGGGCAGGGACCACTTCCTGTTCCTAACTAGTCTGACCATAAGCGATTTCGAAGAGGAACGTTTTAAGCCTGGACTTAAATGAAGAGACTGTGTCAGCATATTTAACATGGGTCGGGAGCTGATTCCATAACACAGGAGCTTGGTAGCTAAACGCTCTACCTCCTACAGTACTTTTAGAGACTCTTGGGACCACCAGAAGGCCGGCATTCTGAGAGCGAAGAGCTCTGTTTGGATGATATGGTACTTTAGCATCTTTGAGGTAGGATGGGGCCATGTCATTTATGGCTTTGTAGGTCAGGAGTAGAATTTTAAATTTGATTCTAAACTCGACGGGGAGCCAGTGAAGAGACTTCAGCACTGGCGTAATGTGTTCTCTTCTTTTTGTTCCTGTTAGTAATCTTGCTGCTGCATTTTGAAGCAGTTGAAACATGTGTGTGCTTGAGGCCTACACTGAAACTCTGACGTCTCGATGAACTGTACAGTGATAGGCTGGCCAAATAAAATATCTGCACCTGTGCAGAAACGGAGGAAACATTTAAGAATGTTATTGTCACATTCACCTATGTATTTCTTTAGGTGCCTGGCCACAGTATTCTGAGCTGGATTCATATTTTCAGGAAATTTCCGAAGTTCACGAACACGTTTTGGTGTTGGCACACGCTCTTGTGTTATTTCAACAAGCCATTGAGGATACAAAGTGTCAGCCAGAGTGTTCAAGACAGGTTTCCAGCACTCTATGACATACATTGGAGTCTGTATTAGTGTTTTGTGTGCCAACTGTGACACTATTTGCTTGATTGTGTTCACAGTGGGAAGATGGTGGCAGTCATGAGCATCTAGATTCTAGCACATCAATCAGTTCCGATTTGCTGACAGAGTGAAAGGATTCAAGTGCAGTTGACAGGATCTCCCGTTCTTCTTTTGTCACATACTGGAGGAACCTTTCCTCCAAACAGGTGTAGGATGTGCCATACAGCACTAACTCCAGAAAGGGAAGGGAGAGAAGAAGAGGGAAATATCGCGTATTATTCCAGCCAATTAGAATAATCCGTGCCACTGCCTGCCATTCCTGGGCTTGGAATTCATGTCTCAGGTATGGTACTTTTACATCTCTACCAAGGGTACATTTGCTGTAAAACTCTTCCCAGAACTCAGAAAGACGATCCCAAAATACACCCAAACCTTCTCCTTCCTCTAGCTTTCCATTGGGGAGCTCCCTTTTGTCTTTATGTAATATTTCAGGGTCAGCAAAGGCTTGTAAAAGCTCAGAAAGACAGTTGCCTCTATTTATGACAAGCACACACTTGATCCATCCCAAGGCAAGGTGTCATCCAAATTCACAGAGTTATTCACAGAAGCTCCCAAAATGACTTCACTCTCAGTGGAATTGTCGTGTGACACCACTGCATTTTGGGTTTGCACTCACAGCGGGTATTTCATCATGTGAACATTCTTCAGTTACCCCATTTTCATGTACCTCCATTGCCAGCTCATTTGATCGGCCCACTGTTTGATTGATGAATACAATGTCAGTCTCTTCACTTAGATCTTTTTGAATCAATTCAGCCTCAGACCCTTCTTCTGATCTTGTTTGGATTGAGCGATGTTTAGTATAAAGGTACAATTCGAGCATCTTTACTTTGTTTTTTTCATACAACTCCTCAACTGTGCTCTCCATGTCAATCTCATTCTCTAAAAAATCACAAATGATGCAGTGAAGGTCTTTCAACTCTAAATTGAAAGACCTTCTAAATTATCACCTCACCTCAAGGGGGGGGGGGGGAGTATGGAATTTCTTTTTTTTCTTCTTTTTTTCCCCGTGAAAATATAATATTTCGCTGATGTCACTTGAGGGGCTTAGGCCATAGGCTGTAACTCAGAATGTGGCTAGAAAATGAATTTCGCTCCACCACATCAAGACTACTTTTCAAAAGTGGTTTTCCAATCTCAAAGATATACTTGAGCTGGGGGAAAAAGTTCTCCGCATGATTTCTGCCAGTATTTGAGAAAATAGGTGTCGAAGTTGCCAGTTTACCCAAATATGTGACAAATTGGGGTGTACACCCATCTTCATACCTTCTTATTTTTTTCATTCTTTGATTGATTACTTCAGAAATTCAGATTCTCAGAGACATTACTACTTTCTTGGAGGATGTAAAGTGGTGAGACTCTGGGTGCTTCAGTTTATGTGCAAACGTAAGTTAAAAAAAACAATTTTAACAATTTTGCATGTTATCGTTACGCACTTGAAAACTCTTACTCCACATTTAGTATTCAACTGAATGCTTCAACAATTACAAATTCTCTATTCTTGATTCATACTACACTATAAAAACATAATCTAAAAGTAGTATTTTAACCCTTTCAACACCAGTTGCCCATTTGAAGAAAGAAAACATAGGCTATTGGTAAAGGTTTTATTCTATAGAACGGATATAATTTTATGTAATGTATTTTCAATATGAACAAATAATTACAATCATAAAAGCAGTATTTACAGCGTGATAAACAGGTTAATTAACATGTGTATCTTTCGAGCTAGTATAAGGCAAACTTTCTGCAGAATAGGATATACATACAAACAGAGGAATGATATAAGTATGATTGATGTCAAAATGTGTAAGTACAACACTGGTTTGATTTTTACCTTTTGAGGACAAATATATATCTTGGCAAATTGACAGTAAACAAAGATCAACCTCCTCGGATACATTTACCATGTTAGACAATGTCAATTTATCACTAGCACCTACACACCAAGCTAGTAAGTTATAAAGTTCAATTGGCACAATCTTTCTGGCAGAGGAAACATTTAGATCCTCTGATGTAGGAGGCAGATTTACATCCATACTAGGGGCACTCTTGACCGCTTGTTTCAGTGATACACCTGCACTGTAAACTGTCCTTGAGAGCTCTCGCAGTGCTGCATCTTTACCACTTTCTGGCACCATTTCTCCATCACTACATGACATCTCAGAAACTGACATATCAGTTTCAGTTGAAAAATCCTGGTGGAGAAGTCCTGTCGTCTCCGTGGAAACCATTTCATTCAGGTTTCTTCTTGGTGGTTTGTGAATATTCAGCTGTGGTAAGTCTCGCTGTAATCTCTTCTTCAGAAGATCGGATCTGTAAAAATTAGAGTATTGATAGATTACTATTTTATTTGTGTTTTAGTTTTAGAATTATTATTTTATTTGTGTTTTAGTATCCTATGTTTGTTGTTTATTTTGTGTTGTGTTTTAACAGGGTAACCACTTTTCTCACTGGGTTTTCCCTGTATAAATAAATAAATGAATGGAAATATGTAGACTCCTGTAGCTAACTGGATTGGTTTGATCTTGAATGAAATTTCATGAATAAACATAGCTGTGATGTTTATCTGATCGTCTCTTGTTTTCTTTCATAAACAATAAGAATAATTTAATTACCGGTAACTTCCATGACCATGGTGTTTTTTGATGAATTTCTGGAACAGGGACAAGAGCTTCTTCATTCTGAGGATTTCCTGATTTTCAATCAGTCGTGTCCGGATGACACAGTGTCACAGAATGCTGTATATGCATCGCCATACTCCCAGACTTTAGGTAACCTGTATAAAGCAAGGAAATGCAGTGATTGGTCAGTGATTGAAATATACTAGCTCACTACAAACAGAAATTTGCTTTGATTCAAACGTCTTTAAAATTATCGTGTAGTCATTACAATAATTTTCAATTAAATTATGAATTTATCTAAATATATGGAAATATATATATTTTATTTGATTACCAAAATGTTACCTTTCATCACTTGTCTTCTTTGTCGGAAAGCTTGAGTATTCTTTGTAACACCTCTTGTGATAGAGGTGCCTTCAATGGCAACACAATCTTTACCTCTGGTACACATCAGGATGGATTCATCTGCTCTTTATTCAGCTGCTTTGACCAAACTTCCTAGTAAAGGAGAAGTAAAAGAATTTCAATCAAGGGTGAGCACAATCAGTAAACAATCGCAAAAGTTGTATTGCCTTTTTATTCAACTCACATCATCATACAGTCTTACGTACATTACATCTACACCTACATGTCATAAACTAGGCACATATTCCTATAGTGATCTGTTCTTTTCTTCTGTATCTACCTCTGGATCTTCCTGCGTTGCATCAATGAAATTTCCCCACGTGGGACAATAGAGGAATATCTTATGTGCAATTGCTGTTGGAATTCATGTGCAATTACTGTGAAATTCATGTGCAATCTATGTGCTGTCGTGACACATATTCATGTGCAATTACTGTCGTGATCACATGCAATGGTATTTATGTATTTATTTATTTGTCTATGGGAGTTTTTATTTATTTATAGGAGATCTTCTACTGAAAGTGTTTTTCAGACTTCCTATAAGTGATCTGTTCTTCTGTATCTGCCTCTGTATCTACCTGCGTTGCACCAATGAAATTTCCCCACGTGGGACAATAGAGGAATATCTTATCTTATCTATGTATATTTTCGCCAACTTATTTCACTGTGATTAGTCCTATTTACCACGAGCAAGAGAAAACACACATGCAAGAATCAGTATATAATCTACTCACCAGCAGTTCAAGTTTCAGCTTGGACCAATTTATCTTTCTTTGTCTTGAGAGCCTCTTTGATACAGCGATCAACCTTCTGCAAATGATGCAAACTGCAGGAAGTACATCGCTTGACTTTTTAGATGATTTTGTCTTTACATCTGTGGTAGATCTCAGTCGTTTGGGAGAAGGTGGCAGAGTTGATGTGGTAGATTCAGCGTCATCCTCACCCGCTCCATGCTGCCCACAGACCGACTGTTTTGCTGCAAGCTTTTCAGCACTAGTAATTCGTTTCTTGTCAATGAAACGTCTATAGCATGTAGGGTGAAACGTCTATAGCATGTAGGGTGAAATGTCTATAGCATGTAGGGTGAAACGTCTATAGCATGTAGGGTGAAACGTCTATAGCATGTAGCGTGAAACGTCTATAGCATGTAGGGTGAAACGTCTATAGCATGTAGGGTGAAACGTCTATAGCATGTAGGGTGAAACGTCTATAGCATGTAGGGTGAAACGTCTATAGCATGTAGGGTGAAACGTCTATAGCATGTAGGGTGAAATGTCTATAGCATGTAGGGTGAAACGTCTATAGCATGTAGGGTGAAACGTCTATAGCATGTAGGGTGAAACGTCTATAGCATGTAGGGTGAAACGTCTATAGCATGTAGGGTGAAACGTCTATAGCATGTAGGGTGAAAGCCTGGCTTGTTACTTTCCAGAAATGAGAAAGATTTCCGTCCGAAGAAGCCACAGAAGACGTAGGATAGTTTTGTTTGGCGAAGTCATCATTGTGTACACAAACAGCTGCCGCTAACGCGCGGTCTATTCCGTCAATTTCTATCCACTTCTGAGCACAAGTCACCAGCTTCCTCCAGCGGACAACAGTCTGTGGCTGTGTTTGTTCTTTTTCTACCGCTGAAATGTGTGTGATGCACGTGTAATCCATATTTTCATAGCGTTTTCTATCGGCTCGAGAGACAACATGACGCTCCACGGGAGCAGCCATGTTTGATGTTGTTGTAGTAATCTCTCCCCTGATTGGCTGATTCAGAGGCGGAATGATTCAGGCGTAGGGATATTGCGCTATCAGGCTGAGAATATAGTTCCGCATTTAAGTTATCAC
Source organism: Eucyclogobius newberryi (assembly GCF_026437365.1). Lineage (NCBI taxonomy): Eukaryota > Metazoa > Chordata > Actinopteri > Gobiiformes > Gobiidae > Eucyclogobius > Eucyclogobius newberryi. The sequence continues at coordinate 35,084,035 of NW_027316278.1, read as the reverse complement.
CGTAAAAAACTGGCGCGATGCGAGTGGAGAACTTTTGGTCATGAGCTAATGGTACAATGATAATTTTATATTTGAAGTAATTTTTTAGTCTTGTGACAGGTGTAGCGAACTTGAACGATACAGGCTACAGCCTATGGCCTAGCTCGTAGTGCAGCATTATCTTAGTCATATTTAGTTAAATCAGACATAAGTGTAGTCAGAGATTGGTGCAACTAAAGAGAACAAACACGTATCTAAAATGTCATATTCCAACTTTATTTTAGTTAAAGTGAATTAAACAAACATATTTCACTTTACCCTGAATTTAAACGATTGTTATTCTGCGTCTCAAAATGAAAGTGAAAGTATTTTAATTCATGTGCGTAAATAGAACTTGACAAATCTCGTCCCAAACTCGAACCTGCAAAAGCACTGAAGAAAAGCATTCCATTTGAACATGAAACTCAACACAGACACAGTGATCTCCATGATAATTCTATTTGTGCTTTCCAAAATACACATTGCTGCTTCTTCGTGGACAAGTTTGGGGACAAAAACAGCTTTACTCACTCGCTGTAGCTCCATGTGTCAGTGTCCCCAGGAGCAGGAGCAGCGCACACGTTTTCATGTTGAATCAAGTCTGAAAATGTTCTTTTCCTCCGTCTCTGTCTGTGGACTCTCTCTCTCAAACATCAGACGTCAGAATGAGAGGTGCTGGAGCTGTGAAAGTGAAAGTAAAATTTGAAAACATACAAAGAAAAGTAGATTAGAGCAGTGACGGGAAGAATACTTTAAAAATGTGTTTAGTTACACAACACATACTCTAAAACTGCTTATTTTTGCTTCACCATTTGTTCTGCATTTATAGAAGAGAAAAGAATCTACAGCACATATTAATTCACAATCAATTACCATAATGTTTTCCTCTGATTTCAGGAATGTAACTACATTGTCCCCCTCCTTGAACCGACACTTTAACCTGATGGAGGGGTTTGCGTATGATCAATTTATTCATTTTTTTTTACATTGAATCTAGTAAAAATCTTCGTTGTATATGAATACGAAAATGTACATATATTTTAAATACAATGTAAAAAATAAATACATTTGATGTAAAACAAAATTGAATTCGATGTCAAAAAAAAGAAATTGTAATAAAAACACAAAATAACCTTCATATTTGAGTGGCCGAATGATCCCAGGAGCTGTTGGATGTTGTCAGGGGTCTTAAGCCCCTGGTAGGGTTTCCCAAGGCAAAAAGGTCCTGGGTGACTGGTCAGACCAAGAGCGGTTCAGAAACCCCTTATGACATGGAATCAGTGGCGGCTCGCCCATAGGGGGCGCTGGGGCGCCGCCCCCCCTGACATCACTGCCTGTTTTTATTTTATTTTTTAAATAATCTCCCATTTTGAAAAAATAACCTGTGTTCATTAGATGCTATTGATGATTTTGCTTTATGGGTTTAGAACTCTCCAGAATTTTATTTACATTCACTTTCAAGTTCCGAGTTTAAAACGTGAACATTTATCATTTCTGGTGTAGTAGTCTTGCCGGGGCTCCTGTTCGATCAGCCCCATTGTGCTTTATTTAAGCCAATGGCTCCCCTGCTGCTAGGCAAAAAAGAATACACATCCGCCAATCATCGTCGAGGAATTTTATGGGTTTGGGGCGCTGAAGATTAGCGCCCCCAAAGTACCAAGATGCACCGCTGCAGCTGCTTGTTAGGTGTTTTCATTCCAGCAGCCAAGTGTGTAAAATGGCGACGTCGGATGAATTTGCCCCAAATTCAGTCAAATCCTTACATCTGCTTCCCTTGGGAAGAAGAACTTTTGAGGAAAAGCTCATTGTAAAACAACTCGGACTTGAAAAGCCAGAAGTGAACATAACCCAACAGACCATCCACACCATGAGAGTGAACGACGTGAAAGATAGAGGCTTCTCAGATGTTCTGGTTGACTCTAGTACTAGCTCAATTCTGCACTGGCTGTCAAGTACAGAAACATATCGTTGAGTGAAAATCCGTCTGCAAGTCCTGTTGCACGACTTCCGGTATTTTCGTTTGTATTTACTTGCTAATGTCTCCTAATTCTGAGAGAAATTGAAACCTCCCGCCCTGGGGGGTAATCTTCCGCTTTACTACGCGTTATCTCCCCCCTGGGATGACAAATAGGATGAGAAGTATGCCTAAAATGCACCAGAATGCAGGGAATCACATCTACAAAATTCAAAATTTTAAATAGCCCCACCTAAAAAAAAAATCACCAGCCGCCACTGCATGGAATGACACTTCGCTGAGGGGAAAGAGCCTGAGCTTGTGCGGGAGATTGAGCGGTACCGAGGACAAGGGTTTCTCTCTCAAATGGAGAGAAATCAGTCTTTGATCAGAACACATCAAAATACCTACGCATATTTATCTGTTGTGTGAGACCATGAGGAGCCATTTCACATTCAGTTCACAACAGTCCTGACATGGAGCTGGTTTAACAAAATTAAATGACAGAACATTAGCTACAGTAACACTAAATTATAAAATAAACAATAAATAATAAATAAAGGAAAACCCAAAACTAAAAGTCTAATCCAACACGTAATAAGTCTAACTAAGTCAAAGTATAAAATGTAACTTGAAGACATCATTGATCTTCTCGATAATCTTTGAGACCAGTGAGTGGAACAGTCACGCTCTGGCCTCTTCTTTGTCCAAAAATACAACAAAACAAAATAAACCAAGAGAAGATGAGAAAACACATTTCCTCAATTATTTTCTTCTTCTTTGGTGTTTTATGGCAGTTGGTATCCAAGTATTACATTATGGCCACCTACTGCATTTTTACGTGAAAATGTCATTATTTTCAGATCCACACACACACACCAAAGATTTACACCCCCACACACCTTTCCTCTCAAATCCATTTGTAAATAGACCGCCTCTCAATGTTTGCTCCCTTAAATAAATGTTCAAAGTGTGAACTGGAGTTTTCCGTTCCTTCGGACCGAGGAAGACTCAGTTGAAGATCGATCAGTAATCAGTGCATACCGGACGCACATAGTATCACACAATGAGATTTTTTTTTGCCGCTATCTCTCTGCTGCACCACTCTCTCTCACTGGGAGAAGCCTGGCAGCGCTGTGAAGATTCCAGCACCTGTCACTCCAAAAGACCTGAGTCTCCTCAGGAGGTAGAGCCGACTCTGGCTCTTCCTGTACAGTGCGTCTGTGTTATGAGTCCAGTCCAGTTTGTGGTTCAGATGAACCACAAACTGTATGAGTCCACTTTCTCATTGTCCCGTCCCTGGATGTTCACTGGTGAGGGGGCAGTGGAGTGGTGTCTGCGGAAGTCCACCACCATCTCCTTGGTCTTCCCCGCCTTGATGAGGAGGTGGTCCCGCTGACACCAGTCCACAAAGTCCTGCACCAGTCCCCTGTACTCCGCATCATCGTCGATGAGTCCGATGATAGCAGAGTGGTCAGAGAACTTCTGCCCAGCTGTCCGTGTCGTATCTGAGGTCTGCAGTGTAGAGGGTGAAGAGAAAGGGCGCGAGGACGGTGCCCTAGAGCGCCCCCACACTGCAGGTCCCCCACACTGCAGGTCCGAGTGTCAGACACACAGTCCCAGGCTCTCACTAACTGGGGTCGTTCTGTGAGGTCGTCCAGGATCCACTCCACCAGGTAGTACTCAACATCAGCCGTCTCCAGCTTGTCCCTCGGGAGCAGCGGCTGGATGGTGTTGAAGGCGCTCGAGAGATCGAAAAACTCTCTCTTCTTCTCTTCTCTTGTCTTCACAGCGCTGACAGGTTTCTCCAGGTGAGAGAGTGGTGCAGCAGATATGACGGAAAAAAATAAAATCTCATAACTACGTGGGGGAAAAAATCTCATAATTACGAAAATGATCTCGTTATTATGAGATCATTATCTCGTTATTACAAGATTATTATTTTTTTTTATGAATACAATGAGCTTCCGTACAATGTAACAAAAAACTGCTCGAGTTCGGCTGACAGGGCACCTAGAGCTTTCAGAAATGTCGGATATAGTGGCAATTTTAACCTATTTTTTCTCAGTTTAAAATTCTTAAGTTGTCTTTAAAATGGATTTTAAGCCATTAGCTTCGGTTACGCTCTAGTGCTACGGTCTAGCCCAGCTCCAGGTGCACTGGTCAGAACGATAACTGTCCAGCCCAATCAGAGCGTGTAGGTGATGTGAACAAACCGAAGTGCAATGAACGAGCTGCAGGCGTAAAACTGGATCCATAGGTTTAATAAGTGAACAGATCATCAAGCTAATGACCATGGATCATAGATCTGAGGGCCGAGGATCTGAGGGCCGTGGGTCTGAGGGCCGTGGATCTACTAGTCAGACGCGTTGTCTTGAAATGTTTATGCCTGAAAACCTGAAAGAACATCAGAAATGCTACAGAAGGAAAGCAATGAAATGGAATGTTTTGCCAGGTATAAAATAATAATCTTTACGTTTACGTTTAGTGTCTTAAGTGTTGTTAGCCTAAATACTTTTGATGACTTTCAGCATGTTTTGCATGTAGATAGATAAACATATCATCTGGATACATTTGACATGTTGCAAAATGATAGGCATTTGGCAAATAGAAATCTGTAATTTTATAAACCAATTTAAGATAATACATTCCATGTACTCAATAAGAATCAGAATTATTTTTATTATGACAGCTGGCTCACTCCTCGCCTCACATGGAGCTACTAAAATCACGCCTTTATTGGGTCATTCATTTTTTTTTTCCAGTTCAAAAACGTTCAGTTTTCTTAAAACCAGTTGTTTAATATTTTGCCATGGACATTAGACAAGTCAAAGTAATGGGAACACCAGAAAGAAGAATTAATTTATGTGAATCCAAAGCTGCATTTTAAAATATGTATTGTTTTGATGCTGGTTGTTGGCACCAAGAGGGAGAGATGATGAAGAGGGAGACACAGACCAACATTTTGAAAGTGCAGAGGTTAATCCAGAATCAGATGAGGAAGCTGATATTCAATAAATGTGCCATGCAAATCCTAAAAACCTAACCAGCAAACATATGGACTTGTGCTAAATTCTGTCATTGAAGGTCCGAGGCACTCTGTCACCTAATAACCTATGAGAGTTTGACAGGGCAGTTTTTTCTCCCATTTAGGATCGTTCCCCATAGGTTTAAAATTATGTTACTTTGACAAAGTGAGTATGACATTTCGCAGAGATGATGACAGACTTTGCTTTACCAACAAGTCCCATTTGATTGTGCCTTTTTCTAACTAATCTCTTTAAGCTACAGTTTTGGCCTTACTCAGTTAAATATAAATAGGCCTCTGAATGTTTTTAGAAGTTTACATGAACTAATTCTGTATTTGACGACTGCAGTAAATGCCAGTCATAAAACAAAATTAAATAGATAACATGTTGCAGTGCTCTACAGGTCAACTCTTTCCTGGCCATTTTTCTGCCTCTTGCTCTGTTGTTGAATCTTACCATTAATGCAGTTTGGAAATGTGTCACCTTGTACTACACTCTACCACAGCATGCACTCATTCACACAGTTTACATATTATACATACAAATATAAAAATTATGTGGGTGTGACAGTATGTGGTGTACTGACACACCCACATCATCTGTATTTTTTGTTAACTTTCTTTTGCCTAAATATGATTTCTTGTTAATAAATAAACTCTTTGTGCAATTTTAACCTGGTTTTGTTTTAATTATAACATTTTACATGTGATGAAATAAAACTTGGTCTCCAATTTTCTGATGATACAAATAGATCAGGAGAAATCAGGAAGATGTCAAATCTCAGCATCCTCACAGGGAAAAGAAGTAGGAGGAAGTGATCCAGGGAAAGCTACAACAGGACTAATACATATAAATATAACAAGTCGAGAGCAGGATCAGCAAAGAACAGAAGGTAAAGGAAGTGATTTAGGAACATCAGAAAGTGGCCCAAGACAAGCTGTTCTCCATCAGTATCCCTCCAGCAAGTTTGGTGAGCAGCAGAGAGTGTTCAGCAAGTTTAACAAATTTAAATGACTTGAGTATTCTGTTGCCAAGAACTTTATGGAAGGAACAACATACATAATAATAAAGATGATAAAGATGCCCTCAGTGGCTCAGGGTTTTCAAGCTGGAAAAGGGCTTGAGACAGTTTCAGAGAAAAGAGTTCCAGCCATGTTTCCTCCATGACTTGCTGGCGTTGTTATAAAACCCCTAAAACACAGGGAGATGTAGTTCAGAAAATCCAGTATCTACAAATAATCTGTGCCGTTACAAGGTTTCTTGGAAAACAAGGCATCCCATTCCATGGGCGTTGGGAACAGGAGTCGAGCCAGGACCAGAGAAACTTCGATCCCTTCCTGCAAAATGACACTCCTCCATCTCATACCACCAGTCTCACATGATCAACAGCATTTCACATAAAATGACTATTCTTTTTATTCCTTATTAAGAAAATAAGAGGTTTATGAGTGTTTCTATTAAGAGTGTTTTTTTTTTAAGCTTTCTATAAGTTATCTGTTCTTTTACTTCTGCAACACCAAAATTTCCCCATTGTGTGGACAAATAAAGGCTTATCTTATCTTATGTCCGAGGATTAGCATTTCTCTTCTCACGTGTTTCTTTGATGACTCAGGACGCTCAGAATCGCCAGACTTTTTGACGTCAACTCGTTTTTAAAACAATGGTGTTTTAAGGCGATGTTACACCTACTATAGTTGTACGTCTTAGACTTCATTCTCTAGAATGTGTGCTCTTTTTTAAACAAACAGTAAAGCAACAGCACTTTGGATCATCAACACTGTTACTGCCAGTTACATCACATTAGCCCATAGAAGTGCGTCAGATGCCCTCCCAGCCTCAGATCCATGTGTGCAGTGCTGGAAGAAGTAAAAAATACTAATACTGCAGAGAAAAGAAGTTCCCATTTAAGAAGGCAGTTTTTGAGTGAAACCTAAGTCAAATGTAGTGATTTTGATAAATAATTGTGCAGATTCTGTTATTAACAAAACCAACTGAATTGATTTATATATTTTTACAATACGTCTTTCTACATGTTTCTGTTTGTTCAAAGCTGAAAATGTAATTCAAAGCCCCTCGTCATTTCAACATCTCGTGTCTGGACATTTCTTCTATTCAGAGCTGAATCACCACAGGCTCCTTTTCCTTGGCTTGGCAAAATGTAATATAATTCATCATTATTATTGCTCATCCACAGTTTGCCACATTTGTTTATTATATATTGAGACAGTGAAGCACGTTACATTTTATTCCTCAGGCAGGAGTTTGACATGTTACTGCAATATTCAAGTACATTCGTCCATATATTGTAACTGTACTGAGGTAGTGATGAAGTATACAGGAGATTTTAACATGACAGATCTCAAGTAGATATTGACCACTTCAAACTGATAACACGCCACCAAAGCAGCACTAAACCAAGACTAAACCAGGTTTGAGGGTACGTTTGGGACTGTCGCAACCAATAACGTAATCATTCTGGCCAATTTTGAAAAAAGCCCATAACGAAATAACCAGCCAATAATGTAATAACTTTTGGTGACGCTTTGCCAAAAATATCATTAACATTATTTAAAACAAAACAGAAGGCTGACGAAGTGTGGAAAACAGACAGAATGTACAAAAACGTCCATAGGCGCATAGACTAGATAAAGTTAATGGGGTTAAACTTAATTGACTAGTAATTTAGGTTGGAAAATAAATGTCTTTTCAGTCTGTAGAGGGCGCTATGACATAGCTGTAATCTTATTATTACTATTGAGATTTGATTTATGGTTTTGCTGGGCCTTAGAAAACCTTCTCATTCATTCAAGCAATTTGAACAAATTAAACAAAACTACCAAAAACATTTTATTTTCCTGTTGTTATATTATTGTCCGCAGTTATTATGCTATCAGACATTTACCCCCGTCAAGCCTACAATGTAATAAATTATTACATCATCAGCAAGGCATTATTACATTATTAGCTTACCCAAGTTATTACATTGTTGCCCAGTTATCGGTTGCTACAGGGACCAGTTTTACTCCAAATGTAATTTGGTTTGGTCCCATTCTAGTCCAGGTTTAGTCCAAAAATAAGCTGCACTAAACTGGCACTCAACCAGGACTAAACTAGCTCTGACCAATGCAGCTTGGGAATAACCCCAAAAAAGGTCCCATTTTCATTCATGTTCTGACTCAGTTATCTTACCCTAGTGCTGAGAAATGGATCAAAAATGCATAATATTGCAAAATTAGATCATCGTATAGTATAAACTGACATTTCTGCCCTTTAGTGGCTCATTTTATGGTCATTCTGGTTTTGTGCGATACTTAAAACCTTAACGAGACATTTACAGCCACGTTATAGCACAGTCCTGATGAAAATATCGTCTTAATATAGTCAAAGATACTCCAAAAACACTAAAAGATATTCATTTTTGGATAATATTGCCCTCACTCTGCTTTAGTACTAGTTTTTGTTTTTGTTATGTATTGCAACCAAGTCTTTACCTTACACATCAAGTCAGTTTATTCTCTTTTCTAACATTTGATATTTGAGGCGCAGTTGTTTACTTGATCAGAAATGTTTAATTGCTGGTTTAGCCCAAAATTTTGTCACGGTTTAGTCGTAGTTACATTCTGCTTCTACTAAAACATTTGAAGAGCATTCCTGTATGCTCATTGGGTCCTTAAATATTAGCACCACAAACAGCTGACACATTTCAATCAGTCTCGGTCCTCTCTTCTCTCAAAGCTCCGGTCCGTGTCAGCTGCTTCCTTCGTAGTTCTTGGAGAAGGTTCCCAGTTGTTTGGTGTTGTGGTCTTTGAGTTGCTCCAGTTGCCTTTGTCCTCTCCTGAACAGATATTCAATGTGCATCACGTCGGACTTCTTTATTCTAGCGTTTTCTTTGAATTCGTCTTTAATCCTGGGGACAAATCCTGGTTTGGCCTTCCCCGCGCGGAGGAACTGTCGATACAGAGACAGCACCTGCTTTTGGAGTTTACTGTGGCGGGACATGGTTCTGACGAGGTGAACAAAGGAGGCTTTTAGTGTGAGATCCTCAGGCCGACAGGAAAAGAGGGCATGTTTGAATAGTGTCAGTGCAGAATGGACTTTACCAGCTCTGTCGAGAAAGCGAGACCAAACAATTCTGAACCTGCCAAAAAAGACAGAAGATAAACATTAGCAACAATATTAAACGCGGGTATTATGCTTTTGTAAATCAACGTATTTTAGTATGACATGGAATCAGAAAAGGTTGGATTGCCATTGTTAGTGTTTGGTCACAAACTTGGAATATAGTACAACATGAAGCTGCAACTAACATTTACATTTATACTTTTTCAAATATATTTTAGCCAAATAAAGGTTGAAATATGGTGACTGAAGGCATCTAGAGAATATTTACAACTTAAAGTGTATTATTGATGATAGATTATTACTTTTGAGCTATTTATTTTGAGGCCGTGGCTGGAGAGCCGCGGCGCGGTCAAATGGCCGCGCAGTTTCAGGGACCGCGGGATTTCCCTTATAGCCCGTTATAGCCTCATGGCTAACCCTAACCTTAACCCTAACCTTAACCCTAACCCTAACCTTAACCCTAACCTTAACCCGGCGCGGTCTAAAACGGCGCTAAAACGCGGTCAAATAGTGGCGCAGTTTCAGGAGCCGCGGCGCGCGGCCGGCACAAAAATAACATGGCAGTTTCGGCCGCGCGCCGCGGCACTGCAGACACTCCCTTATTTTGATACAATAATGGCACTGTTTTTGTTTTTAAATGTCTTTTTGTATGCATTTTAGAGTCTGTATTGAAAGTATTGAAACAGTAGGTGCTTTTAGGGACAGCTAAAGAGACATTAAAAGACAATTGAAACATGCAAGGATGGCACAGAAACGGAACACTTTTTTGTTGAAGGTACAATTTGACACCCCCCAAAAAGCTATATTTTACCACATTAATAAATCGCGTATTTTCATATTCTGTCGTTGCACATCTTCGTTATCAAGGATAATTTCATGTCTTGAGGTCCTAACTTAACCACATTTTCTGAAAGTACTGAGCTATTGTAGGTGTGTTACAACGCCTAATGCAGTAGCTATAGGTGAAATTGAATGGACAGGCAAGCAAAATTATATTGTTTTAGTTCAGGAAAAGAACAAAGGAAATATTGAACGTACCTGTGTGAAATATAGATCGATAAATGTCCTTGTCGTGTGGATATTTAGGAATCTGGAACCTCAAACTCTTCACATGTGTCCTTCGAGGCTGTAAACACGACCTTATCCAACAGCGGAAGCAGCGGCCGCGTCACTAAACACCCTTCCGGGTTGTGTAATCATTTATTTTTATTTTTTCTGGCATTATTTAATACTAAACAGTTTATATGATTCTAACCCCCATTTTGATTAAATGTTACTGCAATAAAATCAGTAACTCAATCAATTTGAAGATAAAATATCTGATTTACGTGATGACGCAGTTCCGCTTGAACCCGAAAGCGTCAAATATCAAAACAAACCCGGTGGATGCGGAGATTACCTGAAAAGAGTGATCAGGTTCGGGTTTAAATGCGTTTATGCTTGCTCAAAATGTCAGTCACAGATTCTACTTCATGTATTCTTTCATTTAAAGGAAACATATATTAGAGTTATTTAATATTTCTATCGTTTTGAAGGACATGTCAATCTGGCTAATAGCTAACAGTTTACTGACAGCTAGGGCTTTTCATTGACAACAACCTGTTACTTACCGCTGTTGCCTCAAACGTTTGATTCTGTTTTTCTGCCAGCAAATACAACAAAAGGCAAGGCATATTTATCTATGTGTCATTTTTAAATAATAATTTTAAATAGCAATAATCTTATATAATGCAATTTATTAACTATGGGTTATTGGATCATAACAAGCTAATGTTTACAAGTTTTTTGGTCTAGTTTAGTGGTTTATTAACTTAAGTACCACTTAAGATAATATTTGATGTGAGATTACCAGCTCTAAACTCAAACTATATTGAACAGATATAAGTCAGGGATGAACGTGATCTAAAATAAGATCAAACCAGGTCTAAAATGAAACATCAAAACTAAGCAGGAATGAAATCCGGAACTAAACCTTGGTAAAACCAGGGCTAAACCAGGACTAGGTGGAAACAAACCAAATCTACACTGGAAGACAAACAGGACCCAAAACCAAGACAAATGTGAACATAGCTTTAAAATATGTGTAAGCCATAAACTATCATTAAACCAAAGGAGACCAAGAACATGAATAGATCTGTTTTTGAATAAACCAAATACACAAATGACCAAAGGTAGTCGGTGTACCCCAGTTCAGTTTGAGAAACGCTGTTCTAGATGTCATTAAATCTGGTTTATTTAGTGCTACAAAATTATTGCTTTAGGGTTTTTGCAGTCCTGGTTTATCAAACAAAGCTTAAACAGGACTGATAAAGACAACAGCAGGGTTGTATGGAAACAGGACTAAACTCTCTTATTGCTTTGTGTTTAGTGATGGAGGCAATGGAGGCGATGGAGGAGCAGGTGGAGAGGCTGCTCCAAGGAGAGGGAGCAGAGGTGACTGTGGTTGACGTGGGATTGGACCAATGTAAACCGGCCACACTCCGGAAAACAGTCACCTACATCGTGTGTGCGGTCATCTTCAACGACAAGGTGCTGCAGACATTGTTTTGGACTTTGGTTTAGTTCTGGTTGAGTCATGTTTTAAGACCTGAACTGATTAAGTTGCAAAAATAACAAAAAAATAAGGTAGAATACATACATGCATATATATATATATATATATATATATATATATATATATAATATATAATATATATTATATATTATTATATTATATATATATATATAAATATTATAATATTATATATATATATATATATTTATATATATATAATACATATACAGATATATGTACAGGTAGAAAATTATGTAAAGTAAATACATATCTAAATAATAGAGGTGGAAAATATTGTGATACTATTTCCTGTTTGCAGCCAGAGGAAGGCCATGTTGGACTGAAACGCACTGGTATACACACCAGTGCGTTCAAGCTAAAGGCCATGGTACAATAAAGTTTTTAATTATTTTGTAAATCAACTGAGTGCCTTGGTTTTCCTTGTCTTTGGGAATACTCAACATATATGTTTATATATATTTTGCCACAATTTATATCCGAATAGACAACAGTTTTTTCATGCAACGAATCACCCCCTCCCTCTGCAATTGAGCACCTACACTACTGATTTTTGGACATTTAAGTACCCACGCAGCGCTCCTTATTTCTATTTATTCTTATATTGTGATGCTACGTTTGGCGATACTGTCTTGGGCTGCTGTATCAATACATCACAAATGATTAATTTTGTGACTGAGCTAGAATTTAGTTACTTATTTAGAAAAAAATACTTTTTTTTTATACAAACTATATGACATATTCAGTTTTGAAGATTAAAATAGGTGTAATTCATATTACATTGTGCAGGTTGTGGTTTAACAAAGAAATACAGTTGATAAAATGTACTTTGTTCTTAAAAAACAATATAATTCATCAGCAATAGATGGATTATCGTGTTCTGAGCCTTGTTTCAAGTGTGATTCGGTGCTCTGCTAAAATATACCATGGCTTTATAAAAGAGGTGGGGTAAGGAAATATAGTGCAAAATGAAAAGCTGCTTCAGGCTTGCTTAGACTTAAATCTGAGATTTAAATTGTTTTTCTTTTTTGACTCTATATAGGTTTATCTAGGTTTTATCATTGTTCATTGTTTTATGTTGCACCGTATAACTATTTTTTAATTATTTTATTTAAGGACATAGCATAGCATTGGACGAACCAGATGCAATATTTTAAGTGTTATAGCAGAATATGCTTTTTTTCAACACCTGTCCATTGGGCCAATTTAGAGTTGCCAATTTTACCTAACACATGCATGTCTTTGGACAGTGGGAGGAAGCCGGAGTACCCGGAGAGAACCCAATGTCTACAGCAAGACAATAGCAATAAACCTTTTCTGATTCTTATTCTGGGTAACCTGCTCTTCAAACCGCAAAAGGAGGAAGTTGGTATTTAAATCTAGGCTCTCACAAAATCTTTGTATCACATGCATTCATTTTCAGGCGTGGACATGGCTTTAGAATAGCTAAATATGGACCAGTATGGACTATACTTTTACTTTAACTTTACTTTACTTTACTTTACTTTACTTTACTTGTTTTGCTTTGCTTTGCTTTGCTTTGATTTGCTTTGCTTTGCTTTGCTTTACTTTACTTTACTTTACTTTACTTTACTTTACTTTACTTTACTTTATTATTAACTGCAGATGGTGTGAAGCGGCCACTAAGTTCTGCTTAGTTCTGCATAAACACAAAATTCACAAATTTACCCCAAAACAAAGTCCTGAGGTTTAATGTGAATCCTCATGCAAATCAATTTGATTCATATCTATGGTTTTTATAGCATTTTTCTGATTCAAATACGCTGTTCCTTCCCAAGTCAAAGAAGCCACCATGTAATGATTGTATTTGTCCACCAGTAGGCGCTCTTTGTACTGGTCAGATTAGGTGAATAATGACTATACTGTTTGTTTGCACAGGAGGAGGTGCTGATGGTGCAGGAGGCTAAGCCTGAGTGTTATAAGCAGTGGTACCTCCCGGCCGGTCGAGTCGAGGCGGGAGAAACTCTGGAGGAGGCGCTCAAGAGAGAGGTGAGAGAAGAGCCCATGCCTCAATTAAAGCTGCATGTAAAAGTATGTCAAAGTTACATAGTGCACTGCAGGGAAGCCACATGAACCAAAAAGTCTTCGCAGCATAAAGCCACACTAAAATGTAGCCTCAAAATACTGCCATCTGCTGTATATTTTAATGTATTGCAAGGAGTACAACGTCTTTTAGATTTTTTTTTGGGACACAAAATATGCATTATACTAACCATGTTCTAACATGAAGCTATTTCCTCATCTAAAACATGGAGCGCCATAACCAGGTGGCTAGCATAGTGTACAGAAACATCTGTGCAGAGTACGGGCTGGAGAACCCGAGGACAAAGTGGGAAACACCTCCAAAGGTGGTAGAAAACGACCGAGCCAAGGTCCTCTGGGACTTCCAGATACAGACAGACCGAATGGTAATGGCGAACCAACCGGACATAGTGGTGGTTAACAAGGTGCAGAGGAAAGTAATTCCTTCTACTGCCAGTAGATGGAGCTTTTACTCAATTCTTGACATGGGAAACGCCTGACTCAGTAAATGTCCTGCATGCTTTTAGGAAACACATTATGTTAAATTGTAAAACATAAGATGCCAAAACAAAGACACAAGAACTTGTTTAGAGGGCAGTAGATATCTAAATAATACCTGTCCTTTAAGCTTTCCTACCTGCGTGTATGAACGTTTGTAGAATGTGTCAATAACTAGACTACTTCTGATGTGTTTGATGCTTTTATTCATCACATACACATTCTCTTCACGCTCACAGGTGAAGGAGGAGGCGGGCTTTGACTGTGAGCCCGCCTCTTTGCTGCTGGTTCAGGAGCAGGGCCCTCAGTGGATCAGATTCATTTTTTTGGCTTCAGTCACAGGTCAGAGCTTCAACCACTGACACTACACTGACACTATTTTTATGAGACCTACTTTGTTAGAAACTATTAAAAGTGTGATAAGTAGATAGAAACTTATACGAGTTCACACTTTGGTCATGTTCTTATCCTTGTTTAGTTTTGGTCTAGTCCAGATTTAGGCCTGGATTTAGTCCCAGTTTTGATGTGGTGTTTCTTTTTTCCTCTCATGAAACACTTTCATTTGCTTCCATAGCTCAGACTAAGAGCTCTTTAGAATGCGCTGTATTCCTTGTTCATATATATATATATATATATATATATATATATATATTTTTTTTTAAATCCTTCAGCCGTACAAATATTGACAGTTTAACATTTTTGACTGAATGCCGTTAAAGCTTAAATCAATGCATTGTTTTAATATTTGTGTTTGTGCAGGGGGCCAAATGAAGACCCTATCCGAGGCCGATGAGGAGTCTCTTCAGGCCTGTTGGTGGGACAGACACAGCCCCCTGAACCTGAGGGGCCGAGACATCCTGCGCCTCATCGAGTCTGGCCTCAAGTACGTGCCACGCCCCGCGCCACACTCTCTCAAAAACATGCCTCTTATAGGAGGTTCACGCAAAGAGCAAAATAAGCCACAAAAATTAGCCTAAAGTGAAACCTGCAAGTTTTCAAATGTTTTTTTTTTATATTCATTACTCAATATCTTGATGTCAAAGTAGTAACATTACTTTAAAATATCATTACATAAGTAAAAGGTTTTTTTGTTAAAGAAAAAGATTTGGAGCAACTGAGTAACAGTTGGGATGCAAAATGTATTTAAAATATGATTTCGGCGATTTGAGAACTCAGGCGGAAGTGCGCATGCGAATTGTCTTTCTCTGTCTTAATTTTGTCCTGTACACTGAGGGAACTATATTATGATAGATCCATGCGCTTAGACACAGGGAAACGTGCTGCTCTCCCGGGGATGAGCCAGAACAAGGCTGCAGATGAGCTGTAGGTGCGTTCTATGATTGATACGTGGCAGGACTAATCGGCAGTCCACGCCACGAGGAAATGAGACTCAGATTTGGCACCAAAAAATCATCCATTCCACCTTTAAAGCAGAAATAAGTAGCTTTAGTGATAGATCTCCCCCTGCTGTCAGAGAACAGACTTTTGTTTTCTTCTTTTCATATTCAGGAGAGTTGTCTTTAGGTCAAAGTTGTCAAACGTCGGTCAATGATGGTTTTCTCGCCAGACACAGCAGGAGGCGACAACAAACACTTGAAAACATATATCTAACCATCACAAAGACGTTTAAGCAAGTAACAGTCCACCTTTTGAGGTTTAAGTAGAAAAATTATAACGCCTATGTTTATTTATGCTGACAGAGACTATGTGGATCTATGTAGCAGTTTTTGTTTCATGTGAATAGGCTCAGTATTTACAGAAATATTCACCTTCACCATTTTTTAGTGCACTGTTTACTGATGCTTAATGATTTTCGGTTTTCAATGTATGTGGTGTGTTCAGGTACCGTGGGGATCCCGGGTACCCTCCCGTCCGGCCCATAGACCTGAGCTGTCGACATGTGGTCCAGAGACTCGTCCTGATCTACACCAACTCACAGGACCAAGTCTGGCTTCTGGTCTTCAGAGGTTTGACTTGTTTAGTTCTAGTTTAATCCTGGTTATCTTATAACTATTCCTGGTCTAGCCTTGTTTCAGTCTGTTTTTTGTCCTGCTTTAGTCTTGTTTCAGTCTGTTTTTAGTCCTGCTTTAGTCTTGTTTCAGTCTGTTTTTAGTCCTGCTTTAGTCTTGTTTCAGTCTGTTTTTAGTCCTGCTTTAGTCTTGTTTCAGTCTGTTTTTAGTCCTGCTTTAGTCTTGTTTCAGTCTGTTTTTTGTCCTGCTTTAGTCTTGTTTCAGTCTGTTTTTTGTCCTGCTTTAGTCTTGTTTCAGTCTGTTTTTAGTCCTACTTTAGTCTGGGTTCAGTCTGTTTTTAGTCGTGCTTTAGTCTGGGTTCAGTCGGATTTTAGTCCTGCTTTAGTCTTGTTTCAGTGTGTTTTTAGTCATGCTTTAGTCTGGGTTCAGTCTGTTTTTAGTCCTGCTTTAGTCTTGTTTCAGTGTGTTTTTAGTCCTGCTTTAGTCTGGGTTCAGTCTGTTTTTAGTCCTGCTTTAGTCTGGGTTCAGTCTGTTTTTAGTCCTGCTTTAGTCTGGGTTCAGTCTGTTTTAGTCCTGCTTTAGTCTTGTTTCAGTCTGATTTTAGTCCTGATTTAGTCTGGGTTCAGTCTGATTTTAGTCCTGCTTTAGTCTGGGTTCAGTCTGATTTTAGTCCTGATTTAGTCTGGGTTCAGTCTGTTTTTCGTCCTGCTTTAGCCCTGGTTCAGTATGTTTTTAGTCCTGCTTTAGCTCTGGTTCAGTATGTTTTTAGTCCTGCTTTAGTCTAGGTTCAGTCTGTTTTAACCCAGTCCAGCTTTAGTCTGTGTACACTGTATAACCTTGTTTCTCCCTCCCAGTGCCGTTTGCTCACCTTCCCGTGGCTGCAGCGATCCAGACTCACACCGTCTCGTGGGGGGGCAACATGGTGGTCCAGGTACGCTTCATGTATTTCAGACTAAGACTAGAATATTCCTGACATCATTATAGTTACAGTGGTATGTATATGTAAACGGTAAAACAAAAATGAGGACTAAACCCAGACTTAACCTTAAAGTGCTGAAACGTCACTTTCCAAACAGGACTTTTTAAATGGACAGGTCTCAGTATGTAAAAAGTGAATTGTAAATGGGTCATTAAAGAACTTATATTATATTAAATTATTATTAACTTTTAAAAGCAACTCTCCAGACACATAAATATTGTTGGTCAAATCATAGACCGGTCGTGAGAGTATTTTTAACTCATTTATTTAACGGAGAGAGTGCCAGGGCAAAGTGGAGAATAAGCTTTCCAGATAAATATGTTGAAGTCAACATAGAGAGAGTGATACACACCTACACCTTACTACATTTATATACCCTCAGTAAAGTCATGTGGTCTGATTGTGCAGGATGCCCTCCCCTCGTCCTACTACGAGCACGACGTGAACACTCTGGGAGTCTTCTCTCTGCAGCACAACGGGCAGCAGAACGGCGGGACCGATGGGGTCTGTCTGAACACACTGGTGCGACTGGTGCCAGAGCCGCCCCAAAGAGACGAGGACGGACTCAAACTGCCCCCGCCCGACACGGAGCGCCCCCCACAGGTCCTGTCCATCTGCATGCCTGAAAATCTCTTCTTTGACATTTTGGGGTGCACGGTGGCAAAGGCGGTTAGCGCTCTTGCCTCCCAAGAAGGAGATCATGGGTTCGATTCCCGGACCAGACCAATATCACATGATCTCTCTGGGTGGAGTCTGCATGTTCTCCCCGTGTTACCGTGGGTTCTCTCCGGGTTCTCCGGCTTCCTCCCACCGTCCAAAGACATGCATGTGTTAGGTAAACATTGGTGACTCTAAATTGGCCCTAGTGAATGAATGTGAGCGTGAACTGTCTGTAATGTCTATGTCTCTGTGTTGGCCCTGCGACAAGTTGGCCACTGTCCAGGGTGTACCCCGCCTAAGGCCCGAAGTCACTGGGATAGGCTCCAGTCACCCGCGACCCCGAAAGGGAACAAGCGGTAGAAAATGGATGGATGGACTGCCTCTGTAATAAAAACGTTTCCGTCTGTAGTGTGCAGATAACTATTACATATATCATTATACCGCTACAATATTTTTTTTATTTTAGTTTTTCTTAGTATTATTTTCTGTTTTTCAGATTGAGAACCCTCGATACGTTTGGCACGAAATCCAGAGCATCGAGCTCAAGGACAAACTTCTGCTGAAGATCAAGAATACTGCCATCCCCCCACTGCAGAGCTTGTACTGACGAGAGCGCCCCCTGTAGAACACTGCAGAGCTTGTACTGACGAGAGCGCCCCCTGTAGAACACTGCAGAGCTTGTACTGACGAGAGCGCCCCCTGTAGAACACTGCACAGCTTGTACTGAGGAGAGCGCCCCCTGTAGACCACTGCACAGCTTGTACTGAGGAGAGCGCCCCCTGTAGACCACTGCACAGCTTGTACTGAGGAGAGCACCCCCTGTAGACCACTGCAGAGCTTGTACTGACGAGAGCGCCCCCTGTAGAACACTGCACAGCTTGTACTGAGGAGAGCGCCCCCTGTAGAACACTGCAGAGCTTGTACTGACGAGAGCGCCCCCTGTAGAACACTGCACAGCTTGTACTGAGGAGAGCGCCCCCTGTAGAACACTGCAGAGCTTGTACTGACGAGAGCGCCCCCTGTAGAACACTGCACAGCCTGTACTGAGGAGAGCGCCCCCTGTAGACCACTGCACAGCCTGTACTGAGGAGAGCACCCCCTGTAGACCACTGCACAGCCTGTACTGAGGAGAGCACCCCCTGTAGACCACTGCACAGCCTGTACTGACGAGAGCGCCCCCTGTAGAACACTGCAGAGCTTGTACTGACGAGAGCGCCCCCTGTAGAACACTGCAGAGCTTGTACTGACGAGAGCGCCCCCTGTAGAACACTGCACAGCTTGTACTGAGGAGAGCGCCCCCTGTAGACCACTGCACAGCTTGTACTGAGGAGAGCGCCCCCTGTAGACCACTGCACAGCTTGTACTGAGGAGAGCGCCCCCTGTAGAACACTGCACAGCCTGTACTGAGGAGAGCGCCCCCTGTAGACCACTGCACAGCCTGTACTGAGGAGAGCCCCCCTGTAGACCACTGCACAGCCTGTACTGAGGAGAGCGCCCCCTGTAGAACACTGCACAGCCTGTACTGAGGAGAGCACCCCCTGTAGACCACTGCACAGCCTGTACTGAGGAGAGCGCCCCCTGTAGACCACTGCACAGCCTGTACTGAGGAGAGCGCCCCCTCTAGACCACTGCACAGCCTGTACTGAGGAGAGCACCCCCTGTAGACCACTGCACAGCCTGTACTGAGGAGAGCGCCCCCTGTAGACTACTGCACAGCCTGTACAGAGAAGAGCGCCCCCTGTAGACCACTGCACAGACAGTACTGAGAAGATCCCCCCTATAGACCACTGCCTATGTGTTTATTAAAGTAAGTGCTTTTGTCGCAAAGCTTAAGTCTAACACACACCTTGAATATAAAACAAACTTGATCAAAGTACATAGAATGCAAAGTGGAATGTTTTGTTCACTAACTGAACAGGTTAGTTCAGTTTGTGGTGGTATTTTAACATTATTGAACACATTTAACATCAGCTTAGCGACAAAAGCACATATGGATTTCCTCAGGAGAAGTATTTACATGGTACTAAAGGTCTTAACATGCTGCCTGTAATTACCCATCTGTAACTCGCTCTCCGCTTTGTCAACATTATTTATCGTTTCATTTTATTGAGGCTGATTTCCCATGAGCAATGAATGGAGCAGGACGTGGAGTGCCGCATTACACTAGCCGCTCGGTTTCGTGCAAAGGGCCTTTGGATGCTTATAGTCGGGTGTGGTGTTTGAGGCAGACACCAGGGGGACCCACCGGGCTGTTTATCCACCCAGCCGACAGATGCTCTACTCTCAGGTTTGCAGTCAAATTAGAAAAGACCAAAGCAATAAAACACTATATTTGCACTATTTACATGTTAATGTTCACGTGTGAATGCACAGCTTGTCCCTGCTCACGATTGATCATTTCAGACACGGTCACTGGCTTGTATAACTCTCTGAACGTCATTACTCGGCTACTCAAACTTGTCATTATAATTTTATGGCATAAAGTCCTTTCAACAAACGCCAGTCGTGTCGTTGGAGTTGAATAATGGTACCACTGTGAAGCTATTGAGAAAAGAAATTACGTTGTTTTTGCTATTAGAGAAGTTGGGCTTTGTGCCAGTTTTTGTTTCATGTGAATAGATCCTAACCTGGCTGTGCAATACTCTGAACCGGACGCAAAAGAGGGAGCCTAACGAGTGATTCAGACATTTTATCAAGACCAAATAATATCTTTAAATATTTAGAAATTTATTGTGAAATTATTGTTTGTTTTTTATTGTGAAAGTGCATGTGTGAATGGTCCAGTACTATAGCCGCATGTGAGCATTACAGAAATAAATATTCAACATTTATTGGTTGTTTTTTGTTGTCAGGCTGTTTTTATTTTTGCTCTGCCGATTAGAGAGTTACAGCGTTTAATGGTGACAATGACAGAATACTTTTGTTTAAGTTGTAGTACCCGTTCAGTCACAAACCACACTTCACACTTACATCTGACGCCTCTCGGTCATGTCCTGGTTTAGTCCTGTATTTTTGTTCCGTCAGTCCAGAGTTAGTTCTGATTAAGTCTATCTAAATCCGGATCTGGATTCAGTCTGGTTGGACGACTCACTGAATTTAAATGCATTTCAGATAAATATATTTAGAATTTAGCTAAAAAAAATATTTAAAAAATGATCACAGAATAGCACACTAGGTTTATAGTTTCACTTCCTGTTTGTGATTGATGACATCACGCTAGGAACTTACCCAGCAAACACTGAGAAAAACTTTTTTGGGGGGGGACAAATAAAAAGATGTGAGAGTGACTTTATTTTGTTGAATTAATGTTTAGAGAGTCAAAAAGTTGTTTCTTTGTGTAAATTGTGCATAAACTTTGAATGGAATGAGTGTCCTTGGTGTGATGTCACTTCCTGTCATTTTCAACAGGTTTTTCAGCGTTTTCTCCACAAATACCTGCTCAATTGGTGTAAACTATAATTTATATGTACAACAGGTATAAATACACCAAATGAAGTCAAATTTGGAAAATCTTTAAAACCTGTCATAGGCACTTTAAAGGGGCACTATGTACGATTTTAGGCAGCGGTTCTCCATAGAGATGTTTTGCCTGTAATGTTCCACAAAATGGTTATAAAACTTAATGATCTCTATGGAAACAAGCAGGTAACTCAACCAAACCCCCTCGTTTTCATCATCTTGGACCTGGTTTCGATCTGCTTTGGACATGCTTAAGTCCAGGGTCAGTAGTCTCCCTTTCCAGAGATGGGTCATTATATATTTATAACATTCAAAATCTCAATTTCAATTTTCTGTCAAAAAGAAAAATCCTTTTTAAACTTATTTTCACTTAATCAAGATAAACAAATGTTTCTCCACGTTTGTGTTTCATTTTACTGTCCATTCACTTTTTTTTCCTTTTTCTTTTTCGTGTGTAATTCACAGGAACATTTATGCACATTTATTCTTGATAGCACATTACGGAAATAATACAAAATCTTGATATTGATTTTTGATGTTAATGTGATGTTTTTCCTTCCAAATCCGGTTCAGATGCAGCTCCTGATCTGGTCCTGCTTTAGTCCTGGTTCAGCTCAGGTTTTGGTCCGTGGATTCTTTCTTTGGTTTCTTCACCATGATTTCATTCAGCATCTTCAGATGTTTGTTCCGGGACTCCAAACGAACCGACCACTCTCCCCTCAGCCTGGAACCACAAAGAACAGGTGAAACGTCTCTAAATGTCCACAAATACACGTACAGGTGTAGCCTCTCTAAATGTCCACACGTACAGGTGAAGTGTCTCTAAATGTCCACACACATGTACAGGTGAAACGTCTCTAAATGTCCACGCACATGTACAGGTGAAATGTCTCTAAATGTCCATGCACACATGTACAGGTGAAGCGTCTCTAAATGTCCATGCACACATGTAGAGGTGAAGCGTCTCTAAATGTCAACACACACGTACAGGTGAAACATCTCTAAATGTCCACACACACACATGTACAGGTGAAACATCTCTAAATGTCCACACACACGTACAGATGAAGGATCTCTAAATGTCCACACACACATGTAAAGGTGAAGCGTCTCTAAATTTACACACGCACACGTACAGGTGAAGCGTCTCTAAATGTCCACACACACAAACTCACACACATGTATTGGTGAAGCATCTCTAAATGTCCCCACACACGTACAGGTGAAACGTCTCTAAATGTCCACACACACATGTACAGGTGAAGCGTCTCTAAATGTCCACACACACACGTACAGGTGAAGCGTCTCTAAATGTCCACACACACACGTACAGGTGAAGCGTCTCTAAATGTCCACACACACACGTACAGGTGAAGCGTCTCTAAATGTCCACACACACACGTACAGGTGAAGCGTCTCTAAATGTCCACACACACACGTACAGGTGAAGCGTCTCTAAATGTCCACACACACACGTACAGGTGAAGCGTCTCTAAATGTCAACACACACACACACACACACACATATAGGTGAAGCGTCTCTAAATGTCCACACACACACACACACGTACAGGTGAAGTGTCTCTAAATGTCCACACACACATGTACATGTGAAGTGTCTCTAAATGTCCACACACACATGTACAGGTGAAGTGTCTCTAAATGTCCACACACACATGTACAGGTGAAGTGTCTCTAAATGTCCACACACACATGTACAGGTGAAGTGTCTCTAAATGTCCACACACACATGTACAGGTGAAGTGTCTCTAAATGTCTACACACACACATGTACATGTGAAGTGTCTCTAAATGTCCACACACACACGTACAGGTGAAGTGTCTCTAAATGTCCACACACACACTTACAGGTGAAGTGTCTCTAAATGTCCACACACACACATGTACATGTGAAGTGTCTCTAAATGTCCACACACACACGTACAGGTGAAGTGTCTCTAAATGTCCACACACACACTTACAGGTGAAGTGTCTCTAAATGTCCACACACACACATGTACATGTGAAGTGTCTCTAAATGTCCGCGCACACATGTACAGGTGAAGTGTCTCTAAATGTCCACGCGCACACATACAGGTGAAACATCTCTAAATGTCCACAGACAAGTGTCCATAGGTGGATTTTGTGGGACTGTAAAAGTGGTCCGGAGTCCGTTCAGCAGAAAAGGATCTGCGGAGGACTTAACCGGGATTTAGTCGGGATCAGAACCAAGATCCAGTGTCGACAGCTGCAGGACCTGGACCAAATCAGGACTAGACACTCAAGATAAATATCTTTTGAATAACTATTATAATCGATGTATTTGATTTATTAGTGTAATCTGTTAGGGACAATTCTGTGAAATCTTTTTGGTATCAACATTATTCTCTCAAGGAACATATTTTGAGAATAATGACAGCCAACTTCAGGCCAATTCAAAAGTACATTAAAAAATCTCCTGTATATGATCCATCAGACAAACTAAATCTAGACCAGGCTTAAACCACGAAACTGTACCAGGATTTAACCAACCCAGAGTGAATCAGTTAAAGTGTACATAATTGTCCCCTTAGGGAAATCCCCCTGCATTTGACCCATCCTTCAATGCCCCTGGACCCTTCAGGAGCAGTGCAGTGCTCGAGGACCCATCTCCAGATTTGGGTCTAGTCTTGCTCAGGACTAACTTAGCTGGAGTTGCGATATGGTGTATGTTTTGGGTTGATGGGGGAAACCAGAGAAAACTCACCCAGACACAGGGAGGTAAAACGGCCCGGGAGTCGAACCCAGAACCTTTTTGCTGTGAGGCTAGAGCACAAGACTCTCAACCACTTTTCTTCTGTAGGATGTTTTTACATTCCTTGCATTGCTTCCTGGGTAAGACCTGGTTTTGTTTTAAACCTGGTTTAAACCTGTTATTTTAGACCTGGTTTAGTCCTGGTTTAGACCTGGGCTAGACCTGGTTTAGACCTGGTTTAGTTTTCCTTTCGATGTTATCTTAATTGGGAGCTGGTTTAGTTGGAGTCCTTCGTCCATCAGTGTGGGGATTATCACCTCTGCTTTGGGACATGGGGTCTCAAGGAGAAACATACACCAGTACCAGAACTGAGACTGGTCCTGAGGGTGAACCGGCGCTGTCCCTAGTCCTAGTTCAGTCATGGCTTAGTCCTGATTTAGTCCAAATTGGGTCTAATTGCAAGTTTGTACTCAAAAGTCTTAACTCATTTCTAACAAGATTTATATTTATTTTATTAACTCAAAAATCTCCCAAAATATTTCAATAAAACCTGCTCCTGTCACTGACCAGATATTGTCCATGTCTCCACAGACTCAGGTTCTTTTTCAAGACGATCAGTTTAGGAGTTGTTATTACCTTGCGCATCTCCTACATCTGTGGATTTATCTTAAGAAGACAAAATGACCCTTGTTTGAGTTATTATCCAGGTCTGGTCCCCCGACTGTCTCTGGTCCTGCTGCAGTCCAGGTATGATCCGGGTCTAACTCTTCAGATTCTAACGACTATGGCCTGGATCTATTTTGACTGTGTTTTTAATCCTAAAGTGTGCACACACTCGCGGCTCTTCTGTCAACACCGGGTCTGGACTCGCACAGACCGGGGCCAAAACCAGGACTAAACCAGGACTAAAACCAGCCCGTGTGGATCCGCTGAGGTCATCCGGATTAACAGCTGCTGAAAGGACAAATGTTATAATCCACAAACGCGACAAGCAGCTCCAGGCCAGAGCCAGGACTACGGAGGCCCGCAAGGGGACACACTGATGAGATGTGTCAGATGGCTAGACAGGACTAGTGCCAGTTGAAGTTATTTGCAAAAAGTTATGAAAAATTTGATAGAAAATCCGTGGAAAACAAGAAGAAAATTGGTGGAAAGAATTGAGGAAAACTTGAGAGCAGGAGATCCAGAGCCAGACGATGTAGTGTGGAGTTGTGTATTTTATATTGCACATCAAAAATAAGGAACTTCTTCACTTTCAAAAGTTGTTGTTGTTGTTGTTGTTGTTGTTGTTGTTGTTGTTGTTGTTGTTGTTGTTGTTGTTGTTGTTGTTGTTGTTGTTGTTGTTGTTGTTGTTGTTGTTGTTGTATGATAGACCTGTATTATGTGAACTCAATGGGCATTACCAACCGTAGAGCTATTGTTTTACTTTATGTTGTGTAATGGAAACTGAAAGTAGTTTCTCTGTTGTTGCTCCAACTGTGCAGGGTTTAGCTGGCTTGTTTTCTCACGGTAGGGGGATGTAAAGGACATTTCAACTCGCCTCACAACAATTTATTTCCTCAACACAGAAACATGTTAATGAAGGAGGGAGATGTCTGTACCTGTTATAAATGTGATACACTGCAGTATCCCTGTTGTTTATGTGCTTATCTTTTGTTTACTTGTTTTTATGTAGGTATATATTTGTTATCAGACAGAAGCAGCTCTTATTTTAAGTGTGTTTGGAGCTCTTACAGGAGAAAATATCATTGCTCACCGCTGACAGTCGCTGCTAAAATTCCAAATAGTACCTGAACCTACAGCGGGACACGTGCTGCATCCGTACAGAGGAGAGGGTAAGATGGCGCAGGGACTCGGATGGCCTACAGGAGGCGGTGGTGTCATGTGACGGCAGCGGTTAAGCTGTGCTCTGATTGGAACGTGTAATGAGATTGTAATTGTCCCCGTCAGGCCCCCGTAGATCCTTCTCAGGTCTAATGACATGTCCAGGCGCCTCATTGTAACATCCCCGCCAAACGGGAGCAAACAGGTGTGGCTAATAATATGGCAATGGGGGACACAGTTTTATTGCCTGACCCGCCAGCCCCGCCCACATTCTCTTCGAATGCGTAAGGGTCTGGAATCGGAGTCAGAGCCAATGAAATTGTCGGTAATCCATTTACCGACCAATCCCAGTCGGAAGTTTTAACGCGTCACACTGAGATACGGAAGTAGCTCTTCACCCCCGTTCCAAAACATTCAAGATGGCGGACCCGGCTCGTGACCCGGCTCGTGACCGAGTGTTTACTTCTGCTCTCGCTTCGGTTTGAACAATCAGGAAAGGCCGCTCTACTTGCCATGATGAACGTGCGTTAGATGCGGTTATACGAAGCGTGTCATGGCGATTCAGGAGACATTTTCTGCGTTTGGGAACGGATAACGCGGAACACGCCTTGTTGACATGGGCTACGTAATATCCGGTTAAGCGTGTCGCGTTTTTTGCGTCACTTCTGGGTTTATGTGACTGGTTCTGTCTCTGCTCTCTAAACTCCGCCCTAGAAATTGAACCGCAGCGGTCGAGCCCCAGACCCACACACAGTTTTGATAAGTAGTTTACCAAAACGTGTTGGGAATGGCTGGTCAGGCAAACAGTTTCATACGGCCCAAGTAAACGGCAGAAAAGGCTCAAAGCTAAACAAAAGGCAAATCAGCAACGAATGAAAGAAATTAGGACCAAAACAGGACAAAGAAAGGTTTTGGACTGTTTTAAAGACTGATAATGTATTTAGTGTCTCCCTAGCTCACTGTAAATAAGGTATATTATGCTTTTGGTTGGTTCATTTATTTCAAAACTATAAATCGCTTTAAACCACAATATTGATCTTAAACTCCTTTATATTGACTTTCTGTACAAAACTTCAGAACTGAGAAGGAGCCTCATCATAGTAACATTTCACTACAGTAGATTTTTATTAATGTGTTTTATGTCGACAATATAGCTATGTGGCATTTTTTAATAACCCTGGAGTCTTAATTCTATGACTAAAAGCAAATAAGTACAGTGGGCGGAGATATGGGATAGGTGAAAACAGAAACAACAATAACTTTCCTGTTTGTAAATTTTCTTCACTTACAATGGCAATAACCTATTTTTGATTCTGACAGCTTTGAGTAACACAAAAAATGAGGAGACATAATTATACTATGGCTATGTAAATAAGAGTGCTTTATTTTGCTTTATTTTGTTTACTTACTTACTATTAGTATTACCTAGTCTTATGCTAGCTATTTTTACTTAATAATAAAATAATAATAGAATAAAATAAAATTATCTTATTTTTATCTTTTTATTTTTATTTATCTATTTTATTTTATTTCCCCCCCTCCATTCCCTATTAAGATAGGAGAGGAGTTTTGTTAATAAGAGTTTTTTGTTTTGTTCATAAGAGTTCTTATATTATTATATTTTTTAAACTTCCTATAATCTGTCCTTTCCCCCTGTTTCTACTGCGTTGTAACAACAAAATTTCCCCTTGTGTGGATATTAAAGGATTATCTTATCTTATCTTATCTTAAAAGCTCAAGCTAAAGTCAATTTTGTGAACAAACATATATCCTCTTTGAAGTGGGTTAGATGCATTACTCACTGGAAATTGCCTACATTTTTATTTTAACACAAGTGCCTTATATCTTGTCTTTTTTCTTTCTTTTTTTGGTGATATCAATAGACCCCCACATCTAGATTAAATAGATGTCGGTAATAATAGGTTTATACCATTTCATTTTACACATTAGGAGTTTCTACTCTCCTACTACATCATGGGATCCTCTTACAGAGACTAGAGGACTGGGTGGGCATCAATGGCACTGCCCTAAATTGGTTAAAGTCCTATCTGGAAGACAGGCAGTACTTTGTTGAGATGGGTAACTGTGTCTCAGACCACATGCCCCTGACCTGTGGGGTGCCCCAAGGGTCAATCCTGGGACCCCTTCTGTTCAACCTATACATGCTGCCGTTAGGTCAGTTGATACGCAGCAAAAATGTGTCAATGTGACAAGACTGAAATCCTTGTCTTTGGCCCAAAGAAACAAAGAGAAAGTGTTAGTGGTCACCCCCAGAGTCTCACTCTAAAACCTACACAAGTTAGAAATCTGGGGGTAATAATGGACTCAGACTTGACCTTTAACAGCCACATCAAATCAATAACATCAGCAGCTTTTTAGCATCTAAAAAACATCAATCAAAAATATAGTGTCTAAAGCAGACTTGGAGAGACTTATCCATGCGTTTGTCTCCAGTAGATTGGACTACTGTAACAGCCTGCTCACTGGCCTCTCCAAACGAGCTGTAAAACAGCTGCAGTACATCCAGAACGCTGCTGCTCGGGTCCTGACTAGAACCAGGAAGTGTCCTCAGGTCTCTGCACTGGCCCTGTTGCTCAGAGAATAGACATTAAAGCAGCTTTGCTTGTGTACAAGTCTCTCCATGGCCTAGCACCAAAGTACACCTCGGACATGTTAATGCCATATGAACCATCTCGGACTCTGAGGACCTCAAGGACCGGCCTCCTGCTGGTGCCAGATTCAGGACTAATCATGGACCGGCCTCCTGCTGGTGCCCAAAGCTTCTAGACTGTCAATGTTCCAATCCAGGCTAAAAACTAATTTGTTTAGCTCTACATACGACTGAAAGGATTTTTTCCTGTTGTGTGAAGCACATTGAATTGCCTTGTGTATGAATTGTGCTCTACAAATAAACTTGCTTTGCCTTGCCTTAATATCAGCTTTAATTGTATTTATTTTAGTAGTTTATGGTGTTATCTGACCCAATTTCACTAGAACTGATTGTTTTCAATTAAAAAAAAGAGATTAAATACAGTACCATATGTTTAACATTATATCTTGAAATCATCTCACGATTCCCAGCTCATGCTTGGGACAACTGGCTTAGACACTGAAGTTACTGTTAGATCAGTCGTCTCCAAAGTGAGCCGGTGGAAACATGGCAATACAGGCCTCAGGAGACCTCAAGAACACATAAACATGATGTCATCTTTTGAATATCACCTGCTCAGAGTACACAGAGTACACGGGGAAACAGCACAGGCTCTAGAGGACAGAGGAGAGCTAACGAGGGATCAAGAATACCACATGATCTAATCCAACACCAAACGAATGTAAGTGCTAACATCTACTCAGAGACACCAGAGCCTCAGGAGGACACATAAATAAACACACACACAACTAAAGAGTTGGACACAGGACAGGACATATTCTGCTTATCAACTGTAATGAGCTCAAACCTTGTTACTACAGTGTTTCCTCATCATTAGTTTCCTCAATATTTTATTTGGATTGATTCCTGCACTTTTGAGTTCATCTTGTACTGCAACTGAGGCTCCAGTGCTTCCTGTTTTCACCCACCCCCTATCCCCGCCTATATCCCAGAACTTAGTTGTGATCATTTGAAAAACTCTGAAAGACTCTGAGTGACACATGAGTTCTAAAATTTTAAATTCCATTGACCCTTTTCAAAAATAAAAACATGTACACAAAAATCCACTTATTGTTACGGTGAAGTGTCACTTTGAAGAGGCTCATCACTATATGCACTATTACACTATTACACTATTACACTGTTACTCAGCCGTTTAGATCAATATTGTGATTTACAAAGAACAAAGTGTAAAATGATGAACCTCTCATGCTATAGTTCAATACTAGGCACTGAATAAAGCACCTGTTATGCCATATCTTAGGTATTTAAACTCAAAATTATTTATTAAATTAAAATTATTTAAAATGATAATAAACAAGTCCATTGACTTTCTATTCAAAACTACAGTTGTAACATTTCACTGTAACAAGCAGCAGGTTTTAACTATGTGTTTTATTATTGAAAAGTACATGATTTTTTTAACAGAGGAGTGGGTGGGTTTAGGGGCAGGTGAAAACAGGACAATAGGATTACTCAAACATGCAGGAATCGCTCAAAATACAACTTTGAGTAAGATAATATAGAGGGAAAACTAGGATAACATGGTTAAAATGCCCACCCAAAGAGGGCTGTAAAGGACTCACATACAACCCGCTCTAACCCTGTCAACTGGGTCCTGGAGGTCTTGGGGGTTCAGGGCTTCAGAGAAAAGAGGTTCAAACTGGATTGTGTGAACTTCAACAAAAGGATGGCATGTTATTGGTTCAACAAAATATTTTATATTAGTTTGTATTTTATTAAATCAATACAGTAGTTCCTCTCCTCCTACTGCAGCTGATGATCTTTCAGCTGAGACACAGTATTTAAACCCGACTGATGAGGGCTGTGAGGGGATTCTCACTTCTGAAACAACCGTGTGGAAAGACAAATCCCGCGGTCATGGGTGAGATGTCAGTGTGTTTGAGAAGGGTCAGATCATTGGCATCGAGCAGAGCAAAATAATGCAACACTGGAATTAAACTAATCTTTTGACATTTCAGATATTGATACTACGCGAGTGTGCAGTAACCAAAGCTACTGGCACTCGTACCAAATATTAGAGAGTGGGAATTTTTTGTGCGTTGTAGAAGTGTGATGGGGGTGTATTAGACTCCTAATCTCTCCGAGTGCGGTGTGTATGTTCTCCCTATGTGTCAGTGAGGAGGTTGTTTGTTTCCTACTTGCAGAGTGCGGTGTGCATGTTCTCCCTGTGTGTCTGGAGGAGGTTGTGTGTTTCCTACTTGGAGAGTGCGGTGTGCATGTTCTCCCTGTGTGTCTGGAGGAGGTTGTGTGTTTCCTACTTACAGAGTGCGGTGTGCATGTTCTCCTTGTGTGTCTGGAGGAGGTTGTGTGTTTCCTACTTGCAGAGTGCGGTGTGCATGTTCTCCCTGTGTGTCTGGAGGAGGTTGTGTGTTTCCTACTTGGAGAGTGCGGTGTGCATGTTCTCCCTGTGTGTCTGGAGGAGGTTGTGTGTTTCCTACTTACAGAGTGCGGTGTGCATGTTCTCCCTGTGTGTCTGGAGGAGGTTGTGTGTTTCCTACTTGCAGAGTGAGGTGTGCATGTTCTCCCTGTGTGTCTGGAGGAGGTTGTGTGTTTCCTACTTGCAGAGTGCGGTGTGCATGTTCTCCCTGTGTGTCTGGAGGAGGTTGTGTGTTTCCTACTTGGAGAGTGCGGTGTGCATGTTCTCCCTGTGTGTCTGCAGGAGGTTGTGTGTTTTCTAGTAGCAGAGTGCAGTGTGCATGTTCTCCCTGTGTGTCTGGAGGAGGTTGTGTGTTTTCTAGTAGCAGAGTGCAGTGTGCATGTTCTCCCTGTGTGTCTGGAGGAGGTTGTGTGTTTTCTAGTAGCAGAGTGCAGTGTGCATGTTCTCCCTGTGTGTCTGGAGGAGGTTGTGTGTTTTCTAGTAGCAGAGTGCAGTGTGCATGTTCTCCCTGTGTGTCTGGAGGAGGTTGTGTGTTTCCTACTTGCAGAGTGCGCTCCTGCCCCTCCTCTGCTCTTCGGTCGTGGCGTGCTCAGAGTCGTTGTTAATCCTCTTCTCCCAGAACGACTTTATGTGCAGCCGGTCGTGGACCAGAGCCAAGTTCATCTGAAATACAACAGGACGCTTTCATCTTAGAAGTGACATCAAGGACATTCATAAAAAAAAAAAATAAAAAAAAAATCAATGTTATATCACTGTCTTTTATTGATTTTTCTTCTGCTTTTAATTCTATTCTATCTCATGTTCTCTGGTTGTTTGCAGGAGTGATGTTCAGGTGGACCGCACCCCTCAGCAGAACTTCGAGGTTCTGCTGCATGTGGACTATGAGCAGACTGGATTACAGGCGGTAAGAAGAGAGTCTGTGTCATTTATGTCACGTGTTTGTCTTTGATTTAAATCTTATTGGACGGCCAACACTGCAAATAAATGTACCTGCTGCAGCTAATCAAGAAACCCTGAACCTTGAACAATTTTTTCAAACAGATTATTTATGTATGTATGTATGTATGTATGTATGTATGTATGTATTCATTCATTCATTCATTTATTCATTTATTCATTCATTCATTCATTTATTTTATTCATTTATTCATTCATTCATTCATTCATTCATTTATTCATTTATTTTTTTTATTCATTTATTCATTCATTCATTTATTCATTTGTTTATTTATTTATTTATTGCAGGGACAGTGCATATTAATCATTCTGTAAATATGCTAGTTAGCCAGAATGCTATTTTAAATCTATAGTCTATGGATAGACATTAAAAGTCACACACAAAGTAAAATTACAGTCACATAGGGTTAAAATACATCACTCTAAAATCATACATTACACATACAAGTCAACTGACAAAGAGACTAGACTTGGACAGTCACAAGCAACAAACAACAAGCAATCAACAAAGAAGTCATAGTAGATGTTAATGAACTGTTCAGTGGAGGAGATGGCAAACAGGGAATTGTTTTGTGTAAGCGACAGATGAACAGATGAGTGGATTGTATTTTTGTAATACTGTGTAGGACTGTGGTGATAAGACTCAGGTTTATGGTCAAGAATGTCTATAGTGCGTTTGCGTGGAGTGTGGACGGGTTTTAGCGCTGTAGGCTGAGCGGTAAAGGGAACGTGAGACGAGGGAGAATCATGGAACGCATAAACAGTTTTGTTGCTCCTTTGGTTGCCGAGGTTACATTTGATGCGGTTATTTTATGTGGGACATGGTTGTGTGTGTGTTTTTAAGCCTTTTTTATTATATCTTTTTACAAACAAATAAACAGATCATAACATAACACTACACTGAACGGCCAGAAAGTGTAAATCAAAATATTAATACAAGTAGACATCTTTAACGAAACAAAATCACGCCACAATTAAATTAACATTAAACTCGCATTTGGTACAAAGTCTGTTGAATTTGTCCGTATCTAAATCAAGTCTGAATGTCATTTTTTTTCCATTTGTTTCTCACTTGTAAAAGTGTCAGTCATCCACTTCTTATTCATTTATTGTGTCCGCGGCAGGAGTTTTGAGGTCCAAATACATAGTTAAAAAATGGAGCGAAATGGTCTTTTTACCTCGTGGACCAAATCACACTTTCCCACCTCAAGTTGTATTTTTATAACTTTATCTCACACTTTATGTACAAAGTAAAAGTCTATAAATGAGACTCTAGATCTGACACTGAGACAAAAGAGTGACAGTTACAAAGTTAAAATAATATTTTAACTTTGTAACTGTCACTGTCTTGATTTCTTCCTTTAGTCTTTGTACGTGAAATATGAAAAACACATAAGGTTTGTGTTACTCAATGTA
Source organism: Eucyclogobius newberryi (assembly GCF_026437365.1). Lineage (NCBI taxonomy): Eukaryota > Metazoa > Chordata > Actinopteri > Gobiiformes > Gobiidae > Eucyclogobius > Eucyclogobius newberryi. The sequence continues at coordinate 35,050,749 of NW_027316278.1, read as the reverse complement.
TTCAATATTTTGTTTGTTCTGATTAAATCTTAAATTAAATGTTTTACTAATTATGTTATTGAAAGAAAGATCATTTTAAATGAAAACTACATTGGAATTGGTTGATAAAAGTAGAGTAAAGCGACTGACCTCGGTGTGTGGAGCTCTGCAGGATCCAGATGAAGAGTAGAGCTGAGAGCGTTTAATACAGAGGGGCGGGCACAGACACAAGCACACGCCCACACGCCCTGCACACGCCAGCACCCCTCACCGCAGTCCCACTGTCACACAGGTACAGCCCAGGACAAATGTGAGGACACACTAAGGAGGACACTGCATGTTTGACTCATGAGTAAATGTATTGAGTTTATTCTGTCCACTCAGTTACACTTAATAATAGTCTCATGTTTTGTATTGTATTGAGGTGTGGGGCCGATTATGCCTGCTCCAAAAGAAAGCCGTATGAGTGATAAAACATAAAGTTCCTAGAGACCACACTAATGAACTATTTGTTAAGTGGAAGATCTTGAAATATATGGCTCTTGTTCAGTGAAAACTGTAAGTGGAAGATGAAGATTAAGCACTTTGATCCCAGATGGCACGAGCAGCCGGAGAGGGACGTTCTGTGTAGCTTCTGCACCCACCAAGTTTGGTTGTCACCGAAGTTAAAGTGTGGAATTCTTTAAATAAGAAATAAAAAAAGACACACAGCATTGTTTTGTGCATTAGAAGCAATTGTACAAAACAATGAACATTGAAAATTATAAGAATTGTAAGGTATAAATGTAAATTACATTACGAAATAAGACTGAAGAGTGGTGTTTGTGAAGGTTGTGTTTTGAGACCTTGCAGAGAGAGATGGTGAAGGAGTTTGTATAATAAGACTAGAGCTTCTGCGTTCTCCTTTCCAGAAGTGTTTACTGTGTTGTTTTGTCTGGATCTGTTGATAATAACACTAAGAATAAAGTGAATTAAAATAGACTACATCAGGGTTAGGGCATGTCCTTTCTCAGTGAGGCTTGAGTGCTCAGAAAACATATGCTTTCACCTACCACCTATCCCCACCTTCTACTGTCATTGGGTCAAAAAAAAACATCAATAGTAAAAATGTGTAAAGGAAAATGTTTGCTAAAATATGGCTATGAAGGGGCAGGGCTTATCAGTTCTGCCTTTTTAAACAAGAAGACATGTTTCTATAATTACATCATTTATACCAATATTGTGGTTTATAAGAAGAAAAGACAAATTATGACTAGTAATCGGAGTGGCCCGACTGGTAACTGTTCTGGTGAAGGATCTGCCACCTGCGTGTCTCTGTGCAGATGTTATTACTGTACATGGAGCCTTTTTACCAATCCAAAGAATGGCGTGAAACTGATCAAACGCCATGAGAATGTTGCAAAGTTCAGGTTTAACTTTCCATCTCCTGGAATCCTGTAAGTGGCGGTACCAGGAATCTTACACAGCACTTTTTAACTTGACTTCATACTTTATTATCACTTAGAAACTTCAAACACTTGTATGTGCGGTGTAGTGACTGGAGCAGCAGTACATCATGTATACTCCAGTGGCTTTGAGATGGTTTAATAAGACTTTCACAAGCCCAAATAGTACCATGACTTTAAACTGATATGACGTCATTAGTACCAGTAGTAGTAGTAGTAGTAGTAGTAATAGTAGTAGAAAGTAGTAGTTGTGGTTTCCTGGTTTATTTATTGGTGTTGTGGTCATAGAAGAGCAGCGAGGTGTGAATGGCATTATTAATAGACAGAGTTTTATTTCAAACACCAGATACTCTGTAAATACTGTGACTGAGTGGTTATGTCTGCATCTCTCAGCCAGGGGGTTGTGAGTTAGACTCCTGATCTGTCTGTGGGCATGTTCTCTCTGTGTGTCAGTGGCAGAGTGGTTCTCCTGGAGGTTGTGGGTTGGATTCCTGGAGTGTGCACGTCCTGCCTGTGTTCCCGTTTTAATGGGGACGGATTGTTTCGTGTTAAATGTCTGCTCGTTTTCACACTTACCTCACCGCAGCTGTCTGAGAAAGGTCTGGGAGAACCTGATCCCAGACCTGGGTCCGATTCTGAGTCCGAGAGGGACCTTGAACTGAGGAGAACAAAACCTGATCCTCCGGCAGAGCGTGGGGTCCGGGATGCTGTGGTTTGGATGTTTCATTCTGACATAAACAAACAAGGTGTCAGGAAAGGGAACAACAAGGTTTCAAGTCAAACTGTTGAAATAAATTAAACTATATTTTACTTGAGTTTGTAAGGAAAAAAACATATTCCCTATAATTATGTTGAAAAAGGTGGGTAGAGTAGAGAGATGGTTTATAGTTTGAAGTTTATGTAACTGGAAGCACGAATTAAATAAAGCACAAACCCAAGCATTTTCAAAGGACAGAGACAAAAATGAGAACGGTACAAAAAACACAACTGTCCAAAACATCAAATATTGTCAACGTGAAGCTTTTGTCACTTGTAGATTACAGTGAGAGGAGGAGAGGAGAACACACAAGAAAGTACTACAGGTGGAAAGCATGTAGGACTGACAGTAAAGTAAAGTTTTGATTAAGTTACTCGTGTAACTGAGGCTATGCTAGCTCTATAAACGATAATAAACATTGAAATGAAACTAGACGTTCAAAACTAATCAAAGCTACATTATAAGTCTCAATAGAAGACATTTTAACTGTTCTAGACAGTAAAAGAAAGGGTCATTAAAGCCTGACTCCAGAGCACACCTGCAGATGAGCAGCGCCCCCGTGTGGACACAGAGGACAAACACAGGAGCGGGAAACCACCTCATCAACCCGAGCCAGTCTTTTATTATTAAATTAATACAATTTTGGTTACTTTGAAAAACTTCAGTTACACATTACTAATTACTATTATTAATTACTAATTAGGCCACTAGTACTGCCAAAATGTAATTTAGCTTTAAAGGTGAAGCTGTAGAGGAAGGTCTGCTCCCACTCATGGTTAGTGACTATATTTTAATTCCAAGTTGCCTGTGTTTTCACAGTAATGTGTTACTTTCCAAACTAGGTAACGATTAGAAAAATGTGAGAACCTGTTCAATGCTCTTTAAGTAAATATCAATATTTTATTTTTAATAGCTAACTTTCAATGGGCAAAATAAGACTGAATTAATTAATGCACGCATAATTTTATTTTATCCATAGTCCCAAAATGTAGGCTATATCGCGGCTATATCGGCCTGGTCTCCTGCACACGTTCTCCTGCAGACTCGAGGGAGTTTGGACCACTTTGGATTTCTGAACTCTGGCTTGTTTGTTTTGGTTGACTTGCACAGCCTGGACCGTAACTGCCTGAGCAGGTGTGAGATGAACCTGACCAACATGGACCTGACCAACATGGACCTGACCAACATGGACCTGACCAACATGGACCTGACCAACATGGACCTGACCAACATGGACCTGACCAACATGGACCTGACCAATTCAATTCAATTCAATTTATTTTTGTAAGGCCCAAAATCACAACAACAGTTGCCTCTGAGGGCCGCAAACCAACATGGACCTGACACACATGGACCTGCAACAAACATGGACCTGCAACAAACATGGACCTGCCAAACATGGAACCTGCCAAACATGAACCTGTGACAAACATGGACCTGCCAAACATGGACCTGACAAACATGGACCTGACAAACATGGACCTGACAAACATGGACCTGCGACAAACATGGCAAACAAGCAGTGGTGGGCCATCAGGACCAGCAAGGCCTTCTCTGCTAGCCTAAACATAATCAGAATATGATTTAAAAATATATATATTTTACCTCAAATATTTATTAAATTATTCCCCAGAGTAAGCTTTTTACTCTTCATTTCATGGATTTCCTCTTGGTTGCACTGCTTCTGCCCCAGGTTCAGATTTGGGGGGCTGGTCTTTTTGTTAGATCTTTGATCCAATCATATTCAGCCATCATGTGTTGCCAGGGATCTAAAATCTGCCGAGGCCTTCAGACCTCAACAGAGCTGGTGCTTGTAGCTAAAAGTGAATGGAAATGAAAATGATGTATCAGCTTCAGAGTTGGCTCTTGTACGTCTGCTGCTGTTGCTCAGGAGCCATCTAGCAGGTGCATCACGTGCATGTCTTTTGATTGGATCACCAATATTGAGAAGCAGGTCTTATGGGGGGGGCTATGCAGAACCTCACAAACCGCGCGCGGCACACGCGCCACGGACCGCGCGCGCGGAAACCGTGCAGAGAACGAGCGGACAACAGCAGGACACGGAGAACGGCACACAGAATGCGCAAAGAACGAGCGCGGACAAGGTAAAGCAACGCCTGTTTAAACGTCTAGAGCCATGGCATCATAATGATGGTAATATGATGGTAATAAGAGGTGGATTTATTCGGATGGGACTGTGTGTGACCTCAAGCCCCAGACCCACGGCCCGCCACTGCAAACAAGCTGGTGTTCATCTGGCAGGATGTCTGTCTCTGAGGTTTCTGAGGCTTCTTCCAGGTTAATTGAAGTTTTTAGAGGAAGCTCCTGATTGGCTGTCTCTTCAGCACTAGGAGGAGGGATAGGCTGGTTTTCTTGCCACCAGAGCTTTGGCTCTCTTCTCTTCGTCGCACTCAACAACCTGTTTGAGGTTTTGTCTCAGGCTTTGATCTTCAAGGGTGCAAAAGTGTTTAAAATCATTTAAAAGTGTTTGCACCCTCATTTTCGGTGTGGTAAATAAGGCCCCTAATGGAAGATTGTAATCTTTGTACCCCTCTGAAACTCAGCTGCACCCTCAGTCAGTTTGGTCTAGACCCAGGCCTGTTGTCAGTGCAGAAGGAGATGGTTTCAGGGCCTCCTGTGCCTCGCTTCTTCTTATCACATCTAGTGTCCACTAACAAAACAGAAAATTGAATGACAAATAATTATCATCATCAAGCCTTTATTGCAGTAGTATTGTCGCCTTGTCCTAATGAGTCTACTATCACAGTAGCATGTATGAAAGTGGTGGTGGACGCAGATTGGCAGCCTTGCTTCCGTCAGTCTGCCCAAGAGCAGCTGTTTGTTAGATGCATTATGCACTAGAGCTGTGCCATATCAATATCAAAATACCAGTATAGCAGTGGTACGTGATATGAATTTTGATGTCAACAATACAATTTGTATGCACATTGCAAATTTTTTATACATGCAGCTAACTTACAGAGCTAATTCAGACTTTGTGTTTAATCCAAATTAGCCATGTGAAAATAAGATTTTACTCAAAATAAATAGCCTAGACAGAACGCGGTAGTGCAGTGCTTCACAGTAAGAAGGTCCTGGGATCGATTCCGGGGTGGTGTTGGGTGGAATCTGCGTGTTCTCCCTGTGTCTGCGTGGGTTTCCTCCACCCCTGAAATCACGTACAATACAATATGGGACTTAATAATATCAGCATGCCCAGGGACAACAGGTGGACTTTAACTTGAGCTGCAGCCTGGTACAAAGCATCTCTCCTGATAAGGTTATTGTGTCTCTAATAAACTAACTAATTTTCACTATTTTGGTCATTTTTATAATTGTACTTCCTGGTTGGACATGGGCAGCAGATATGACAAAGGTAGAAGTAATTTTACAATTGTTATTTTGTAAAAAAAAGTTGAATTACCCTATTCAATCCATGTTTAACGTGCAATCCATATTAAATAAAGCATGTATGAGGATTGTTGGTCCATAAATGTCAGACGGACATTTTTATTTTTGGACACAGCCTACTACTCCAGATCTGAACACCAGTGAGTGTTTGGGACGAGCAGGAGAAGGCTTTGTGCAGTGGTCACTCTCTCTTTTGTGTTTTGTATGACTGAGTTTGACTTGGCCTTGCGCGCTGCCGCGCGTGTGTCGGGTGGATTGATTGACAGCACTTTCATTCACTCTTCTGCATCTTTCTCCCTGAATATCAGGCCAATTGTTGTCAAATAAACATTTCGCTGCTTGACACCAGCAGAACAAGGCCGTGCAGTCAGTTCCCCCCCTGTGACCGCGATGCGCGTCTGTTGTATCCGAGTCTGGCCCTTCACCAGCTCGTGTCTGCGCCCGAAGACAAAGGAGACATGAACGGCCGAAGGGAAAGAAGGAGTTATATCAAGTTTGAGAGGGTCTGTAAATGGAGAGAAAGCACAAAGACTGTTACTGTTACGTATAAGTGTGAACTTTTATACCTGCGCTTCACGTAAACTGCACACTACTACTATTAAAATGGACCTGTATTGTCTTGTCTATCTGCGGCTTAGGTTTATGTCTGGGAAAAAGCATTAACCCCCAAAGAAGGATTATCGGTTTACGCCGAACCAAATGCACCGGCTGTTTTGGTTTTAGTGGGGCTCGCTTTTCAATTTTGCACCTGCAGAAGCGGAACCAAAGCGGACCAAAGCGGAACCAAAGCGGACAAAAAGCGCACAGGAGCGGACCAAAGCGGACAGGAGCGGTTGTGCGCCGCTCCCCGTCGCTATGGAAACCTGAGTGTGTACGGAAATAGTGATACTGACGCTGACACAAGTTGGTGCAAATTTAATGCTGTTTTCAGCTTGGCTTGTGGTGAAAATAACAGCTTCAACCATCACTCATGCCACAGGTGAGCATTTCCATTTTCACTTTTCAAATGCCTAAAGCAGCACGTGGATTTTAATTGTCTGTTTATTTTGCAGTTGAATCATGTCGAAATTGTATAGACATGTTTTGGCTAAACCTAATCAATGGATGGCTTTTATACAAACAGTAAATGTTTATCTGACAGACTAATGCGAGAAGGCTTTTAGCCATTTTATCTTCACTCAAACCAAACTTATTTCAACCCAAAATATTGCGGAGTAGAAAGTGAAAGTATTTGCTCTGAAATTCTAAAGTAAAAATGATTCCTAATAACTTTTAAATAAAGTTATTAGAGATGAAAATGGTGTCTGCTGCTTGTCTGTTTGTCTCCATGGAGATGTTATTGCGTTGCTTAACCACCATATCTTCAATTTCATTCTAAACATTATTTAGTTATTTTTGTTTGTCTCCTATGTTTGTTTTTTTGTAAAATCCTAAGCATTTTTATATGATTTTTGTCCATTTAATTTACCTATTTTTTGTAAATAAATTATATAATAAATTTCCTTTTTGCGCACAGTAATAAGATAAGATATAATATTCCTTTATTGTCCACACATGGGGAAATTTCCTTGTTGCTACGCAAGTAGATACAGAGGAAAAGGACAGATAACTTATAGGAAGTTTAAAAAACAGTCTTAATAGAAGAACTCTTATAAACAAAACTCTTGTAAAAAAAAAACTCTTAATACAGAGAAATGTAATACAGAGGTTAGCGGTCTAGCTTCACAGAATGAAGGGCCAAGGGCCAGGACTCCTGGTTAGTCAATAAGTAAATAAAATTTTACTCCTGCCTAATGTCTGACCTCCTTTGAATATCCAGTCTCTACATTACATTAAGACAAATTGAATGTAGTTGGAGAGACCTAAAACACTCCCCTGTGGGGCAGTTCGGGCATGAGGGGGCACTGTTCAGAGTTTAGGACTGGCCACAGAGAAGGCTCGGTCCCCCCAGTTTTAAGTCTCATCATATTCTTGGATTATAATTTTTGCATGGAAATCCCGCACAGAAATGACACACAGAAATGACAAACAGAAATGACAAACAGAAATGACACACAGAAATGACACACAGAAATGACACACAGAAATGACACACAGAAATGACACACAGAAATGACACACAGAAATGACACACAGAAATGACACACAGAAATGACAAACAGAAATGACACACAGAAATGACACACAGAAATGACAAACAGAAATGACAAACAGAAATGACACACAGAAATGACACACAGAAATGACACACAGAAATGACACACAGAAATGACAAACAGAAATGACAAACAGAAATGACAAACAGAAATGACACACAGAAATGACAAACAGAAATGACAAACAGAAATGACAAACAGAAATGACACACAGACTGCAGAGGAGAAAACGTTGGCAGTATTTATAGTCTGTGCTTCATGCGGAGGCAAACTGTAGAATCTGAGCTAGCTGTTTGATAGTCCTATAAAAATGTTTCCTTGACAGCAATGTAGAAAATGAAGACATTGTGCTGTGTGGATCTGCGGACACATCAAGCATAACCTGAGTTTTAGGGACCACAAGCTGGAGCTGGCCCTCGGACCTCAGAGCACACAGGGGGTGACACATTTGGATGAGGCCCAAGATGTTGGTCCAGTTCATTCAAAGCTTGAAAAAATAAAATCTTAAAATAAATTCTAAAATGAACCAGAAGTCAGTGCAAAGTCACAGGAGTTGGTGTGATGCGCTCATGTTTTTAGGTTCCTGTTAAAAGTTGTGCCGTAAATGTCTAGACTAACTGCAGACGGGAAAGTGCGTTCTGAGAGAGTCCGTGTAAAGAGCATCACAGCCTGGTCTGTTTGAATGTGAGCATTTCCGCTCTTGTTCAGGGTTGTTCACGGGGGACATGAGTCTTACCTGGGTCTCCCAAAGCCTGGCTTCTTCAAGTCTGGCTCCTTTTACCTCGCCTGCTTGGCATGCTACATTTAACCTGATGATTTCTAAAAGTAAATAGAGTAATTAACTAAAATCAATTTTTACAACATTCATTTTATTTGCCATTGGCGGTTCTTGATTGAATTACTCCCTGGGCAGGGAGCCTCCATGGCGGGAAACCCCTTTGATTGAGGCGTTTAGAAATTAAATGCAAGGATAAAAACAACCAATGAGTGTGTGGACTATCTTCATAAAGTGTGGAAAAGCTTGTGAGCAGTAGTGTCGCTTTGTTCTTCAAACATCCTCTAAGGTTAAGTGTTTAGTCTTCTTAGGTTGGCCAGGTTGATTAGAAGAGCAGTTTACACATAAGGGCCACGGCACATTAACGGCTGAATATGTTTTATTTATTTTTTTAAACTAATAAAAATGGTTGAGGCTCACAGAGGGGTCTGCTGCTCGTCTGCCTCTGCTATTTTTATCATATTTCTCTGGTGTGAAATGTGTGACGTGGTTCTATAGGGCGAAGAGCCGAGGGTCAGGTTTCCTTAGGCTGCCCACTGCTTTTGCCACCACAACACTGCACCGCCACGCTTCTGTCGCCTGTGTGCCACACTCAGCCGCCCAGGAGCAGGAGACATGTCCCGGTGCCTGTACGAGAGTCTGAAGGCCGTGGGGCTGCAGCATCACTATGACAGGTAAATCCACTCATGTTTTATTGTTAAGATTTGGAATAACTTCAGAGAGAAGACTGAAATCTGAACTGACTGACCCAAGAATCCCCTGTGTTTGTACAGTCTAAACTACAGGTTTAGAAGCTTTTGCACGGAATAAGACATTTAGTCCTCAAAGAGGACACGGTGATACTGGTGTAATGCAATCTTTGTGATTTGTAACCATCCAGTTGTTTTAGAATTATTTTTTTTGATTTGATTCAGTTCAGTTTTAAATATATTATGTCACCTTTTTCCATGTATTTATTTTATGGTAACGTGAGTTGATCCTGTGTCAGGGCAGTTTGAGGAGAGTAATAGCCCTCAGGACTTAAGACTGCTCTGTGTTCTGCAGCCTGGGCATCACAGTCAGCCTCCAGGGGGAGCAGTGAACTCTGGAGAAGTAGCACGTGTCTCTCACGTGCAGAATTCTGGTATAATTCAGAACAAAATGTATAAATCCTTTTACCTCAGATTGACTAGCAAGGACCACAACCTAAGCTACGATGCAAAGTGTTTATTGACACACGAGAAACATGAACAACACAAATGTACAGAAATGGATGTAGTTTTGGGGCTTCGGGCGATGAGGGCTGTAGGCTCTCGGGCCTCGACTCCCCCATCTAGGACACACATTCGAATAACTAGAAGAGTGTCAGAGTCAGGGGCACAAAGTCACAAACGCTGATGTATGTGACCTGGATGCTTAAATAGTGTGAAAGGGGTGTGGTCCTGCTCCCAAACATAAAATAACAAACTTTTCTTCATTACACAAGAGTTTAGTGCTTTGCTTGTTGATTCTGCAGAAATCAACACTATTTTACAATCCTGGTAGTTTTTTCTCTTTTTACTCGTAAGCCGCCATGTTTGTTTAGACACAAACAGACTATGCATTACTCTGATTGGTTTATCCGCCTGTCAGTCATGCCCGTTGGAAATTAGGGAGTCAGGACATGATTCCAGACCAAAATGTCTTTGTAAAGCGTGTAGTCTTGTCTAGTATAGCTCCTTCACCACCTGCCTGTATAAGAAAGCTGTGATTGCCTTGCCCGGAATGTTCTGCAGTATGGCATTAAACTGATCTATTTAGCATTTATTTAATCACATGTTGTTTTTAATCACTCAAAAATCCAGTGAAAAACTTGCAAACTTACCGTGCGAGAGGTCTCCGTGTAGCTGTCTGTAGCTGTCTCCGTGGAGCGATATAGGTTTAATGCTGTACTGTGGAACATTCCAGGTAATGCAACGACAGACAGGCAGGCTTCAGTACACAGTTCACATTTATCACAAAATATCCTAACCCTCCCCCATAGAAAATGGTGGCGTAATACTTTTATTTAGGATCAGCACATCTTTGGGTAGAACACAGTTTGACTTCCATGTTGTTTGTAAATCCTGTGAAAGCAAACCAAGATTAGACTTTTGTAATACTTTTTCCTGTCGTCTGCTTCAGTCTGAGCTCTGTGGGAGTACGCAGCCTATCCCACCTCACGGTCCTCACCCTGGACGACTTCCCTCTTTTGGGGATCAGAACCATGCAGGACCGGAGCAGACTCTTCCATCTGGTCCAGGAGCTCAGAGGTCTGGACCCACAAACGCTGCACGAGGCAGAGGAAGAGGAGGAGGAGGAGGAGCGATGTTCTGAAATCTCCCCCGCAAATACTCACCAAAGTGATAATAAAATATGGAAAGACGTGTCCTCGGTTCGCAGACAGCTAGATTTTAGTTCAGAAAGGACCAGGGAGCCAACGGTTTGTGCCAATTCCACTGGTGATATTGAAGAATCATTTGAAAAGCCGTCTGCGAATAATAGTTTCCAATCAGTTTGTGCAAATTCAAATAGCTTACCGGTGAAATGCTTTATCAAAAACGTAACCAAAGGAGTACAACACAATACAGATATGAATCCAAAACACATTTCTGAAATAACGTCAAGAAGGAGGACAAGCAAACCGACTGTGAGTAAAGAAAATGAAAACCCGCAAAGACAGAGGACAGCAGTTTACCAATCCAACCCGTCTGAGTACAACTACGGACTGCCCCAAACCAGCGCCCCGCCCACTCCCAGAGAAAGGTAACAGGAAAAGTCCCTTATATGGCTCGGTATTTATTTATTTATTTTTATCTTTATTATTTTTCCCCTCCATCCCTTGTTGGGAAATGGGAGGTTTTGTCTATAGGAGTTTTTGTTTATAAGAGATCTTCTACTGAGAGTGTTTTTCAAACTTCCTATAAGTGATCTGTTCTTTTCTTCTGTATCTATCTCTGTATCTACCTGCGTTGCGTCAATGAAATTTCCCCATGTGGGACAATAAAGGAATATCTTATCTTATCTTAGTGTTATGATTATTGTAGTGAGCAGCTTTATCATGTCAAACTGTCAGAATGATCAAGTAAAGTAACACAAAAAGACAGCTGGAAAAGCACTTTACATTTAGGTTTGCTTTTTTTGAAGTGTAGATTGAATATTGTAACTTGAACTATCACAATCTCCACATTCCTATCAGATTCATTACAGTTTTCATGTAACATTTTGCCTGGTATCAAAGGGGAACAAATGATATGATCATAACAATACAGCTTTATACATTGCTTTTCAGGGTTACTCAAAGACACTTTACTAAACAAACCTAAACAACGATGAGAGAAACTGATTATCAGAATAAGTCCTTTGATTTGAATCTATGCTCCAAAAAATGAAGTTTAAATGCAAAGTGCAAAGTTATAATTAATAATGAAACACCGGTACAGATATACGATATATGGGATACTTAGAATGTGAGACAACACAATTTAAAAAAAAATATATTCCTTCATTTAACCGGAAGGTCTCATTGAGATTCAGAATCTCTTTGGCAAGAAAGACCTGGCCAAAGCCACACCATCACTCAGCACACAAAAATCACTAACTATTATATTCTAAACACAACTCTCTCAATAAGAACATAGACAATTCTCAATCACAACACTTTTCACAACTTATCTTAAGGAGAACTAGTGTTCTACTCTAGATTATAATATAGATGTTATTATAGTTTATGTTAGCTGTTATATGTGCCACAAAAATGTAACTGCTTCCGAGAGGTAACACTTTCACTGTGATTGGTTAAATCCACCTGCCATTCATTCAGAGTGGGTTTGTCTGCCTCGCCCTGTTAATTAAGCATTTTGTCTTGTCTGGATGTGCTTCAGCAGGAGATCAGGAGAGCCTCGGATCTGGGTGTGTGTGAGGAAACGACCTCTGACCCCTGCAGAGGAGAGGAGACAGGAGACAGACGTAGTGACCTCTGCTGGTCAGAGCTGTGTAGTGCATGAGAGCAGAGCTGCCGTGGACCTGACACACTACGAGCGGCAGGTAAGTGTCCACACACCAACTCTCCACCCACAGTGCCCAGTATGACTGTGGTGAGTGAGTGAGTGAGTGAGTGAGTATTGGTGGTGCGAGGGGCCCATGGTGCAGATTTGCATCCTGTCAGTCTGCCCCAGGGCAGCTGTGACTACAGAAGCAGCTTACCACCACAAGAGTAGAGTCAATGAATAATGCAATACAAAACACTGGGTGTATTTAAAGTAGTGGTTTAACTCTGCACTTATTTGGCTGTTACCCCCTCAGCTTTGTGGGTTTGTTTCACAGCATTGATAGTTTGCTAAATGTCCCTGCCCTCTCTTTCCTCCTGTCTCTCTGTCCTGTCTTTGGTTTAGAAAAAAATAATGAAAGGCACACGACAAGATTCTAAAGCAATGGCCCTCTAAGCCCACCCTCTGGTGTTTCTGCAGCACAGGTTTTACTTCGACCATGTGTTTGGGGAGGACAGTTCTAATGAGGAGGTGTATCTGAGGACGGCCTTCCCACTGGTCCGACACATGCTGCAGGGGTAAGCCACGCAGTCACTCTGACTTACACCTATACTTTACGCCAGTTATATTAAAAACGTACATAAAGTCACATGCAGTGGCGGGCCGTGGGTCTGGGGCTTGAGGTCACACACAGTCCCACCCGAATGAATCCACCTCTTATTACCATCATATCACCATCATTATGATGCCATGGCTCTAGACACTACACATTTAGAAAGAAACGCAGTTTAAACAGCCGTTGCCTCACCTTCTCTGTGCCGGTGTCCGTGTGTTCTCCGCTCCGCTCTCCGCACGTTGTCCGCTCATTCTCCACATCGTTCTCCGTGCGTTCTTAACCCGGGTGTCCGCTCCGTGCGTTCTTAACGCGGGTGTCCGCTCCGTGCGTTCTTAACGCGGGTGTCCGCTCCGTGCGTTCTTAACCCGGGTGTCCGCTCCGTGGTTCTTCACACCGGTGTCCGTGCATTTTCCAGCAAAAAGCATTTTCAACGAGTTTTCAACGCGCCATGTCCAAACTTTGAAAGTGGGAACAAACCCGCCTGTAACAGGCTTTGCAGCGTCGGCGTTGGACGACCTCTCCTTACAATGTCTAACTTTTCTTGAAAAGTTCGTCTTGAGAAAGGCATTATAATTATATCCTCGACTAAATCGATATATTGTCCTCCTTCCGCCCGTTGTGGGTTGAAAAAACATCTTAGTAATACACGGATTAATGTGTCTGTCAAATGCAGTTTTCTCCATCAGAGTTTGTGAGGTTCTGCATAGCCCCCCCCATAAGACCTGCTTCTCAATATTGGTGATCCAATCAAAAGACATGCACGTGATGCACCTGCTAGATGGCTCCTGAGCAACAGCAGCAGACGCACAAGAGCCAACTCTGAAGCTGATACATCATTTTCATTTCCATTCACTTTTAGCTACAAGCACCAGCTCTGTTGAGGTCTGAAGGCCTCGGCAGATTTTAGATCCCTGGCAACACATGATGGCTGAATATGATTGGATAAAAGATCTAACATAAGACCAGCCCTCCAAATCTGAACCTGGGGCAGAAGCAGTGCAACCAAGAGGAAATCCATGAAATGAAGTGATTATTGAGTATAACTCTCACGCTGGAGAATAATACTAATACTAATAATACACTCAAAAAGGATTGCATGTATGTGCTTTTGAGCGTATGGGCATGTGTAAAAAATAAATAAATAAAATATATTTCGCATTAAACAGTCAAATACACTGTATGTTGAATGTATTATTCTTGTTATCAAGTAGGCTGTGTTATACTTTTGTCAGTATTCAACAGTAGTACTTTTTGTTAAAGTGGAACGAGGGTGTAAGTATTTGAGCGTTGTACATTTATCTGTTTGTAGAATGTGTCTGTTTGACACTGTTACAAACTGCTCAGATGAACTGTCTGAACTGAACTAAATGTATGTTTGCAGGGGCAGTGCCACCTGTTTTGCCTATGGGCAGACGGGAGCAGGGAAGACCCACACCATGCTGGGCATCTCTCCTGCAGGTGGAGGCGGGTCTGGAGGCGGGTCTGGAGGGCCGGGGGGGCGTGGGGACCTGGGCTTGTACGCTCTGGCCGCTCAGGACCTGTTCTCTATCCTCTCCTCCTCCCCCGCTCTCACCCGCCTCAGTGTGTTTGTCAGTTTCTTTGAGATTTACTGTGGTCAGCTGTACGACCTTCTGGACCACAGGAAGAGGTGCGCCACCGGTACATTATATTATACTAGAGTCTGTGATATGAGTATAAACTGGAGTGCGCTGTGTGCAGGCTGTTTGCTCGAGAGGACGGTCAGAGGAACGTTCACATCGCAGGGCTGTGCCACAAGAGAGTGGACTCAGTCCACTCACTTCTGCAGGTTAGAACAATTTGTATGATAGAAAAGCAGGCGGCTCAGTGGCTGAGCAGAACTATCACCTCACAGCAAGATTCTCCCTAGTTTCATTCTGTGCTGAGGGGCTTTATGGCATTCTGGTTTCCCCATCAAGGCAAAAGCTGTACAGAAGGTTACAGGTTATCAATAAATGGATACACAGATACTAAACAACACTAAATCTGTATCAAATCTAGATACTTGCAAACAACTATCAATACTGAAAAAAACAGTTATTTAATAGGACCCTGACAATGAATATGACCTTTCTTTTACAGTTTAGCATGGTCTTGCTACATAATATAATATAATATTGAGGAAACTGTTACTATTTTGAGATGAAAATTACATTACTACATTTATTTTTTCATTGTGGTATCAAAATTGGTATTGAATATCTATTTCTAGTATTAAAATGTATTTTGAAATGTTAGTATTGCAACACTAACATGTAGCTTGGTACTTCTGACCAAACCTAGCTCAAAAACTCCCTGTGCGCTGCACTGCGGTCACCCTCCTGACCGCTCCTGACACGCTCCTGACAGGTTCCACACACACACTTCCTCCTACTCTTCCACTCACTTCCTCCTGCTCTTCCACACACACTTCCTCCTGCTCTTCCACACACACTTCCTCCTGCTTTTCCACACACACTTCCTCCTGCTCTTCCAGTCACTTCATCCTGCTCTTCCACACACACTTCCTCCTGCTCTTCCAGTCACTTCATCCTGCGCTTCCACACACACTTCCTCCTGCTCTTCCACACACACTTCCTCCTGCTCTTCCAGTCACTTCATCCTGCTCTTCCACACACACTTCCTCCAGCTCTTCCACTCACTTCCTCCAGCTCCCAGGAAAGTGTCAAGGAGGCTCCAGAACAGAGGCCCGATCCACCTCAACTGGTTCCTCTCCTCATGGGGTATGCCCAGCCGCCCTGTGGAGGAAGCTCCTTCTTCACCACAACAGTCCGATAAGATAAGATAAGATAAGATATTCCTTTATTGTCCCACATGGGAAAATTTCATTGGTGCAACGCAGGTAGATACAGAGGTAGATACAGAAGAAAAGAACAGATCACTTATAGGAAGTCTGAAAAACACTTTCAGTAGAAGATCTCCTATAAATAAATAAAAACTCCCATAGACAAATAAATAAATAAATAAATACATAAATACCATTGCATGTGATCACGACAGTAATTGCACATGAATATGTGTCACGACAGCACATAGATTGCTCATGAATTTCACATGAATTCCAACAGCAATTGCACATATGACAGAATTGCACATCAGTATTAGGTGCATCACTGCAGCCGCTGCACCGATCCGCCCGTCAATCCCACGTTCCATCCTTCCCTTACTCGTGAACAAGACCCCGTGATACTTGAACTCTTGGGACAGGGACTCCCCACCCACCTTAAGGGCAAGCCACCTTTAACTGGTCAAGAACCATGGCCTCGGATTTGGAGATGCTGATTTTCATCCCAGCTGCATATGCAACGTCCCAGTGGATGTTGCAGGTCTTGGTTTGATGAAGCCATCAGGAACACATCTGCAAACGGCAGAGAAGAGACCCCCGGTCCCCAAACAGGAAACGCTCCCTTCAGGAGCTGTGTTTGCACTGCTGGTTCCCAGTGTACTTTTATGTCATTTAAACTCACTGACTCTTTCTAGCATGGGTGTTGTATTATTCTTGCTGTGTTTGCTGCAGATGATCTCTCGAGGTACAGATGAGCGTAGTCAAGGCAGCAGTGGAGTAAACCCAGTGTCGTCTCGGTCCCACGCTCTGCTCCAGATCCAGCTAAGAGGGTCGGGTCAGGACGTGCACGGCCGGTCAGTCCCTGCATCACTCACACTGATGCTGTTATAAATGTACTGTGACTGAGTGTACTGTCTCTAATAGGATGTGGTTCGTGGACCTGGCCGGCAGCGAGAGGGCTTCTGACTCCAGAGACCCAGACAGACGGAGCCGAATCGAGGGAGCAGAGATCAATCAGAGCCTGCTGGCGGTAGATTTGTGTTTATTACACTATGCAGAGATGGGGAATGAATGTCATAAAGCAAATGTTGCCTGAAAAATTGATACGCTTACATTATTCAAAATAAATTAAAAAGGTGATTAAAAGATCTGTGACTTTTAGCTGCTCTATCACTACTGGTAAACGCCGCCACCTACTGTACTGTCAGAATACATTTGAGTGAATGACTTTCATGGTTTACATCTTGTTTTTTTCTTGACCCTCTGTTGGAGCCATTGTTTGTCCATTGGTATTTTACTTTTATACCTTTTTTTCTGTGTTTAATGAACGTAGCTAATTACGTCATAAGGCGCTGGTACAGCTGGCAGCCCGGTGTAAACGCTCTCTCTTCTTTCTCACACTTATTGTGCTTTATCTCCTATATTTTGTAAATATAGTTAGTATATTTTTTCTATTTTACTGTACGATAGGGACACGCGCTGGAATAGTTTTTTAATTCAACTGTTTTTGACTTTTTTCGGCTGGATTTGAGCGTTTTTCGTTGCGTTCGTTGTGTTGTTGCGACGTGAGCTAGCTCCGAGCGAGCCCACCAGCCCCCCCCCGCGCCCTTCGGCCGCGCTAAAGTACGGCGTGTCGTCGGTACACGTTTATATACACGTTTATATGAAAGAGGAACTTCACGAACGATCGGGACACGCACTGGAATCGCTTTAAATTAACTTGTTTTGACTTTATTCGGCTGGATTGAGTGTTTTCGTCGTGTCGTTGCGATGTGTCTTGGCTCTGAGTCCCCCGGCTCCGGCCACGCCCCCCGGCTCCGGCCCCGCCCCCCGGCTCCGGCCCCGCCCCCCGGCTCCGGCTCCGGCCACGCCCCCCCGGCTCCGGCCACGCCCCCCGGCCGGCGCCGTACCGCGTTTACACAAAGGAGGAACTCATGAAACTGCGGAGAACAGTCGTCTTACCCGGAGATCGTCACGTTATCCCGTCGCAATACTGACCTAACCTAATACTGATGTGCAATTCTGTCGTATGTGCAATTACTGTGAAATTCATGTGCAATCTATGTGCTGTCGTGACACATATTCATGTGCAATTACTGTCGGGATCACATGCAATGGTATTTATTTATTTATTTGTCTATGGGAGTTTTTATTTATTTATAGGAGATCTTCTACTGAAAGTGTTTTTCAGACTTCCTATAAGTGATCTGTTCTTCTGTATCTACCTCTGGATCTACCTGCGTTGCACCAATGAAATTTCCCCATGTGGGACAATAAAGGATTATCTTATCTTATCTTATCTTATCTTATTTCCCTCAGCCTAATCATGTTTTGTTTGAAGACATGCTTGTAACATTCTTTTTTTTTTACGTAAAAAAAAATCATAGAACTACTTCTGAAGTAGTTGTTTAAGTTTAGGTTGTTAAAGAAAAGAAAATATGAATGTCTTGCATACAATTTAAAGTTTTTTAAAGGGTGAACAGAGGCTTAGTGTGGGTAATGTGTAGATAAAATGTGGTTAGTTGAATTACACTAACACAATCCCAATCTCTATAGCCCAATATCTTAATCATATTTTCTATGAATGTATTTTTAAACAGTTTTACAAATGTGTCCATGAAATGTTAAACGGCACTTGTTCTGGTGTTTTTCAGCTGAAGGAGTGCATCCGCTCTCTAGACCAGGAGCAGGGCCACACTCCCTTCAGACAGAGCAAACTCACTCAGGTGGGACATGCACTTTACCTTTAGCTCACTGAGAATTAAATCAACTAATGAATGTGTAGGCTGGTGGTTAGATCCTCTGGAGGAGGGTGAAGCTTGCCTGTCTCATGTGTTTGTAACTCGTGTTTAGGTCCTGAAGGACTCGTTCATCGGAGACTCTCTGACGTGTATGATCGCAAACATCTCTCCTGGTCACTCCTCCACAGAGCACACCCTAAACACGCTCCGATACGCCGACCGGTAAGAACCACATCAAGAACCGCATCAAGAACCTGCCAGAACCGAATCACTGACTCATTTATATTGAGATGAACCTGAACTCTGCTCACATCCACAGTCCAATTGAGCTGGTACAGTGGGCAGTACATGGGGGACTAAAGGGAAGAGTGAGGGGGGGATTTCGGTTCTTGTGTTGTATTCTAAAGAAAGACCAGGGTTAAAAGGCCTCTTATGTTATAAATATAGGTATTATTTTGCATATGTACATAAATTAACGTAAATTATTCAATAAAAACTATTAAGCACATTACTGGGATATTCAAGGCAAAGCAATAACATCTCCATGGTGGTGGTCCTTCCATCAGAAAGTGCCTTAGGGATCTTCTCAAAATGGGTTGAAGCTGAAAAGACGTAATTTTTTCCGTCTCTCTCTGGACCCCCTCCCCCCCTCAAAAGACGAAAGACTGGCTTCACATAAAATGTTAACGCGTTGATAAAACTATAGTAGCTTGATAGACCCTGCTCACCTTTAGTCCCTGAACATCCTTTGGTATGTTTATCAGTAGAAGTTATGAACTCTCCAAATAATGTCACCTGTTGCGCATGTTTGTTTACTCAATCCACATGGTCCACGGCGCGCCGTGGCCAGCGCGGGGAGTGGGGCGGGTTCTCCCTCGCACGGGCCACTGCGCGCCGTGATCACAATGCACCGTGCGCACGGGTGTTGTGATCACGGGCCGCGGTGCGGGCCGGTGCGCGCACGGGGTGCGGTGCGCCGTGCTCCCCCGTACGCACTCCCCGTGCTCCGCGCCTCACCCGCCGCCGCCTAATGTTGGCCTAATGCTCGTTGCTGAAAGAGTTTTCTAGCATTTCAAAACAATTACTGCCACAACGATGTATTGAAGCTTCAAAGCAACAAAAAGACGAAAAATATTACGTCTTTTCAGCTTCAACCCATTTTGAGATGATCCCTAAGTGCATTAAAAACAATCTCACATGCCCACATCCCACCCAACCTCCCCACAACCGCCTGACCAACAATCGACCGACCCATACAGCCAAACATTTCATCCACAGACACACAGTGCCACGCACAGCCTCTAAAGCAGTGGTCCCCAAACTTTTTGACTCGAGGGCCACATTGGGTTCTAAAATTTGGCCGAGGGGCGGGGCCAGGAAAATATGGTGTGTTTGTGTGAACTAATGAATTACTATAAATTACACGCAAGATTTGACCTGTAACTTGTAACAACGCAACAATTGCAAGGCTCAATGTACAAATTGTTTTCCAAATGCATTAAATAATGATTAACTGTCTACTGTCTTCTACTGTCCACAAGAGTCTTCTTTAGTGTGTCAAACACTTAAGCTTCTTGCTTGATTGGCCCCGGTGGCCGTTTGTGATGAATTTTATTTTCTGCGCGCCATAGATTTTCTTGAGCGCGCACTAAGTGCGAGCAGTGCACTATGTGCGAGCAGTGCACTATGTGTGAGCAGTGCGCCGCTGCGCAGGCGCTCAGCTTAGAGGGAACAGTGGCCATCTCTTGGGGAAATGTGGGCATTACAGGTGAAAGGTAAAATGAAAATGAGCCACAGTATCGTGAGTTTGAATCCCGACTCCGACATTTGCTGCATGTCCTCCTTTCTCTCTCATCATTCCCCTTCCTTTCTCTCTCATTCCATCTACTGTCTAATAAAGCCTACGGCAAAAAAAAAAAAAAAAATTCAATATAACTTGGACAAGCTTGGTGGGCCGGATTGAAAGGCCCAACGGGCCGGATGTGGCCCGCGGGCCGTAGTTTGTGGACCACTGCTCCAAAGCTTCTAAAAAAACTAAGCTTATACTATTGATTTTCTTTGATGCTGGTATTGCTTTTGACAGTGTAAAGGAGCTGAAAGGCCAGCGGGGGCAGCGCAGAGGCGGACGAGGCAAGAACATCCCCTCCCCAAGACATATCCTGTCCCAGTGCCGGAGCAGCAGTGCAGGTAGGGGGCGCTACAGAGGCTCGAGCCCCCCCAAGAAACCAAGGACAACCTCTACTGTCCCCACTTCACCCATAAGAACGCACGTGGACTGCACTTTTCTCAGCTCCACCCCCAAAAACCATAAATGTGACAAGGAGAGGAGGGGAAGGCAGATGTTTGAGCAGATTTCACCTGTTCAAAGTCAGCTGAGACGGAGGCATGCAAAACTATGGAGCCAATCAACTAAAAAAACACTAAATACTGAGTTTTGTCAAAGGAAGCTAGGAAATCAACAAGCTGTAAATCAAAATTATGGGAGGAAAGATATAGCTTTCCGAGACCAAGAGAAGAAGAGACATCTTAAACTTTATCACCAACATTTACAACAGTTTGACCCACTCCTGACCTCTTCTGACCTGCCCTCTCTAAACACTTCAACTACATCCTCTGAAGTCAACTCACATGCTGTCAAAAACATGCTCACTTCCTCAGTCGATACGGCAGATATTTTAGGTCCATTTAAAGCTCGTACCAACCAAGTGCAGCCGAGTTTAGCCAATTCTGAGCTTAATCTAGTGTTGAACAATGGCAAAAGTCGTGATTTGAAAGGTTTGGTAGATGAAACAGGTGTGATATTAAGAAATAATTGGCCTCTTGAAAATAGGGGAGCTAAATGGGCTTGGGTGACAGACAACAAAGAAATCTCAGCAAAATTATGTGATTCACAAGCCCCGGCAGAACGCCCCCTGTCTCCTGCTGCGGAGCATAGCGACCCCCTCCTGACGCTCTTCGATCTGAACTGTTCCAAAATGTCACCAAACAGTAAAGAGGTCAACCAATGCAATGAATGTAGTGCAAACATGGCCCCACTCAGGTTTTCCATGTTGGAGGTGGACCAGGAGCCAGGTTCAGTCTCTTTTCTCCAACCGAAACCAACAACTTCAGACGTGAGCCAAGAAGCGGCCGTACCTGTGTGTAGCATGCAGTGGGAGCCAGAAGAGGGCGCTGAGGAGTTCTACCTGGAGGTGCCCCGAGCGATTCGTGAGTGCACACAAACAGGAACACACACCTGATAGCACAGTTCTATTTGAGTTTGACCCCGAGGCGACAGAGGGAGTGTGACCAGACTCTGAGTATAGTGTGTGTTCTGAATCCCAGGCAAGTTTACTCCTACCCTCTGTCTCTGTGGGCTCAAAATTGTTGCATGGCCCTTTTCCAAAAAATAAAAACACAGAAATTAAAGTACAATATTTGCTATGGTGAAGAGGAGCAGCAGAGAATCAGCAGTTTTCTATCATCTATCGAAGTTGTTTTACATTAATTCTACAGTTTACAACAAACTAAATTTGAAATATTAATCTCTGTGATGTTTTGTTACTAAATACCACAAAAAATATCTCTTCTCAATAAATATGCATTAAGTTGATGTTGTCCCTTTAAAGGGGGACTAAATCTCATGAAATGTCTGAAATATTTAACAGTGTGGTGTAAACTTCAGAATCTTACATTTATTCAATTACAGCATTTTTATTGCCCACGGATAATGTTTGGTGGACTCATCTGATTCTCTCGATGGAAAAATAAGTTTTTGCCCAATATTTAGCTTTGGCTCAATATAAAAAAGTAAAGTAAATACCACCAGATAAAGCAAACTGAAAATGTATTATAATGCAAGTAAAGAATTGTCTCCTAAATCAAGATAGAAATTGGAATAGATAATTACAATTTTATTTGTTAATCTTTTACAGGTTCTTCCATGATTCCTTGGGCCGTACGATTCTATTCACAGCAACACTCTGATCAGCCCATCTCGGCTTTAAATAATGAAGTCCATAATAACAATAGCTCCGGTCACTTCCCACACAACAGACCCCAGGGTCACAAAGACACAACCTCCTGCCCCCTGAGCCCACATAGCACAACGCCGCCTCCTGGTCACTCTGGAAACAGCAGCTCTGCGCCCCCAAAGTCTGAGAGAGGAGAGAAGAGTCAAAACCCAAGCACATCAGAGGACTGGACAAGTGGAGCCCAGTAAGAAAAACACACTATTCAAATGAAAATGTTTGACCAATGAGGCAAATACACTGCCTGGCCAAAATAAAAGACACCACAGAAAAGGTTCCACATTAGCTATGGCATTGTTTCAATAAGCTTCTGCAATGTCAAAAGATGTATTTCCATCCAGTGTTGCATTCGTTTTGCCCCAAGATCTTTTTCTGACCACAGTTTTACCTCGTAGACAATGGTTCCCCACTATACTTCCAATTTTTAGTAATGTGCTGGACAGTTTCTGCCCCTCTTTAGATGTTTTCTCTGCTCGATGTCAATGATTTGACCCTTCTCAAACACACTTACATCTTTTCCATGACCACGGGATTTGTCTTTCCACATGTTCGTTTCAGAAATGAGAAGCAGCTCACTGCATCAGTTGGGTTATAATACCGTGTTGCAGCTGAAAGATCATCACATAAGCAGCAGTTCTCCAATAGGAGGAGAGGACCGGTTTGACTAGTTAAATCCAGGTAAATTTGTTGGCCAGGCAGTGTAGAACACTTGTATTTGTTTTTTATATAAAGGCTGTGTTCTGCCATAATAATGTGAAATATATTTATTCTATTTTATTTCCCCCCATTATGCTTTCCATTTAATTTAAGTAATACATTAGTCCATAGGTCCATAGTTTTTTTTAGGAGACAAAATGTTTGGACAGAGTGAACTGCAAAACATTATATTTCCATTTTAACTCATTAATCATTTGAGTTTCTGCTGCTATTTAGACATTTATTCAAATGATAAGATTAAGACGGACGCCTCAATTGCCATGGCAACAGACTTCCAAATCTCTTTAGCCCTTATTATACTCATTGTGTTTGACATTGGTGCCAAGATGCTTCTTTGATTTTGAGTTAGGTGCACCGTGTTAATGACTTTGAAAATTTAAAAAACTGCATTCGTACGGTCGCCTCTACACAGATCTGATCTGTAACATGGCCTGGTGGCACCACCTGCTTGGTTTCATGGAGATATGTAAGCAAAAGGCCATGCTGTGGAACTTTGCAAAACAAAAACATCTTCACGGATGCCCTTTAATTTGAAGACAAATCATTAAATACTTAAATCATTCTGATATTTCCAAATAATAGACCATAAAAATATGAAAAAATGTATATCATCGGATAAAGTGGAAAAATCCAAATGTTCAAATAATTTAATATTGTCAACATGAAGCTGATATAATTTGTAATCTTGCTCACATTGGGAAGAAGAACCAAAAATAACTGCTAACGTCTCATCAATAATAATGAAGTACAAGGAAAAGTACGATGTCAGAAAAGTGCTGAAAAAGTCAAATGACTTCAAAAAGTAAATTAGACTAATAATTAGGCCCGAGCGCCACAAGCTGGCGAGAGGCCTATTAGTTCCGTAAGGCCGTGCAAAGCACGGCTGCGAAAGTGCGCACGTAGTGCGCACGAAATCGAGCGCGAAGCGCTCGCCCACTTCCGAACACTCACTAACTCACTCCTTCACTCACGCACGCCCCGTGCACACTAATTAGTAGTAGGAAAATGGAACATTACCACTGTAAACGGGCGAAGCCCGTGCAAAAGTGCGCACTAAACGAGCGCTTTACACAAAGTGGGCGGAGCCCACTCAAAATTAACGAGAGTACCCTTCAGTGACCAGGGACCCACACCATGAGGTAGGAAATGTATAGTTTATGATATTTGAAAAATCTGAAACATTGTTTTCGCATCGGAATATTCTTCTTCTTTCTTCTCGGGACCAACCCCCCTATTTTTCACCCAGTGAACATTGACGAAAAGTCACAAAAATTTGCACACCTCTAAAAATCGTGCCTCTCTACATTCTGGCTATTTCCCTTTTCTAAAATAAAAAAAATTGGCGCATCAGCGCCCCCAAATGTACCAAAAATGCATTGAGAAATAGGAAATGACCCCAAAAAAATCTGATCGTAGAATCATGAAATTTGGCGTAGAGGTAGATGGTGACAAGAGAAGTAAAAAATATTATGACGGCAACGCCGTCCGCCCAACCAAATGTCGGCCATATTGGTTCAAAAATGGCTAAGCAGGACTCGGGAGTGTTTACAAACGTCATACTTTTACGAACTCCTCCCAGGGCGTTGGCCCTAAAAAGCTGAAATTTGGTGAAAATGGTACTGAGGAGTGGGACATCAACAGTTATTCAAATTACATTGATACCTGTCACGGTCTCTGTGCGGCGAAGCCGCAAACTGTAGCTAGAATTTCAAAAATCTCCCAAATTTTACATTTCTGCCGTTTGCGCAGATAAAGTCCGAATTGCGTCAAATTAGAATCAGTTGTTAAACTCTTTGCCCTAAACCTACTTGAAGTGAAATAAATTAATTTGGCGCCACAGCGCCCCCTACAGATTTTATATGGAGGTTAAATGTTTAGTTTTGCGAAATTATACAAAATTTGACACACAACTCAATTTTGGCATCCCCATCAAAAAAGTCAATGAGACCCATGTCATAATTGTTATGACTTTGCCGTAGCGATGACCAAAACCTCCCATGTTATTCCAATGGGGAAATCGCCAGAACATGTTTACACTTTAGACTTTCACGAACTCCTCCGTTAGCGTTAGCCTATTAGCGTTAGCCCTATTAATCTGAAATTTGGTGAGACTCGTCTTCAGTCTTCAGGGGTGGACCATCAAAAGTTATCCACATTTTTATTCAAAGAGTCACGGTGTCTGTGCGGCAAAACTAAATATTTCTACTGTTGTGTACCACTGGTTCTAAACTCTGTGTCTTCCTTCAGTTGGCAGATCATCCAGGCTCATTTGGTGACTCTCAAAGAGCTGGAGCTTTTATCGCACAGAGAGGGGACACTTCTGATCCAACAGCCTGACATGGTGAGAACACTGGGATATCCTTATGAAGGTACACTATGTAACTTTTGTGGTGGAGAGTTGGCCAACAGCTCGTCTCCAGGGAGATGTTCTAGCTTTGCCTGGAATTCTCCACAGTATTCAATCGATCTTGTATTTATTCAATCATGCTTGTTTTTTTACATTGAAAAACATGCATTTTTGCTGTGAGCCGGCTCACCTTTCCACCGATCTGACCTTTGACCTGAAACCTGCTTGTTGATGATAAATACCTTTAATACCATACTATGGATTACTGCAGGCAAACGCAAGCAGAAGATGAACCAGTAAAAGTGCAGCTTTAAACGTACTGTTATCATTTTTTTCATTATGGTAATAATTTGTGTTGAAAGGTTTTGGATAATCTACTTACCGTAAATGTTTAATTAAAGCTGCAGTACCTGTTTTTTATCGTCATAAAAATTTTAAAAACAGAACAAATTCATTCTGTTTGCAGTAGTCCTACTATGCACTTCCTCAGAAATCAGATATCAGAAAAGGTTTATTGAGTGTCTGCGTGATGTCACGCAGACACTATATGTTCTAGTGTTTTTTATTTTTATTATATTTTCCATTCGGCACGTTTCAACTCCTTAACGCTTTAACCGATTTCAACAAGTTTTACCTCATTACGATCGCTTTCACAGTATTACGTGTGTTATTACTTTTAACATTTGAACAAGTTGTACTTTTTGCAGTATTTGCAAAAGTATCAGTATTTTGACACTTTTCGACCTTCGGCGCGTTTCAACTCTCCTTAACACTTTCACCAATTTCAACAAGTTATACCTCATTACGATTGCTTTCACAGTCTTACGTGTGCTATTACTTTTGACATTTGTACTACTTGTACTTTTTGCAGTACTTTCAAAAGTACTTTATCCCATTGAAATGAATGGGGCATTGAACACAATTCAGTTTTTCAACAAATTTTAACCCTTCCACACTTCAAAACACTTTCAACACATTCAGAATTCAACAAATTAGTACTTACACACATGTAGTACTTTTACAAATATGTAGTACTTTTAAACACATGCAGTACTTTTACACACAAAAGTACTTTTTACACAAATTCAGCAATTTTACACAATTAAACTATTTTAAACCACTTCACACTTCAACAAATTAATATTTACACACATAGTACTCTTACACACATGTAGTACTCTTACACACATGCAGTACTTTTACACAAAAAAGTACTTTTACACAAAAAATACTTTTACACAAAAAATACTTTTATACAAAAAATACTTTTACACAAAAAGTACTTTTACACAAAAAATTACTTTTACACAAAAAATACTTTTACACAAAACAAACTTTTACACACATGCAGTACTTTTACACAAAAAAGTACTTTTACACACAGTATCGGAAATACTGCAGATTCCTGCATACTTGTCATAGACCTTAATGGACTATGCTCTTCTTAGGCTTTTGTGGAGTATGTGCAACAGCTGGAGCAGATCATGAGGAGAAAGGCTCTGTGTGTCCGCAGTATGATCTCACATCTACAACCTTACCTCAAGACCAGCCACGCTCCAGCTCTGACCTGATGAGAGCACAGGAATCTAACACCACTCGAACTGAGAATAGTAGCCAGAGTACCATTACTTCCAAATAGTAACTCAAGTAGAAGTACAAAGATGTCAAAAATGTTGGGGAAATTTCTGCTGCTTAAGAGTAACTGTCTGGACATGACATTTAATTTATAATTAGACACGGAGCAGAGCATCATTGTTCTTTCTGCTTTTTGCCGTTGCAACTTAACAAAGCCTTTTACTCCTCGGAGCTTACGGTACAACTCCAGATACTCTCCTCTCCTAGTCATTGATTTATTTATGATGCAATTCTATGCAAGCAGTGATGTATGAGTCACAACAACAGCTGATGTTTCTATGACAAACTATGTTTGATTTATACTTGAATAATGTATTATTTTTGTTATGAAATATAAATATATTTATGTATTACTAGCCTACTACTTGTGATTTAGGCATTGTAATAAACATATTCACCACAACCCTCTTTTGTTGCAGCAATAAAAAAATCATAAACCATTTTGATTTTTTCTTTTGGATAGTCAAAATGTTACAGATGTAGCAGCATCCACAGATGAATGTGGTTCAGACTGAACCCACACTGTGGTTTGAGCAGGTCAGATGGACATAATACATGCATTTTTTTGTTACTTATATTATCAGAAATACTGCAATTAAAGGAATAATAGAGGATTTTTTGCCGATTTGAGAACTCAAGCGACTGTTTGTCCCACTTTGAAAAGTGCGCATGCGCATACTCACCCCGTGTGGAAGCATGCAACAGCCCCGCTGCTGCATGTGCGTTTGTTTATTAGCGCGACAGATCGCATTGCATCTCTCATCTCCGTAGATTTCAGTCTCTTCTGAGCTCGAACACAGTCTTCCTCTGCCGTACTTCAGCCTGTACACTGAAGGATCTCGCTAAACACACACCGGCATATCAACCACGCATGCGCAGCCAGAGAAACGTGCTGCTATGCTGGGGACGAGCCAGAACGAGGCTGCAACTGTAGGATGAAAGGGATGATTGATATGTGGAAGGACTAATCGACTGTCCACGCCACAAGGAAATGAGATTCAGATTTGGCCCCAAAAAATCCTCCATAATTCCTTTAACCTGCATACTGCATACCATTCTCTTCTCAGGCTTTTGTGGAGTACATACAGCAGCTGGAGTAGATCATGAGGAGAAAGGCTGTGTGTGTCCACAGTATGATCTCACATCTACAACCTTACCTCACACAACCTTACCTGGACATAACATCTAATTTATAACACAAACAGCAATAAACAAATCATAAAATATTTAGAATTTTCTTTGAACCTACATTTCGTCTTTTTGTTGCTTTGAAGCTTCAATACATCGTTGTGGCAGTAATTGTTTTGAAATGCTAAAAAACTGCAACGAGCATTAGGCCAACATTAGGCGGCGAGTGGGTGCGCGGAGTACGTGGGTGCGTGCGAGGAGCGGGGCGGGTGCGTGCGCGGGTGCTACAGGGAGCGCACGGGGGACCACGGCGCCGCCAATGCGGCTGGTGCAGAAAAGTTGGAAAAGCTTTTTTGCTGCAAGACGCGGCGCAGAAAATTATCAAGAGATTATACTCTAGTAACGTGCTACGCACTGACCGGAAGAAGGAAACAAAGGTTTCGGCCAATCACAGAAGACGTAAGATTCTCACTGAGACAAAAGCGCGTGTTCTGCTTCTGTCATTCTGACACATCTAAGGTCTAAACTCAGGCAATTGACAATTACAGGTTTTGACAAGAAACATTAGTTTCTCACTCTCTCATCCTCTTGAGACTATCTCAATGTGGTCATCTCACAGCTTCGGTAGAATGGGATGTGCCGTAGGGCCCCGAGGGCCCGTGGACCATGTGGATTGAGTAAACAAACATGTGCGACAGGTGACGTTATTTGGAGAGTTCATAACTTCTAAATATAAACTTACCAAAGGATGTTCAGAGATGTTCACTAGAGGTGAGCAGGGTCTATCAAGCTACTATCGTTTTATCAACGCGTAAAATTGTATGTGAAGCCAGACAAAGTCTTTTGGGGGGAGGGGAGGGGGGTCCAGAGAGAGACGAAAAAAATTAAGTCTTTTCAGCTTCAACCCATTTTGAGATGATCCCTCAGTAGCAGTGCATCTACTAGACCGGGCGAGGACAGGAGACCGCCCCCACCTCTAATTCTTCACTCTGATCACTCTGATTCCCCAAAAGTAGAACTCCATCATTCCGACTCCCATTTAGCGCTATTTTGTTCCAAGGAATGTTCCTGCAGCTTTAGCAATGATCCTGATCAGTTCTCTTTTGAGCTTGAGCAGCACAGTTTATAACATCCACCATAAAGAGTACAACATCCTCTCTATCCACAACCAAGGTATTCGTGATTTATCGATACAGCAGCTCAGAATACCAATACTTTGATTATAATTATGTACTTTGACAATCTTGAAATGCTTTGAACTCGTGGGCTTTGAACTCCCGTGCTTCTGAAGAATAAAGCCAAAAGAAGTCTGGTGGTAATGTAACGCTTGATACCAGCCGCCATAAAACACCAAAGAAGAAGAAGAAGAAGAAAGCTGGGAGATAGATAGATCTATTATAATATCGAATATACACAGGACACGCGTCTGTACCACGTGACCGTACATTGGGCTGTGATTGGTCCTTGCGTCTCTGTGTAGAACAACGGCGCGTTGGGTCACGTGACAGAGAGTCTGCTGTGGCTGAGCGAAGCGTGTTAACAGGTAACAAACAAAAAAACAAACGTCTCCTCCCGCGTTTTAACCTAAACAAGCCTGTTTCTGCTGTGCTGCTTTCATCGATAACACTATTCCGAGATTTAGAAGGAAATTATCGAGAATTACTTGGCATGAAATTTGGTTGTTAGCCACATTAGCCATTGTAGCATTGGGCCGTTCACATGCCGGGCTAAATGCTAACAGCTAGCGGCGTGCGCTGCAGCTGCTTACCTTGCACAAACACGCGAATTAATTTAATATTTTAGCATTTTACCTTAAAATAAATCGACACACAATAGCACATAGTCAGTCTTCACAAATTAAATTTAATTTGCGTGATCTGTCCTGCATCAGCTGCTCTACATCATGGCTAATCATCGGCTAAATGTGTGTCAGGCGTTAGCATTTTCTTGTCTTTAGCCTGAAACATGTAAATGTATCGATTAAATTATCTCAGTTTTGACTTTAACGCGTTGTATGGTCTATTAAAATTCAACAATTGCCTCTGATTTTACCAGTGCCACAGTTGTGGTCTAAAATGCAAAGAAATATCATGTTTTTGTCGTATTGGAAACAAAGGCACGGTTTGCTAAGACACTCTGCTAATGCTAACTTGTGCTAGCAGCTTCTCACCTCGGTTCTGGAACTTGTAATTCCAGCCAACATCGGGCCTCTTCGCTCTATTTTTTCAGTTATTTATGCCCACAGAACTAAATTGTCCGAGAGTTTTATCCCATTTTGTGAATTGTAAATAATGCCTCATACATGTTTGTATGTGTATGCAAATTGAGTATGTAGGGTAATGATTGACCATACTAGATGTTTACGAGCTGCTGCTTTTTATGTTTGTGCTGCTGTCCTGAAAATACTCGCGTTAAAGCCACAACAACAACAACAACAACAAGTCCACCGGATGTAACTCAATCCACCTTGGAGCTCACTCTTGTACAACATTTCCATGACCATCGTCTCTGTTTAGTACTCACTACAATTCTAAATATGCGTTTATCTTGAGGTAAATTCTCTTAAATACATTATTAGAGGAGACAAATCTGTGGGGGAGAATATTAGACCTCCTTAAACGCCACCTAGACATTAAAAAGATAATTTTCTTATTCGTTGTTGTGTAAAACACATTTTAAAGGTAGCTAAATATAGGTTGTAACAGACTAATATAGATATATATATATATATATAATCTATATATATATATATCTATCATATATATATCTATCTATCATATATATATATATATATATATATATATATATATATATATATATATATATATATATATATATATATATATATATATATATATATATATATATATATATATATATATATATATATATATATATATATATTATATGATAGATAGATATATATATGATAGATAGATATTTTTTTTTTTTTAAATCATACTTTGGCAAAAACAAGAATAAACAATTCAGATGATTAATTCTAGAAGCCTTCAATTAAGATAAGATATTCCTTTATTGTCCCACATGGGGAAATACCATATTTAAGACTTTATTTAACTGCAAATGCATATGAAAAGTTTCAATTTTCAACATAAATGACTTTGACCAGTTGACTGCGGGGGTATATTTGATGACTAGTCGACTACTTAAAGTAAAGAATTGTTACTCCGAGTTCTTGTAATCCACAGTTTGTTTGAGAGACAAATGTATATACGAAATCTACTTGTGCCACAGCAGTCTGATCAGAATCGAAATGAAATGCTGCATGGTTGCTGTTTGCTTTGGATACATGTGTTTGAATCAGCTATGTCGAGTGTTCGGACACATTTGGGTATTAGTGTGGGAGTCTTGGGGGGTGTAAGCGGACACCCGGTCGGCCTCCTCTCTGCTAAATATAACACATGAGATGGGGGCGGCAGATGGGGTTAGGGTCTTAAATGGCATGCCTCACAACAGCTAGTGTCTGCTTCCAACTCATGTGTGGACATTGGTTCTGTACAAGGCAAACTCAATAGAACAGGAAAGGCTGCATAATAAATCCCAAAAAGTAACTGTCATTATCAAGTTGGCTCACAAAATGTTCCTGTGAAAGAAATCTCGTATATTGCAAAAAAGTCTATATATATATATATATATATATATATATATTTGCACATTTTAGCATAACTGACCTTAAAGTCTACATGAAGGTTCTCCTGTTTTTCTATTTATGACTTACTTTGGTGGTTAGCATCGGTGGTAAATATTTATAGTTAAGTTACAGTTTGTGAAGACGAGATTAAAATAACAGGAAGTAGCGTTGAGCTGTAAAACAGAATCTCTCTGTGATGTCATCGATATTTGACAACGCAACAATTGACACTTAACTGACACCATTTTCTGACAGTTTGAACAACCAGTTATATGTATTTATCAAATCATAACTATTGTGTAATTTATGTGGATTTTGGCTCTTGTTTACAGTCTGGTTGCTAGGCAATGGTTGTGGAATTACCTCCACCTATGTCATATTTGCTGCTCATGTCCAACCAGGGAGTACAATTATAAACTACAAAAATGGTCACACTAGGGAAAATATTTAGTAGAATATGAAATCAAGTTGTGTTTACTACCTTTTAGTGAAATGTATAGTAATCTCCCAACATGAGAGCTTTATGCCTGTTTTTTTTAAGCCGATTGTTACAAAAAACAGAATACAGACTTTTATGTTTGGGCCAACCAGCTGCTTAAAGAACATGCCTAAAGCTTATTTGCTAAAAGGCAACTGTACAAACTGTGACTGCACAGCTCTTACAGGTGTGTGGTTAAGGCAGAGCAAAAAAATGTGTCTGTTTGCCGACCGACTTGGTAAAGAAAAAATATCAGCATTTTGTCTTATGACTTTTTTTTATCATATCTCGCCAACTCGCGACTGTTTTTTCAAAAAAGCGCAGTGTTGAATAATTTTGTATCGCTGAAATTTGTATCTCTAGAAACATTTTAAAGCGGAAAATGAAACTTAACAAGAACGTAGAACGAGACAGTGAAGCCTGACCCCTGGCGGTCACTGCAAGTCACTGCCAGAATCAAAAAATGGCGACGATTTAGATATTTTTTTTGCCTTCAAAGTAAAAAATAAATTAAAAAAATGTTGGGTCGGGTTACAGCAAACATACAATTTAATTGGGGCAGCCTAAACAGGGCTGTGGCCAGGCTTTTAGATAGGATTTGAAAACACCCCGTCCAAATTTTGTCCGGGGGTACGGGGGCCGACTAGGCGAAATACGAGTAGCTTCGGTATTCTTCGGACCATGGCTCGTCAGCCAATCAGAGCCAAGCACACAAATTTTGTCGACCAATCAGCGCACAGCATGCAAATTTTCACTTGTCAACAGTAAACTGTAATGGCTGACCTACTGTCAAATGCTTCCTGGCCCCATTTAATGACGATATTCCCTTTTTTCTAAGATTTATTAATAAAATGACCCCGTCCCTGCACTCGAAAATGCCCGTCCACATTTCAAAATACTCCGTCTAAAATACAGGAAGACGGCCCCCTATCTAAAAGCCTGGCTGTGGCTGAGATTGAAGTAAAAACAAGCCCATATAACGGCAAAGCTGTGTTGTGGGGTGGGCTATATTGAAGAGAAAAACATGTTTTTTAAATGAATAACAAATGAAATATCACAGTATACCCTTATTTGAAAGTTTCCAACAGATTTTTTTAAATCAGCTTTTTTGGAGCATTTTTAACTAAAAAAAATTTACTCAGCATTCAAATTGTGCATTTCAATATCGTTTGCAATAGTGTTCTCGCTGGGCTGAGGTTGAAGGATGGCGACGGGACAAATCGTGCGGGCGCTCGTGGTCGTGCGCCATAGGCGGCGCAAGCGAAAAGTGATCTTAAAGGCGCAATGGACGATTTTTTGGCGATTTGAGAACGCAGGCGGAAGTGCGCATGCACACTCCCCCGTGCGGACTGATACAACACACACGTGCGTTTGTTTATTAGCGCGACGGATCGCATCGCATCTCGTCTCCCGTAGATTTCCGTCTCTTATGAGTCAGCTCGAACAGTCTTTCTCCGTCTTCATTTTGCCCCGTACACTGAAGGAACTACATTATGGTAGATCAATGCGCTTAGACATGCGAAAAAGTGGGACGAGCCACACGCGGCTGAAGGTGAGCGGTAGGTGCGTTTTATGATTGATACGTGGCAGGACTAATCGGCAGTCCACGCCACGAGGAAATAAGACTCAGATTTGGGCCCAAAAATCGTCCATTCAACCTTTAACATCACCATGCGGGCGAGCGCCGTGGTGCTTATCGCTTGCACCGCCTTCGGCGCATGCACTGTTCTCTTAATACCTGGCGGTATCTTTTGGGCATGGCGGTGACCAGCCGGAGCATGGCGGCATCTTTTGGACATGGCGGTGACCAGCCGAAGCCAAAACCCCTCAGCAGGAACACTGCAATATGATCCAAGGCCAAATAAAATAGTGTGTTTTCGGTAACATTGGGGGGGGGGGGTTCAGGTAGGTAGGTTGGATTTTTTATTGTCCTCACGCACAGGTTTTGCAGACAGTTTTCTTTTCTCAGAAGTGAGCGCTTCGCATTGAAGTGGCCTTTTTGGCAGTGTTTCCCCCAGCCCTATTTAGCGCAGCGGGCCGATACGCAGTTATCCTGAATCAATCAAATACCGCAGCGCTGCCCTAAAGTATCTGACAGTGCGTAGCGGCCGATACCTTAAACATTCATAAAAATCAATCAAAGCCTGGGGTTGTTGATGTAATCCCAGAAATTCCATCTTAAAGTAATAATGGAGGATTTTTCGCCATTAGAGAAGTCAAGCGACTGTTAGTCCCACGCGCTGCTGTGTTTGTTTATTAAATCAAATCAATTTATTTTTGTTAGCGGGACGCATCACATCGTCTCTCGTCTTCGCAGATTTCCGTCTCTTCTGAGCACAAACCATGGATCTATTGGCTCGAGCAGTCTTTCTGTCGTCCCTCTGCAATTTCTGTACTATACACTGAAGCGATGAGGGGCTTTTGACGAGCGCCACTACGTCGGCCCGTTCTCAGACGAGCCCAAAAATGGGCCGACGTAGCCGTCAGAAAACGAGAGCTAAATATCTTGACCGCTGCCAGTCTCCACACTGACCATGTACGAGCATCAGCGCAGGTTTTTTGCACAAACATGGATGGGCCCATAGTTAAAACGAATCCTCTCCAAATTGCAGCGATTTTCATATCTTACGATCCCCACAGATGATTTTTTTTTACCGCAGCTTTTGGATTCTTTCTTACAATTTGACGTTCTTGAAATGTACATGTGCGATAAAATGTTTAAGGTCGGGTTACCGGAAACACAAAATATTTTTAAAGGTCCTCTATGGAACTTTTTTGGTTGAAGTTTCACCATTTGTCTCTTTGGAGTTGTTATAGCTTTGCCTGAATGTTCCACAATATAGCAGTACACGTATTTATCTCCATGGAGACAAGCAAGTGCACCACCAGGGAAAGTTGATGGTCAGATCTGTGCCTGTCACTGAACAAATGCATTGTTCTGTGGAACATTCCAGGCAAAGCATTAATGATGAACATCCATGAGAAAAGTGCAACATAGAAGTATTCTAATCTC
Source organism: Eucyclogobius newberryi (assembly GCF_026437365.1). Lineage (NCBI taxonomy): Eukaryota > Metazoa > Chordata > Actinopteri > Gobiiformes > Gobiidae > Eucyclogobius > Eucyclogobius newberryi. The sequence goes on along the minus strand of NW_027316278.1, from coordinate 35,015,100 downwards.
ATCTCAGTCCTGACCATGGTTATCAATCTCTTCTTATATCAAACACATTTCACCGGTCTAACAGTTGTGCTTTTCTCTTTTCAGATTTTTCTATTTTGTACATACATTTTTGTATATACTGTATATGATGACTTCAGTGGTCAGCAGTCAGACCCGAGGGACTCGGGACAAGACCCTGTCCACAAACACACTCACACCACAGCCACAGAAACAGATACAGGTGAGTGAGGGGGGAAGGACAAGTACTGGACTTTGTATTTCAAAATCTACTTTTAGAGTAAAAAAGAGCTCAAATGGGACTTAACAGTTTAAAAATAATAGACTGACTCTGCATAAAGACTTAGCGTTTTTTGGTCAACCAAAGCGACTGGGTAGATTTATTGAGAATGTTTTTTAAATAGTTTTATCTATAAACATTTATTCTCATCTTTAGGCAATATATCACCATGATCACTATTTCAGCAGGTGTCAAACTATGAAGAAAAGTACATAACCTAATAACTTTTTAGTCCTCTTAAAGAGTAGATTAAAAAATACAGATATGTTCTCAAATGCAGTAAAGTAATACATGTTTTTTATTACCTGTTTTGATAGCAATTGCAATTGTTGTACTGTATTCTAATTTAGAATTTCTTAAACTCGAGTACCTCTGTCAGCTTGTTCATGAGACATAGACCACCTTTTGGCCTGAAATCTTTTCAGCTCTTGTAACTTAATACTTTGTTTTGCAGCCGACAGCAGAACAGATTCGTTTAGCTCAGATGATCTACGACAAAAATGATCCAGACTTTGAAGCCAAGGTCCAACAGGTACATTTTTATGCTTTTTTTTTTTTTTTTTTTAAACAAGGGTCAGTTTATGTAACTCACTTTTCTGATGTTAACATGTATTTGTGTTTGTTCCAGCTGATTGAGGTCACAGGAAAGAGCCAGGACGAGTGCCTGGTTGCGCTCCACGACTGTAACGGAGACGTAAACAGAGCCATCCTGTTCCTCCTCGACAGCCCCTCTGACACAGTACGACTTTCTCATCTCATATTAACACATGGACACATCATTTGTTGTGCCATGTTTATGTGGAATGTTCAGATATTTACTCGCAGATGAACATATCTGATAAAACGTGTAATGTTTTTTTTTTTTTTTTAAACACAATTCCTATGTTTACTCCATTTAAATTTTTGTGGTATTTTGGTTGTGATGTGGCCATGAAGCTAATCTCGGGGGTCTCGCTACGTACATTCAGGGCTGGGTGCCATCCCAAACACGATAAATCAAAATGGCCCGCCATCCGATTTAACATGGGGGGGAAAATAAACCATCCCTAAACCCAACTTCATCCCATATTTTAGATAGCGCCATCATTAAAATACTAATCAATTGCGTTCATAGAGCTGCGTCCTGTTTACATTAAAATTCTATGTGGACGTGCGTCTTGGGCCTCGAGTGTTTTTACTGAGCGTTTTTTGCGGCGCGAATCCTGCGCTTTGAGCATCGGATGCAGCTATAAAGACTTTGTGCACTGGTAATACATTTAAATGATTTTTTTAGGAAGCCAATATTCAAAGTTCTTGGTGGTGGATAGGCCTATACACCATGTAATAGTATTTATAGGGTGCATGTACGTTTGGAAATAATGAAGGTACATTAAACCATCCTTGGAGGAAAATGTAACCCCATATGAGGCATATTTACCATCCCTTTTAAAAGATTCTGGGAAGAACACTGAATCTGATGAATTGGTCTGTACTCGGTCATATTTGAAAAACCTGTTTGATTAGGTATTAAGGATTTATAGATGCTACTCTTATCAATATCATATTTAAACAGACGCACCTGTCTGAGCGCTATATGAGACATCTTCTCATGTAGCGAGTTTTTACTCCCCAAACATGGAAACCGTTTGCAAACACTAAAGCACTGCTTTGTTTAAAGTTAGAGGCTTTTGCCACAAACCTTTCTGGCTTTCGTGTGTGCAGGGATTTGTTCAGAAGCATTTAACAGTCGTGCATTCTTTGAGCTCATAACTCCTGTACACTGCACGACACAGACGCACAGAGGCTCAGAAATTACGCAAGATTTTTAAATTGTCGTGCAAGTAAAATTTGTGTCAAAATTGGCCCAAAAATCCGAGTGCAAGTCCACCTTTAAGCGTGCAGATGGGGCTTATTGATCCAGTGGACTGTTGGGACCAGGCATTGGGGCTGTGATGATGCTTGGTACACAGCCCTATGTCCACATTGTGCTGGGATGTAAGCCCCATGGCTTCATGATTAAACCCTTTGTTTTCACCTGCAGCAGAACTCTTGGGAGACTGTGGGGAAGAAGAAAAGCCCTGGTAAAGACGGCGCCGCTCCAGACACAAAGGAGAAGAAAGGAGAGCGAGAGCCGAGCCGCGGCAGAGGAGCGTCCAACCGCCGAGGTCGAGGGGTCAGCCGGGGCAGGGAAGGTCCGTCTGCCGCTCTGATACCACACTGACAAGCTGTTATTTTCAATGATAATGATTTGTTTTGGTTCTAGGTCGAGTAGAAGAGAATGGGTTTGCTATGGCTCCTGGAGAGCGGGGCGGAGACCGCGGAGGCAGGGGTCGGGGCAGAGGTAAGAACACACTTAAGATGACTTTTGTAACTTATATTTTAAGTTACAAAGAATACCATGTGAAAAAAACTACGGTCACTGGCTGCTCCTCTCTGGAACCTGCTTCATCAAAATATTATGATATACTTTATTGAAACTGAAAATCTCCCAATTCGGTTCGATTCAGGGCCTATGTTTTGATTGCTCAGAATTCATAAAATGAACATTTTCATATTGTTGTTCCCACTTTGGTGACCAAAAAACTAAAAATGTGGTTATTGTAAATAATTGCACAAGGCTGCCCCAGATTAATTGTATGTTTGCTGTAACTCGACCCAAACATTTTCAAGTGGGGTAAGTAGGTATTTTCTTTTATCTTTGAAGGCATAAAAAAAATCCTAATTGTATGTTTGCTGACTTTATAGTAAATCTAAAACCCATCTAGAGCCCATACTCAATATTCACAAAAACATTTAAATAATGTCTTTTGAAAATAAAGTCAACGAAAGTAAAGACAGAAAATAAAGACAACGAAAATTGTGGACATTAATACATTATTTGATTGATTTCTTTGAAGAAAAATACCTGTAAACCTTTTTATTGTCGCTGGAATTTTGTCAGGGAGAGTTTTAACTTGTGCAGCTTGCATCATCATCGTCATGGCATTCACCTCTGTAGTAGAATCCTCATTCTCAACGTCTTGGTCATTTTAAAAGACAAAGTCTGCATATTTCAAGCCCCTGTCAAATCCTGTTGCGACCAAAATTTGTTGGTTCAACTTGACTTCGTTGGAATTTTCGGACGAGCGGTTGGCATTCAGCGTCACAGAATAGCGACCAATCTCCTCTTTTTCACCTACCAAGTCCACTAGCACATCACGCCACTTATCAGTCTGTCTTAAAGCCATCAACTTATTCTTAATTTTCACTGTTTCCTCGCTTCGACCTGTCACTGACACACATGTCGTCGCCATTTTAATTTATGCTGCCAGTGACCCGCAGTGACTGCCGTGATTCTAATTCAACATTCAATGAGACTTTCTACGTTCGTGTCGCGACATTTTCTGCTTTAAAATATTTCTAGCAAGTTCCAGTGCTACAAAATTATTCAACACAGCACTTGAGTCGGAAAAAGAGAATAGGAAAAACATTTTTTAACGAAGTTGATTTTTTTTTTCAGTCCGTTTTTTTTACCAAGTCGGTCGGGTTACGGCAAACAGACATTTTTTGGGGGAGCCCACCTGTAACCTCATTTAGTGTCTTATGGTATTTCATAGAGCGCTTAATATAGCCTCGCTATCATATTTTAAATTGAGGCTTATAGCTTCAAACTGGGTGAACCTGAGCTTCTTTACTGCATAAACAAGTGTTTGTGCATCTTAACAGCATTTGGTGAAATGTTTTACCAGGTTTACCACACGCACACACACGAGAATCGTACATGAATTGACCGTCCTGCAAATGCGCTCTGACTGCCGAGACCGTTTTCTAACATAATTTGAATAATCTGTAAGAAAACAGGAGAGAGTTGTGTGTTAAGAGGAGAGAGACTGGGAGGAGCTTCTGTCTGTCGCTGCTGTGGAAGAAAAAATTTATTATGAAATGCACTAAATGGAAAGGTCTGAAAGTATATTTCTCCCAGCAACCCATATAAAGTACATGTATATTATAAAGTGTTCAGAGCTGTAAATCACTGAACGCTTATGATTCATCACATAGACATTTTTACAGCTGTCATGCTGCAGTAGTTAATATGTGTTTATATATGTAGTTTTCTAATTTAACTTATGAGAGCCAGAACGTATCGTATTGATATTGTGAACCATGTATCTAATCTGACAAAACTGTATGGATGCATCCCTAATGTAAACTGTTATGTTCACCTCCTGAATTGAGTTGTTGCACGCTGTAGTGAGACGCTAGTGTTTTGTGCCTCAGGAGCAGGTGTGGCAGGAGGTCGTGGACGAGGTCGGGCAGCTGCTGGAAACAGGTTTTCTTCCCAGGGAATGGGGTAAGACTCAACCACACGCCTCAGACTCATGGCCTTTAGCTTGTCTTATTTTACGTTCTAATTTATTGATTTATTTTTCTTGTTAGAACGTTTAATCCTGCTGATTACACGGCTAACTCTGGAGGGCGCAGGGAGTCATGGGAAGACGGCAACGGACCTGCAGAAGGTACAGCAACATAATTTCTGTCTGATCCATGATTACCAGTCTTAACATGCCTGCTTTTGTCACTTAGGACCCTGGGGAGGCAACATGGAAGACTGGACTTCAGAGGACTGGTCTGAAGATGTAAGAACATCTTATTTTTACATGATCAAGTTCAAGAATGTAGTGTTTGTTTTATTTCTTGCAGTTTATAGACAAACCGAAGGAAGTGTTTTTTTCTTGACAAAACTTCCACACATCACATTATCCATACCCAATTATACAATGCGGTAATTCATATAACAAAACAAATTAACAAACAGCTTTCAAAAGGGACGAAGCGGAAAGGAAGGGCTCAAACCATGTTTAAAATGCAAATTCTAGACTGCAAATATCAGGACTGGGTATTATTGCCTAGTACCTCACGAGGTACTAGTCTATTTTTTTTTTAAATATTTTTTTTTACCAGCTTCATGTCTTCATTGTCCCTTCAAATAAAGATTAAACTAAACCTGAAGTCATTTTATAGCAGCAATTGCCATGTTGACAATTTTTTTATTCTAGAGTAAGAAGTCTATTATTCTAAATGTTTTGCAAGAAATGTAAATTTTGCTTATTTAATGCGTTTATGGTCTGATTTCTCTCTCTTAGCTGTCTGAGACCAAAGTGTTCACAGCCTCCTCGGTCCCTGTGAACCACTCTGGGCAAAAGTAAGTCTCCAGCTCATTTTAACTGAGGAAATTTTGTTGTGTAAATTGGTCCTGTATTTTGAATAGAATTCTGTGACATGAAGTGTTTCCTTGTTAGAAATTGGGGGCGGTAAAATTCTTTTATTGTGGGAACACTGTATTGAGTATCGAGCCTTTCCCTTATGGAAAATCGAAACACCAGTGATATGTACATTAAACTTGCATGCTGGTATGAATCCTCTCTCAAACCACACCTGTCTTTGCTCAGTGTGGACCTGGGTCAGCTCCGACCTAAGACCGGAGCCGCTGGTGTGGACTCAGATCTGGGGGCAATCGTGGACGGCCCCTCGGCTGAAGAACTCGGCCAGAGCCTGGTCTTCACAAACTCTCACCACAACGGCCGCACTGCAACACAAAGCTACGCACACGCCACCGCCAACAGCTACGCCCACGCAGCCTCAGGCAACTCCTACGCCGCCACGGCTGCCTCGTCCTACGCCCACGCCACTCTGGTAGAGTTTTGATTTATTTTGCTCACAATAGTCATTTGGCCTGCCACAAATATCAGCTTATCGATCGATAGGTTAAAAAAAATGCACAATTACATTTTGATTATGGGGTGTCACTACATGCATAACCGCCTGAAGACATTTTGACCGTTTAACTGGTGCGTTTCGTATGCCTTTTCTATGTATACTTTTATACACAATTGTGCCACCAGAGTGCACCCACATCCCCTCAAACAATTGTGAGTGGAATTTATTTTTTGCTGAAACCCCAGCGATTATCTGTAGTATTTATAGAGTAATATTAATCATACATGTTTTCTTTAACATGGATTTTACATTGGTTGAGAAAACGGACTGATTATTCAGCTTTTTATATCATATGAGAAACTATTGCGCTTTTACCTGTTGAAGCTAAGGTTAAGTTTCCAACGTGACATATTAAACTAAATTGAGTTTTATAAGCTTTTAACCCTGCTCTAACATTGTTCCCTCATCAAAAACATACCTGGAGTTGCATTTAGCTTCATTCACACCAGTTTGATCCTGGTTAAATAGTCCTCTCCCCTTCAAGTGTCAAAAACACCTCAATTTCCGTTTTCTCGATCTGTGACATGGTTCTGAGATGCCTTGCTGATGTTTTTAAATCCATAAATCATTACCAGACACGTTCTGTGCTGTACTGCGTGAGGAAGCCTGGAAGTCGGCAAGCAGCTGCATTGGCAACTGTTGTTTGTGTGTAATTCCCAATGTAGCCAGGATGAAGTTTGATCAAACTGGACGTTGCTTTATTTGTAACCCCTGCAATGTGGTGCTGCTGCTTGTACTTGTTCTTTGATTGTTGCACTGATTTTTATTGGAAATTATTCTGGTTCGTTTATCAAGATATTTTCTGAGGCAATATAGTCTTTAAAGAATGTATGGTGACAGCCATAGATTCTTTATGGTTGTAAGTATCGAAGTACAGAGCAAGTGTTTTAGTTTAGGGCTGCAGCGATTGATTATTTTAGTAATCGAATAATCTATCAATTTTTTTTCTTCGATTAATCAATGAATTGGTTAATTTTTTGTACATTCCGTCACCATTTTAAAGCATATTAAATCGTTTTTTAAATAAACGTTATAGTTCATTGTAATAAACAAATAACAAATTGAGTTTATGCATAAAAAAACACATTTTATTCTTAATTTCACATAAGTTTGTCCCCAAAATAAAAACATTTCACTTCACCAGTCCAAAGTGTTTCTGTTTGTATATAAAGAATATATATAAAGGGCTAATTGACTTGTCACCAGACTGTTTGTAAACAGTGACAGTATGAATTAATTTGCATTTCTGTCACATAACTTAAAATAAGACATTTGTTTGTAAAACATTGTGTGTGGGACAGTGATGCTGGTGTTTTGAGCGGTGGCTCTACATTTTGCATTTTGTCACTTTACGGCGTTGGCTCAGTGTCATCGCGGACTTTCTGTTTCACATCAGATTATTACAACACGGTCCTCCTGCTGTTTCCATAGATGTATTGGCCGTTTTAAGGCGCCGCAAAGGAGCGTGTGGCATGTTTGAAACGTACGAGTGTGACAGGGAAGCAGAGTGTGGAGCGGGGGTCCGTGGTGGCGCGCTGGGGCCGGCGGCGCGCGGAACTAGTTGTGGCGGTTGCTCGCGGCACCGTGCTCTTTTACACAACAAAACTTCCCGGTCGCACCTATAATAGATCCATGAGTCGCACTCGTGAGTTTAAACACGCCGCTCTCTGTTTTGCTTCAGTTGCTTCAGGAAGAAGCTCCGTGGGGAACAAAAGCGCCACAGGTCATTCCGTGCGCTCCGCGCCTCCCAGATTTACGTGTTTTTAATAAAATATGTAAATTAAACAAAGCATCGAGGCAATAAAATAATGGGAGTGTCTGCAGAGCCGCGGCGCGCGGCCAAAAAAGCCATGTTATTAGGTTAAGGTTAGGGTTAGCCATGAGGCTATAACGGGCTAAAAGGGAAATGCCGCGGTCCTTGAAACTGGACGGCCATTTGACCGCGCAGCGGCTCTCAGGCAATAATCAAAGCTTTTTTGTAATCGAATTATTCGATTAACTCGAATAATCGTTGCAGCCCTACTTTAGTTGACTCCTGTCCTTAAACTAAGGAGCACATCAAAGTGACTGTTCATGTGAGATGTCCTGATGATGATCCCTGTTATTCACACAGTCGTCGGTGCTGGGCTCTGGGTTCGGGTCTTTGAACACGTCAAAGCCTGCAGTGGACATGAGGCCCTCGGAGCCGCTGCCTGGTCCTCGACAGAGTCAGAGGAGCAGCCACACTCCTGCAGTCTCCAACGGACCAGGGCACATGGCCAGCCAGGCCGCTGCTGCTCTGCCCACTGCAACTGCCCCGGCGGCAGAGAGCAAAGCCCCACGGCTGGAGAACGGCCCTTCTCCCGCTCATCACTGTAAGTGTATGGACCTGTGTCCTCGCCTCTTGTTTTTTCTCAGGTTGAGATGCTTTTTAACCTGTTCACGCCCACCCGCCCGCGGGCGAAAACATCACTTTTATTTTTGTTGTCAATACCAGCAAGTTATACATCATTTTAAAGATTATTTTCTCACATTCTTCTCATGTCATTGATTTACTTTGAATAATACGCCCCAATAAGCAATTACCAATAGTTATACATAAAAGCTCAACTTTTCATCAACATTTCTTACCTGTTTTGCGAATTATGACCGACTCATCAGCGTTCAATCCTTCAGTAAGTGTACTCGTTCTGTCTGTAATAATCCACAGAACAACAATATCCACTTGTATTTTTCCCGAAGTGATCCAATTTTGAGATATTGTTAAGTTTTCTTCTGTGAAATATTCACAACTAACGTTCGTACGGCGCATTTCTCCGTCCATAACAAATGACCAGTTTGATTTATAAGATAAGATATTCCTTTATTGTCCCACATGGGGAAATTTCATTGGTGCAACGCAGGTAGATACAGAGGTAGATACAGAAGAAAAGAACAGATCACTTATAGGAAGTCTGAAAAACACTTTCAGTAGAAGATCTCCTATAAATAAATAAAAACTCCCATAGACAAATAAATACATAAATACCATTGCATGTGATCCCGACAGTAATTGCACATGAATATGTGTCACGACAGCACATAGATTGCACATGAATTTCACAGTAATTGCACATGAATTGCACATGAATTCCAACAGCAATTGCACATACGACAGAATTGCACATCAGTATTAAGTTAGGTCAGTATTGCGACGGGATAACGTGACGATCTCCGGGTAAGACGACTGTTCTCCGCAGTTTCATGAGTTCCTCCTTTGTGTAAACGCGGTACGGCGCCGGCCGGGGGGCGGGGCCGGAGCCGGGGGGCGGGGCCGGAGCCGGGGGGGCGGGGCCGGAGCCGGGGGGCGGGGCCGGAGCCGGGGGACTCGGAGCCAAAACACATCGCAACGACACGACGAAAACACTCAATCCAGCCGAATAAAGTCAAAACAAGTTAATTTAAAGCGATTCCAGTGCGTGTCCCGATCGTTCGTGAAGTTCCTCTTTCATTTATGAGATGGTGTTTGGTATCAATGTTTTCCCTCGCACTGTTGGCTACAAAATGAGACTGTTCACATATTTTTTTTTGTCCACGGGTTTGTTTTTTACAGCCTCCGGGAAAAAAATATGCGCCACCATCGCGCGCAGGTTCATTTTGTTTATTTGTACCTAGTGCTGCATAAAGATGTCGTAGAAGATTTTGATTTACATATTATTCTAGCTAATGAGCTAAGCTTTTGAACGGTGGGTGGGTTTTAGGACTTCCTCACACAGAATGTTCTCTAGGCTAATGCGCAAAGGCAGTCAAGGGCCAGTTTTTTCGGCCTGAGGCGACAAGATTTTACTCATCTCGTTTTCTGATTTTATTAGCCTTTTGGACGCGCATTTTGTTGGATATATGTATTACACCAATACAAAATATAAAAAAAATGTTCACCTCTAATATGGGAAATTCATGGGTAAACTCATATTTACATAGTTTCACATACATTGTTTTTAGCAGTTATGGGTATTAGTGGTCTAAAGGTCATAGAGGAGCTAAAATTGTAGTAAAACAGTTTGGCACAGTTGGCACATATTTGGATAACTTGTTCCGAATATACTTTTTGATATAAAAAAGTCAACAGCACCAAAATGCTTGTTCCTAGAGATCTGAAACTTTACACAGTTGTTGTCAAGATACGCAGCATGTACAGTGAATAGCATAAGCACACAATGAAGTATGTCTTGCTTAAGACCTTTACAAATTGACAATATCCACGCACGACTAAAAAAAGGATGTCTTTTGTATTTTTGGGTTGCTGTAGTGTAAGTTCTGAAGCCCTGACAGTGTTCACATCTGCAGAAATTAGAAGGCTTTCTAATGATGCATCACACTCGCATGTGGGCTTTAAGATTGGCCTCTTTTAATAAGCAATGCCATTTGGGTATGTCCAACCATTGTGCACAGGGCGAAATAGGCGGATGATAACAGGTTTTAAAGGCTTAACTTACTTGCTGTGCTTTGCTTGCTTCAATTGCTGTAATTAATCTGTATCATCAATTTGCTTGCAGTGGAAATTAAGTCGCAGCCGGAGCCGTCCGCGGTGCTCAGCCAGTTGGCCCAGAGACAGCCACACTCGCTTCTCTCCTCCTCGGAGTCTTTAGGCCTGTCACACGCACCCCAGGTCCCCACACCTCCAGGTACGTCTGTGCACGTTTGATTAATTTCCATGTTATTGGAATTGGGTTAAGAGTTTTGGATCTCACGTGATTAAATTTGTGTGGTTGTTGTCGCCATATTAGCTGGGAATCTTTGGGAGCGATGACAACAGCCCTGCTTTTGGAGTTTATTTGTCATTAATTGAAATCATACACAATGATTTATCTTGAAACAACACTGATGAAATATTAGACCGTAGCCAACACATAAAACATGAATAATGCCCCATGGCGAGGGGCTGTGACAGTGTTCTTTTGAAAGAGCGTAGATTGTGTCCTAGATGTGCTATAAATCTGCAGCATCTGGACATCATATTCTCATTCCAACACCGTATATACTCACTTAGGGCCCGTGGAGATGTTTGACAAATATTCTTTTTTATAACGCGCTGTACCTATGTTTACTGACACTGACCATCTGATCTGAAGCTGGTGTAATAAACAACTGAAAATCATTGGTTTAATATTTGTTTAGAATATTGGTTGTTGAAAAATAAAGTTGATTATGCAAAAGATAATGTTAAAAGCTTTTGAATGGCTGAAACAATGGGTAAATCATCCTTAAGTTTCAGAAATACACTTTTTAAAACCGTTAAAAGGCTCGCTCTTCTGTCCTTGATCATTTGTACATCGCTAGTTGCAAAAGGAATCCAGTTTCTGAAAGGTCAATTAAAACTTAGTCAATTATGGCCAATGTGGCTCGTTTCTATGGAGTGCTCCACCACTTCACCTGCCAGTGTGGAGTTTGGCGATGCGTGCCAGGATTGTGTGACGTAATGTCTGAGCTCTTTGGTGTCAATTATTATGGGTTTAAGAGAAAAAAAGTCCAAATTGTTTTGATAGAACATTGTGTTTGTACACTCTGAGTCGGTGTGTTTAATCTGCTGCTCTAACATTGTTCAGGTCACGAGGTGTCTTCTGTTCGGGATGGAGCGTCTCCTGGAGTGAAGCTGTCTGGTTTGGACACTCAGTCCTCAGACGCTCCTCAGAGGCAGATGAGAGCTCCTAGACGCAGAGTTCCTCCCCCCTCAAAGGTAATGGCTGCAGCCTGCTCTCTATGGAGTTGTGTCAACTTAAAAATTAATGGATGGTAGGGCTGCACAATTTTTATTACACAATTATTTCTGACAGGTATTGTGTTTAGATTGAATAGTAACATAAGAAAGAGAACTGAACTGATCAAAGAATCCTGTGCATTCAAAATAGGCTATTGATGTAACGACTAGTCAGCAAATATTTTTTCTATATGTCGAGTAATAAAATTATCGTACAATGACGTTTAAGTACATTAGCAGCCAAAATATGTTTAAATATAGTGACTTCTGGACAGAGAATATTTATGAATAAAGTATTTACCAACATCAGAAATGTTGCTAACCTGGTGGTTAAGGTGGCAGCCCATACGCCCGTCCCCCTCGAATCCTAGCTCTGCATGTCCTCCTCTCAGCCCCATTTCACACTAGAACTGTCCTGTCCAGTAAAGCCTTCGGAGTAACCTTTTTATTTAAATTGTGGCGAGATTAATTAAGTTGTTGGCCAGGTGTGCTGGGTCACTGTAGCTTGCTAACACAGGACTCGGATTAAGGATTTTCACTTGTATAGCAGTGCTGCTAAACAATGTTATTTTTTTCTAATTTGTATAGCAATTTGATAATTGCATCGTAAAACACGAAAGTGTGACTCAATATTTTCCATTGATATAACACAATTATTAATTTAAAATGTATTTGTAAACATTCTATTTAAAAAAAAAAAAACTTAACAAATTAACTTTTAAACACTTAATTTTTTTTGAAAATAAAACAGAAAACTTGCAAATAAAATTAGTTGTTGAACAAATTAATCCACACAGACAGGCTTTATTTACAACTTTCTTCCATATCATCATCAATCAGATGACTATTTGCAGGAGTATTAAGCTTCTGGTGGAAAAATAAAGGTTGCTGTCCATCATGGTGTATTTTATGTGTTATTCAAATTGTACCGCTCTATTTGACGTTCCATTCCATTTTTCGTTTTGCTATTTGATGACGGTCCCCAAGTACTCTCGGCTCCAGCTGCACATTTGATGATGGTCCCTAAGCACGCGTCTCGGCTCCGGCTGCACATTCGGAGCCATGTAATTCGCTGCACCCAAAATACGCATCTGATTGTTAAAAATGAGGTTGTAGTCACTTGGCAGTGTAAATATGAATATTTTGGCATGTGTATGATCTGCAAAGACTTGCGTTTAGGAGCTATTGACCCCGGAAGTCGAATCTGTGATGCTAACTTTACCGCACGTGGCTCCCGCTTTCAGACTCGCGATCTCAGACCGCAGCGGGACTCGTCAAGTCAACACAGTGTCCTACTTTGTGTAATGCCGTTATTGATGATCGATTGACGAGTGATCAGTACTTTAGGCGCTTTGGTTATACAATTGAACACACATTTTTATATCGCAAAAGCTGCGATACAAGAACGCTTTTTTTTTCTGACGAATGCATCGCATTCAAGAGAAATTGCGTCGCATTTTGCGATGCGATACCGCTTATTCTGAACCCTGTAACATGTAGCTGTAGTACAAGGTACAATTGAAATATTAAACAGTTGTCACCTTTGTCCAGATCCCGTCGTCTGCTGTGGAGATGCCTGGATCCACAGACATCTCTGGGTTGAATGTTCAGTTTGGCGCTCTAGACTTTGCCTCTGAAGCTGCTGCTACAGTGGACATGCCTCAGCCAGAGAGGACCAGAGACCAGCCCCCGGCCCCCATGCCAGTCTCCATGCCCATCTCCGCTCCAGTCCAGCCACAACAGCAGAGCAGTCTCTTCTCCAAGCCCAGTGCTGTCAGGTAACTAAAGCTCTGATTATAAAGCTGAAAGCATTTTTTTGGAAGCAGGGCTTTTGTCTCGAGCTCACTTCATAGCAAATCCCCTTCCTCAAGTTTGTTGACCTTTTCAGTAACTGTTTCAATTTGTTTTCAATGTGCATTTACAGTATAGCATAAGTAAAGAGCAAATCCTGAATTTACATACGTTTATATGCTAAATTTTGATTTAAATGCATAACTGCTCAAATTACATTTGGAAGGTGGAAATTCATTTAATCTCAAGGTACTACTATAAAGCCCACATGACTGATCCATCGACCTGCACAGGAGTGGGCACAGGTGATGAGACAAAATAACAGTTTTGCTGCTTAGTTCTATGTTATGTATATAATTTACCCATGAGACCAGACAGAAACGTCCTCTCACTGTGCATCTCTCTCTCTCTCTCTCTCTCTCTCTCTCTCTCTCTCTCTCTCTCTCTCTCTCTCTCTCTCTCCTCTCTCTCTCTCTCTCTCTCTCTCTCTCTCTCTCTCTCTCTCTCTCTCTCTCTCCTCTCTCTCTCTCTCTCTCTCTCTCTCTCTCTCTCTCATCTCTCTCTCTCTCTCTCTCTCTCTCTCTCTCTCTCTCTCTCTCTCTCTCTCTCTCTCTCTCTCTCTCTCTCTCTCTCTCTCTCTCTCTCTCTCTCTCTCTCTCTCTCTCTTTCTTTCTTTCTTTTCTTTCTTTCTTTCTTTCTTTCTTTTCTTTCTTTCTTTCTTTCTTTCTTTCTTTCTTTCTTTCTTCTTTCTTTCTTTCTTTCTTTCTTTCTTTCTTTCTTTCTTTCTTTCTTTCTTTCTTTCTTTCTTTCTTTCTTTCTTTCTTTCTTTCTTTCTTTCTTTCTTTCTTTCTTTCTTTCTTTCTTTCTTTCTTTCTTTTTTTTTTTCTTTCTTTTTGTAAATAGTTGTTTATTGCTTG